>NC_138299.1:36567500-36907500 GCF_965601325.2 Salmo salar
CTCCCCCAGAGAGGAGGAGAGGGAGAGAAAGGAGAAAGTAAAGTCTTGAAGAGAGGAGAAAAATATGTTGTAGAAGACAGTGTAAGAAGAATAAAACTGGCTTCTAGTCTGAGTGAATCTTCAAATGGATTAATTAATCCGCCTGAAATGTATGTCGATAGGACACAGCCTTGCCCTTGGTCTGTATGGCAATTAAGGCTCTCTAGATTGCATTCACATACTTTTATTCATGTGCATCAGCGTCATATGCATGCTTCATACAGAAAGGATTTTTTTGTCAAAGTAAACAGCGCTCCATCATATTCCCCCTTGTAAACAGCGCTCCATCATGTTCCCCCTTGTAAACAGCGCTCCATCATGTTCCCCCTTGTAAACAGCGCTCCATCATGTTCCTCCTTGTAAACAGCGCTCCATCATGTTCCCTCTTGTAAACAGCGCTCCATCATGTTCCCCCTTGTAAACAGCGCGTCATCATGTTCCCCCTTGTAAACAGTGCTCCATCATGTTCCCCCTTTCCACAAAAAAATGCAGAGGAGTTGCAATAGTTGCTCAGCCCATAATTACAGTAGTTCAAAATGTCAGTTGGTGACATTCATGGATTTGCTGCCCTAAGTGAAGTGTTGGTGAAATTAAGTTTGGACACACCTACTGATGCCAGGGTTTTTCTTTATTTTTACTATTTTCTACATTGTAGAATAATAGTGAAGACATCAAAACTATGAAATAACATATATAGAGTAATGTAGTAACCAAAAAAGTGTTAAACAAATCAAAATATATTTTATATTTGAGATTCTTCAAAGTAGCCACCCTTTGCCTTTGACGACAGCTTTGCACACTCTTGGCATTCTCTCAACCAGCTTCATGAGGTAGTCACATAGAATGCATTTCATTTAACAGGTGTGCCTTGTTAAATGTTAATTAGGGATCGGCGTCCCGTCAACGGGACAGTTGTAAATCATCCAGCGCCTTGTGTCACCATTGCAGATTTTAGAGAAACAACAAATGTTGGTATATATAAGTGTCTTATATCAGCTGAAAGCTTAAATTCATGTTAATATAACAACACTTTTCAATTTACAGTAGCTATTACTGCGAAAAAAAATGTCATGACATTGTTTGAGGAGAGCTCCTAACAGCAAAACACTTTTTTCACCGCGATAGGTTTGATAAATTCACCTCTGAAGGTGAAATGTGTACTAACATTCTGAAATCTTGCTCTGGTTTATCATCCAAAGGGTCCCAGAGATAACATGAAGTGTCATATTGTTAGATAAAATCCTTTTTCATATCCTAAAAAGGTCCATATAGCATGCACGATCGATTTTGTATTTCCACTCGTTCAATTTACAAAGAAGGAAATCTGTGAAAATCTAACCCTAAACGTTGTTTCAACCAGTCAAATCATGTTCGTATGTACTCCTCAGAGATCCTAGAACGTAACGAGACTTCACTCTATCATTAGGGGTGTAGTATATCCTATAGGACACCATATTTGGTCAGAGAGCGACGCCTTCATGGCATGCCAATGACAAAGCTAGCTAGATAGCCAATGAGCTGGGCTTTACAGGAGTATCTGTCGTAAAATGTAGCTACTAACCTTGTTTGACAGCATGCCTTTTCCTTTTGGACAAAAAATTATAAGAATATTCAGAGTTATGAAGTTATGAAAACTGGTTGTTTGGCAAATGTTGAACTTATATGGCTCTTAATACTGGAAAAGCTAAATTAGAGTCCAAATAAACAGATTTGATGATATTCTTGCAGAAAAATTTAATAAGAATGCAAATGTCTCCTTCACAATTTGCCCAAATGTATCTGGGTGACTTCACACTAAATGTCATGTAGTTCAGTCATACTTCAAGTTATCCATCTGAAACTTTGCACATACACTGCTGCCATTTTGTGGACGGCATCGGAATTACAACCAGAGTGATGGCTGGAACAGGGACCTTTCTGTTGCATTTCGAAGATGGTGTTAGAAAAAAACTGTAGTTTTTTCTTTGTATTTTCTTCTACCTGATCTATTGTGTTATATTCTCCTACATTCAATTCACATTTCCACAAACTTCAAAGTGTTTCCTTTCAAATGGTACCAAGAATATGCATATCCTTGCTTCAGGGCCTGAGCTACAGGTAGTTAGATTTGGGTATGTCATTTAGGCGAAAGTTGAAAAAAAGGGGGCTATCCCTAAGAAGTTTTAATTTGTGGAATTTCTTTCCTTCTTAAGCCAATAAGTTTGGTAAATGACAAAGTCCATATTATGGCAAGAACAGCTCAAATAAGCAAAGAGAAATGACAGTCCATCATTACTTTAAGACATGAGGGTCAGCCAATACGGAACATTTCAAGAACTTTGAAAGTTTCTTCAAGTGCAGTTGCAAAAACCATCAAGAGCTATGATGAAACTGGCTCTCATGAGGACCACCACAGGAAAGGAAGACCCAGAGTTACCTCTGCTGCAGAGAATAAGTTCATTAGATTTACCAGCCTCAGAAATCGGCAATTAACTGCATCTCAGATTGCAGCCCAAATAAATGCTTCACAGAGTTCAAGTAACAGACACATCTCAACATCAACTGTTTAGAGGAGACTGCGTGAATCAGGCCTTTATGGTCGAATTGCTGCAAAGAAACCACTACTAAAGGACACTAATAAAAAGTAGAGACTTGCTTGGGCCAAGAGACACAAGCAATGGACATTAGACCGGTGGAAATCTGTCCTTTGGTCTGAATTTTGAGATTTTTGGTTGCAACCGCCATGTCTTTACGAGACGCGGAGTAGGTGAACGGATGATCTCTGCATGTGTGATTCCCACCGTGAAGCATGGAGGAGGAGGTGTACAGGTGCTTTGCTGGTGACACTGTCAGTGATTTATTTAGAATTCAAGGCACACTTAACCAGCATGGCTACAACAGCATTCTGCAGCAATACGCCATCCCATCTGGTTTGTGCTTAGTGGGACTATCATTTGTTTTTAAACAGGACAATAACCCAAAACACACCTCCAGGCTGTGTAGAGACAATTTTTCAAAGAAGCAGAGCGATGGAGTGCTGTGTCAGATGACCTGGCCTCCACAATCACCCGACCTCAACCCAATTGAGATGGTTTGGGATGAGTTGGACCGCAGATTGAAGGAAAAACAGCCTAGTCCTACGCATATGTGGGAACTCCTTCAAGACTGTTGGAAAAGCATTCCAGTTGACTGGTTGAGAGAATGCCAAGAGTATGCAAAGCTGTCATCAAGGCAAGGGGTGGCTACTTTGAAGAATTTCAAATATAAAATATATTTTGGTTACTACGTGATTCCACCTGTGTTATTTCATAGTTTTGATGTCTTCATTATTATTCTACAATGTATAAAATAGTAAAAATAAAGAAAAACCCTGGAATTAGTAGGTGTGTCCAAACTTTTGACTGGTACTGTATATACTTACACATATTTAACCCCTTATCTTTGTTTGCACAAAACTACCTCCATACTTCATTGATTTGTATGGATTACCTTCAGACAATTCACATAGAGCAAAATGGAGAATGACATCGTTTTTGTGACAGTCTCCCCTATCTAAAGAATGGTAGTATTAGTTTGTAGGCCGCAGATGTTTCCATAAGAATACTTGGTCTGACAGACAACGCTGTAGCTCTGCCACTTTCCACCGCAGATACAGAACGGCGACATCGGCGGATGCTGTTGATTGAGTTGCAGCCCATGCAGTAAAACAGATATCTCTAGCTGACAGATTTTGATGGGGATTTTTTTATTATATTACTTAGATTGATGCACCAGTTCGTCAATAGACTCTAGATGGGGTTTTATCTTCTCTGACATGCTGTTCTTTCCTTTCTTCTTGATCCAGTCTGATTCATATGTCTGGTTAGTTCTAAAACTAGTGTACTATATCGGGAATAGGGTGACATTTGGAATGCATAACTCAGATTTTGGGACATTTGGGACGTAGTCCTCAGATTCTAGATTCCATTCAACTGTTACAACTCTCTCAGGCAACTGTCCACCACGCTTCCTACTTCCAAATCTACCCTCACTATAGTGCAACGAAACGTGGAGCTCTTCAGAACTATGTTGTTACAAAGCGTCAGAGGGGCGACGGTGGTTTGATGGTTTGTCCTTCCAACTGCCCAGTTGATGGTTTGTAAATAAATATTTTTTCATTCCATGTTCCATATGACGTCAGTAGAGAAGTTAAAGCCTACCCCAGCTTAGCAGTTGGAAGGACAGTTTGTGTTCTGACTGACTATACCATCACCAGCATGAGAGAGAGAAAAAAAGAAAAATCAACAAACATATTGCTCTCTTCTCAGCCCAACTCACAATTCATTAATTTAACCACACACAGTTAGAGTAATACAGTAGATCCATTACTCAAAGTTCTACAGTAACATTCTTGGCTGCGTTGTACTTAACTTCCTGAAAGCGCGATCCGCCCGGTCCCAGCGCGCGTCCGGATCCACCACAGACGGCCGAATCCCGCCAGGATCCAGGACACAGCTACATGACGATCCAGGATCAACACATCTACATGACGGTCCAGAATCAACACAGCTACATGAAGATCCAGGATCAACATAGCTACATGACGATCCAGGATCAACACATCTACATGACGGTCCAGAATCAACACAGCTACATGAAGATCCAGGATCAACACAACATCATGAAGATCCAGGATCAACACAACATAAAGATGATCCAGGATCAACACAACACATACATGATCCAGGATCAACACAGCTACATGACGATCTAGAAGAAACACAACATAAAGATGATCCAGGATCAACACAGCTAACACGTTTTATTTAACCTTTATTTAAATAGGCAAGTCAATTAAGAACAAATTCTTATTTACGATGATGGCCTACCAAGAGGCAAAAGGCCTCCTGCAGGGACGGGGTTGGTATTTAAAATGCAAATGTAGATAAAACACACATCACGACAATAGAGACACCAAAACACTACATAAAGAGAGACCAAACAACAACACAGTATGGGGACAACACAACATAACAATCCAGTTTCAACACAACATGACGATCCAGGATCAACACAACATAAAGATGATCCAGGATCAACACAGCTACGTGACGATCCAGAATCAACACCGATCCAGGATCAACAAAACATAAAGACAATTCCGGATCAACACAGCTACATGATGATCCAGGATCAACAAAACATAAAGACGATCCAGGATCAACACAGCTACATGACGATCCAGGATCAACACAGCTACATGAAGAATAAGGATCAACACAACATAAAGATGATCCAGGATCAACACAGCTACATGACGATCCAGGATCAACACAGCCACATGACGATCCAGGAACAACACAGCTACATGAAGATTAAGGATCAACACAACATAAAGACGATCCAGGATCAGCACAACATAAAGATGATCCAGGATCACCACACCTACATGATGAGCCAGGATCAACACAACATAAAGATGATCCAGGATAAACACAGCTACATGACGATCCAGGATCCACACAACATAAAGACGATCCAGGATCAACACAGCTACATGAAGATCCAGGATCAACACAGCTACATGAAGATTAAGGATCAACACAACATAAAGACGATCCAGGATCAGCACAACATAAAGATGATCCAGGATAAACACAGCTACATTTTAATTTACATGACATTTAAAACTAAAAATAACATTATTTCAGTTTTGCCAAATGTTTCACATGGCTATTATTACTGAAATATGCTAGCCTTTACAAAATAACAAGCTCTGAAGTAATAGGATACGCAGTCATTGAATTACTGCACCATACTGAAAAAGTAGTAATAGATTTATAGAGATTTACAATTTCATTTTGTTTATAAAACAATTACATAATCTTAAGGTCTTTAAATTTTCCTCAATACAAATAAACCGTGTAGAAGTATAAAGCGATCTAGACAAGATAAAGCCTGAGAATTAGCTCATAAATCAGGGCAGATTTGATATAACTGGTGCGGCCTTGAAGCGTAGAAGGCCATGGTTGTTTGAGCCAGTTATGTCAGATTGAACATTCCTCTATCAACATCAACTCAAGCACATTCTCCATTGTAACCTAGATGGTGAAGCTTCCCCTCCATATCAGAAATGACTAGAGGGAGCAGGAGGAAATCATGATGTAAGAGTAGAGGAAGTGGTTACCTACTGGGAATGACGATCCAGGATCAACACAACCTAAAGACAATCCAGGATCAACACAACATAAAGACAATCCAGGATCAACACAACATAAAGACTATCAAGGATCAACACAGCTAAATAACATATATATTTTTTCATCTTCAGCCAGGATCGATCAGGACATAGTCTGCGACGGTTTGGCCTGCTGTACAGTATACAGTAAACAGTAACTAGGCTTTATATCATTATTTATTAGAGGGTTGGACCTGAAGAGATACACTACATGGACAAAAGTATATGGACACCTGACTCCTGTTTTTCCCATTTGTTTACACACTAAAACTGGCCCATGAGGCACAATGACCCAAACCTGTAACTCATTTAGCAGAACCATACACCAAAATACACCAAATCTGCAATACAACTAGCACATGTTTTGCTTTACACTCAGATTGCAATTCTATAACAAACATTTGGCAAAACACAACACACAATTCTCTACCTTTGGCACAACCTTCACAACCAAAATCTCTTGTGTGCAAATGAAAAGCAACACTCTTCAACAAGCTAAGCTCAGTGTCCAATTGATCACTTTCACCCTGCACATGTGCACACACTAATTGCATAAATGTTCACTTTGTAATCAGACCTTTGGTATGGATAAAAAGGCCACAGGTGAGTACTCCTGTGTTTGGAAGCAAACTTGGCGGAGAGAAGTAGGGGTAGAGGTAGAGGTATAGGAAGAGGTGGGGGTCGAAGTAGACCAAGAACAAGGAGAGTAATCTCTGATGAAATTCGGGCGACTGTGGTGGACAATTTGGTCACCTGTGGTTTGATCTTGAGAGGCTGGGCAGAGAATGCAGCCCAATCTGAGCTGCTTCACCGTAGCATCCATCATCCGGACGTTCCAAAATGAAAATAGGTATGTACTGCAGACATTGGACTGCTCTACTACTTTTACTACTTGACAGTAGAACAACATGAAGCACAGGAAAGACTGTAGATTCCAATACATACTGTAAGGAGAAACAAAGTAAATGTTTACAGTTTTTCTCAATTGTTTACACACAAATACTGGTACTTGAGACACAATGACCACAACATGTAACTCATGCACCGACCCCCTGAACCAATTCTGCTAAACTACAAGTAAAATACCTGCTTTACACTGAAATTGCAGTTCTAAAACACACTTTTTTCAAAACACTACACACAATTCTTTGCATTTGGCACAATTTTCATGCAGAAAATCTCTTGTTTTCACAATGAACACACTGCCATTCAAATATGCACACTGACTCATCACATGGGCAAACACCCGTCACACAGTTTTACAATTAGCAATCAGATCTTTAGCATAAAAGGGCAACAGGTGAACTCTTCTGTTTTGGAGCAATGGATGCCAACATTGGAAACAGAGGCAGAGCCAGAGGAATGAGAGTAAGAGGAGGAGGACGGGGAGGACAAGGACGAGGACGAGGAAGGCCAAGGACCGTAATCTCTGATGAGATCCGAGCCACTTTGGTTGATCATGTGGTCAACCATGGTCTAACAATGAGGGAGGCTGGGCAAAGAGTACAGACAAATTTGAGCAGGTACACTGTAGCATCCATCATCCGGACATTCCGAAATGAGAATAGGTAAGAAATCTACTCTCACTAGAAAATTGCAGTACTGCATATCAATACAGTACTCAATGAGTACAGTAGTACATTATTGCCTGTGGACTGTTCTGTAGGACTGTAAAAATAAAGTATGTTTCAAGTATTTGGGAAATGTATTCCTACTTTGTATTTACAGTATTTTACTATTTGTTTGGCAGAACTGAAAGATTACCAACACAAGGTGGTCGGGAACGTGTTCTGTCTCCTGAACAGGAAACTGAAATCATGAACATGGTCCTAGAAAATAACGCCATAACATTATGGCAAATACAAAGAAGAATAATAGAAAACAATGAGATATTTCAAAATATTGCTAAATAAGCTTATCAACACTGGACCGTGTCTTGCGCAGAAATAATCTCAGAATGAAGCAGGTCTACAGGGTGCCATTTGAACGCAATTCAGAAAGAGTCAAAGAATTGCGATATAACTATGTGCAAGTGAGTCCTATACAATCCCACAATTGATGCATACTCTCAACACTGAATAAATTATACATATTTCAGTATTGTAATCATAATGATTGTGCTTCACAATAGTGACCACTCCATGTCTATTTCTGATATTGTCATGTGTGTTTCAGAGAGTCCTTGAGTTAGAGGTGGCTGCAGTGGAGCACCAGTTCATCTTCATTGATGAGGTTGGATTCAACCTCACAAAAAGACGAAAGAGGGGAAGGAATATCATCGGCCAGCGTGCCATTGTTCAAGTCCCTGGTCAGCGCGGAGGGAACATCACAATGTGTGCAGCGATTACCCACCACGGCGTCATCCATCACCATGCTACCCTTGGCCCCTACAACACCGCCCATCTGATCACATTCCTGGATACCCTACACAACACACTCATTCCACCAGATCAGGTAGATGGCCCAGAGCAGCTCAGGTACGTTGTCATTTGGGACAACATAAGTTTCCACAGGGCTGCTCTGGTTCTTAACTGGTTCACTGCCCACCCACGCTTTTTAGTTTTTTATCTCCCTCCATATTCTCCATTTCTCAATCCTATTGAGGAATTTTTTTCTGCCTGGAGATGGAAAGTGTATGACCGAAATCCACAAACGCGTATACCTCTTCTCCAAGCTATGGAAGACGCATGTGGAGATATAGCAGCTGATGCTTTTCAAGGCTGGAATCGCCATGCTAGGTGATATTTCCCCCACTGCTTGGCCAGGGTAAACATTGCTTGTGATGTGGATGAGGTGCTGTGGCCAGACCGCAACAGAAGATGCAGCATAGTTTTTTAAAATTATTATTTTAATTTTTTTACTGTAACTGTATACATTAAATTCTTCTGTTTTGTATGTAGACCACTGCATGTGCAACTTTGTGTTGGTTGGGAATGGGATGAACACTGTGTTCATTGTTTTTGTGGGAAAAATAAAATATATTTTTTACCGTGTATTTGTGTGTTCTGAGTATAAAAACTATATTCTCAAATATTTTACAACACACTTATGTATGTACTGTCTGTAGTAATGGCAACACTGAACCAAAAAAAGGCCTAAGTCATTATGATGAATGGAGTGTTTTCCATTCATCATAGTGTTTTACATTGAGCACATCAGTGTTCAACTGGTTCTTATAAATGTCTATTCATATGATGGTTTGTGTGTGCCATTTGAAAACAAAATACCATGTTGATAAGAAATAACATTGTTTTGAATGTAAAGTTTCATTTTGCTGGATAATTGAGGGGTTTTGCCCATTGTGTGTGTGTGTTTTTTGATTTGTGTGTAGAGTTCTGAGAATATGAGGTATGCTTTCAGAAAATGTGTGTAAACAATCGAGAAAAACTAATGTATTACTGTATAAAATTGGGAGCTGTACTACTTTGTAACATGTTTATCTAGTATACTGTATTACTGTAGTGTTCACTGTACTGTATGCAATTTTTTTGTAGAACTGAAAGACGACCACCAGGTGTCTATTTACAGACAAACTGGAGGCTGCCATTTGTGCAAATGGTAGTTGAAAATAATGCAATAAAACAGCGAGAAATCCAACAACAGATTATTGAAAACCCTGCCATCTTCCATAACATCACAGTGAGCTTATCAACCATAGCCCGCATCCTTAAGAAACACCATCTCCGGAAGAAAGGAATTCCCAAAGAGTGAAGGATAAACAGTACGAATATGTGCAAGTAAGTAATGTACTATTATTACACTCTTGAAACATTAGAGACTCATTGATGTTGCCAGTGACTTTAATATACAGTAATTACAGTATTTACTCTCATTTCAGAGAATCGTGGAGACAGACATAATGGTGCCAGAAGGGACGGCAGCCGTTTTACATGCTCCTAACCATAGTGTGGTCTACAGCTTATCATGAGTTACTCTACCTCAGGCGAGCATAACCTCAAGACTTTCTTAATATTAGAGATGGCACACCAGCTGTTATTGACAAATAGACACCGACCACCACCCCTCGTCTTACCGGAGGTTGCTGTTCTGTCTTGCCAATGGAGGGAAAACCCAGCCAACTGTATATTATCCATGTCCTCGTTCAGTCACAACTCAGTGAAACATAGGATATAACAATTTTTTAAAGTTAGGTCTATTTTCCTGAATTTCCGCCTGTCACGTCCTGACCAGCAGGTGGAGTAGGTGTATAAGTGTTGGTCAGGGCGTGGCAGAAGAAGTTGTGTTTTCTATGTTCTGTCTAGGTTGGGTGTTTCTATGTAGAGGTAATTGGGGTTGGACTTCCAATTGAAGGCAGCTGTGTGGTGTTGCCTTTGATTGGAAGTCCTATATTAGTTGGGTGTGTTTGTCTGTGTGTTTGTGGGGAATTGTTTGTGAGCACTGCTTTTTGGTTTAGCCTGCTGCACTGTCGTATCGTGAGTACTGTTTATTGTTTTTTCAGTGGATGCTTTACTCCTTTTTTTAAAATTAAAATATGAGCATCCATATTCCCGCTGCGCCTTGGTCCTCCTTTCAACAGCACGAAGGATTATGTGACACCGCCTGACTGACGTGCCCAAAGTAAACTGCCTGTTACTCAGGCCCAGAAGCCAGGATATGCATGTAATTGGTAGCATTGGATAGAAAACACGTTGAAGTTTGTAGAAATGTTCAAATAATGTATGAGACTATAGCACAATTGATATGGTATGCAAAAATCCAAGGTCCCAGGCTCTTGCAATGGAAAGCTATGGGTCCTATGCAATTCTAGCTCCCAGATTGCAATTCATATGGCTTCCACTAGATGTCAACAGTCTTTGTTTCAAGCTTGTTTCTTCCAAAATGAGGAAGAATTTGGAGTTTTGGTACAAAGAGTCCCAGTGGAAAATCAGTCTGTCGGCACACAACGAAGAGGAGCGCCTGCTAATTTTACTTTTCTGTTGAACATACTTCTTTCCGTATAAAATAGTATAGTTTATTTACATTTTAGAATAGCTGAGGATTAAATAGAAATATAGTTTGACTTGTTTGAACCAAGTTTAGCGGTAGCATTTGAATTATTTTGTCTGCATGTTGAACGAGTGGATTACTGAAATCGATGGCGCCAACTACACTAACTTTTTGGGATATAAAGAAGGATTTTATCTAACAAAACAACCATTCATGTTGTAGCTGGGGCCCTTGGGATTGTAAACAGAGGAAGATTTTCAAAAGTAAGTGATTTATTTAATCACCATTTGTAATTTTATGAAACCTGTGCTGGTTGAAAAATATGTTGATCTGGGGTGCCGTCCTCAAACAATCGCATGGTATGCTTTCGCTGTAAAGCCTATTGTAAATCGGACAATGCAGTTAGATTAACAAGAATCTCAGCTTTTAAACGATATAAGATACTTGTATGTTCATAAATGTTTAATATTATGATTATTTATTTGAATTGCGCACCCTCCAATTTCACTGGACGTTGTCGACAGGTGTTCCGCTAGCGGGACGACTAGTCTTAAGAAGTTTGTCCCTTTGGCAGGATAGTCTGCTTCTCTGAGACCAGGTCCAAATCCCTGTCATTCACATGAAGGAAAGACGGAAATACAGGGGTCGGAGATCGGGGTGCCTTGTGAGAATTCGTCGGCGAGTGGGTAACCCACCTCTACCATCCATACTATTGGACAACGTGCAATCACTGGAGAATAAACAGGCCATTAAAAACTGTAATATCTTATGTTTCACAAGTCGTGGCTGAACGACAACACAGATAATATGTGACCTGTTTCAAGAAACTGGGCGTACATCGTGGGTCACTTCTTCATACGAGAGCCATTTGAACAAAATCTTTTTTTTTTATCAAAATGCGTTTTTGAACTTTCATGTGCCTTAATAACAACCTTGTATGCCATCTGTAAATATGAATACAATTGTTAAATTTCGATCCTAGTTGGTTAGCCACAGAAAAAGACAGCAACCGGTTCATTGATGACAGCTCAGAATTCAACACCATAGTGCCCACAAAGCTCATCACTAAGCTAAGGACCCTGGGCCTAAACACCTCCCTCTGCAACTGGATCCTGGACTACCTGACGAGCCGCCCTGAGGTGGAAAGAGTAGGCAACATCACATTTTCCACGCTGATCCTCAACACGGGGGCACCTCAGGTGTGCGTGCTTCATCCCCTCCTGTGCTCCCTGTTCACCTACGACTGCATGGACAAGCACGATTCCAACATCATCATCAAGTTTGCTGACAAGACAAAAGTGGTAGGCCTGATCAGCGATGATGATGAGACAGCCTATAGGGAGGAGGTCAGAGACCTGGCAGTGTGGTGCCAGAACAACAACCTCTCCCTCAATGTGAGCAAGACAAAGGAACTGATCGTGGACTACAGGAAAAGGATTCACATCGATGGGGCTGTAATGGAGCGTGTCGAGAGTTTCAACGTCCTTGGTGTCCACACCTCCAACAAACTAGCATGGTCCACACACCAAGAAAATCATGAAGATGGCACGACAACACCTTTTCCCCCTCAGGAGACTGAAAAGATTTGGCGTGTGTCACCAGATCCTCAAAAAGTTCTGCAGCTGCACCATCGAGAACGTCCTGACCGGTTGCATCACTGCCTTGTGTGACAACTGCTCACCATCCGACAGAGGGTAGTGCGTACGGATTAGTACATCAATGGGGCCAAGCTTCCTTCTAGCCAGGACTTATGTATTAGGCGGTGTAAGAGGCAGGCTAAAAAAATTGGCAAACACTCTAGTCACCCAAGTCATAGACTGTTCTCTATTCTACCGCACGGCAAGCGGTACCGGAGCGCTAGGTCAAAAAGGCTCCTTAACCTGTTGGGGCTAGGGGGCCGTATTTTCACGGCTGGATAAAAAAAACGTACCCGATTTAATCTGGTTACTAATCCTACCCAGTAACTAGAATATGCATATACTTATTCTATATGCATAGAAAACACCCTAAAGTTTCTAAAACTGTTTGAATGGTGTCTGTGAGTATAACAGAACTCATTTGGCAGGCAAAACCCTGAGACATTTTCTGACAGGAAGTGGATACCTGATGTGTTGAATTACCTTTAAGCCTATGCCATTGAAACACACAGGGGTTGATTAATGTTTTGGCACTTCCTATTGCTTCCACTAGATGTCACCAGCCTTTACAAAGTGTTTTGAGTCTTTTACTGTGAGATCTGACCGAACAAGAGCCTTGGAACGGTGATGGCCGATTAGACTCTGGCGCGCGAGTTCATGTTGGCTACCCTCGTTCCAATACGTTATAAAAGAGAATGCATTCGTCCACCTTGAATATTATTCATGTTCTGGTTAAAAAAAGGCACTAATGATTTATGCTATACAACGTTTGACATGTTTGAACGAACGTAAATATATTTTTTCCCCTCGCTCATGACGAGAAGTCCGGCTGGCTTAGATCATGTGCTAACAACACGGAGCTTTTTGGACATAAATGATGAGCTTTTTTGAACAAAACTACATTCGTTATGGACCTGGGATTCCTGGAAGTGACATCTGATGAAGAGAATCAAAGGTAATGGATTATTTACATAGTATTTTCGATTTTAGATCTCTCCAACATGGCCGTTTGTCTGTATAGCAAAGCGTATTTTTCTGGGCGCAGTGCTCAGATTATTGCAAAGTGTGATTTCCCAGTAAGGTTATTTTTAAATCTGGCAAGTTGATTGCGTTCAAGAGATGTAAATCTATAATTCTTTAAATGACAATATAATATTTTACCAATGTTTTCTAATTTTAATTATTTAATTTGTGGTGCTGACTTGACTGCCGGTTATTGGAGGGAAACGATTTCCTGAACATCAACGCCATAGTAAACCGCTGTTTTTGGATATAAATATGAACTTGATAGAACTAAAAATGCATGTATTGTCTAACATAATGTCCTAGGAGTGTCATCTGATGGAGATTGTTAAAGGTTAGTGCATCATTTTAGCTGGTTTTATGGTTTTGGTGACGCCTGTCTTTGAATTGACAAAACATTACACACAGCTATTGTCAATGTACTCTCCTAACATAATCTAACTTTATGCTTTCGCCGTAAAACCTTTTTGAAATCGGACAACGTGGTTAGATTAAGGAGATGTTTATCTTTCAAAGGGTGTAAGATAGTTGTATGTTTGAAAAATTTGAATTTTGACATTTATTTGGTTTCAAATTTGCCGCTCTTGAAATGCACCTGCTGTTGATAGGGTGCACCACGGGTGGCACGCTAGCGTCCCACATAGCCCCAAGAAGTTAACAGCTTCTACCCCCTAGCCATAAGACTGCTGAACAATTAATCAAATGGCCACCCTGACTATTTACATTGACACCTCCCCTTTGTTTTTACACTGCTGCTGCTTTACCCCTACCTACATGTACAAATTACCTCGACTAACCTGTACCCCCGCACATCGACTCTTTACCGATACCCCCTGTACATAGCCTCGTTATTGTTATTTTATTGAGTTACTTTTAATATTGTTTTTTACTTTAGTTAATATAGTAAATATTTTTTTAACTCTATTTCTTGAACTGCATTGTTGGTTAAGGACTTATATGTAATCATTTCACGTTAAGGTCTACACCTGTTGTATTCGGCGCATGTGACATATACAATTTGATTTCATTTGATTTGGATGCACGTCCCATCCCACATTAACTCATATTCATAGAGAAGGCTGGATTCAATTTAGCGAAGACGAGGAGGAGAAGAAGGAGCATCATTGGTCAACGTGCCATCATTGAGGTACCTGGCCAGCGCGGGGGTAATGTCACCATATGCGCAGCTATGAGCCACATTAGGGTCCTCCACCTCCATGCCACCCTTGGACCATACAACACTGCCCATCTCCTTCATTTCCTGAACTCCTTACATGACAATCTTTTTCAGCCAGAGCAGAGATGGCCAAGTGATCCTGAGCAGCAAATGTATGTTCTAATTTGGGACAATGTGAGTTTCCATCTGGCTGCTCAGGTCCGCAACTGGTTCCATGACCATCCTAGGTTTACAATTCTCCATATTCCTAATTTCTCAACCTCATTGAGAAGTTGTTTTCAGCATGGCTGTGGAAGGTGTATGATCGCAAAACCACATGAACCTATGGCCCTTCTCCAGTCAATTGAGGAGGCCTGTGGTGACATTCCAGCAGAGTCCTGTCAGGGGTAGATGCATCATGCCAGAAGATATTTCCCCGCTGTCTGGCAAAGGAGAATATCGCCTGTGATGTTGTTGAAAATCTGTGGCCGGACCAAAACGATAGACATGACTGATTTTGTTTTCGCAGTGGAGTATTTGTTTCTTGACTTATGATTTTGATTTTACTGTATTTCGACAGTTAAAAAAAAATGTATTCCCTACAATTCATCTAACGTACAGTAGTACAAATAGGTCTATTTTTTTTCCTTTGCATATGAAAAATATTTTTACTATATGTTTGCAATTTTACTCTGTGTGCTTGCTGTTTGACATGTATTGAATGATGTTGAAATATAAAACTTACATTTTTGCATTTGTGTTCCTTTCTTGTTTGAGTACAAAAACAATAAACAGTATAACAACACAATGTTAGTCTTTACACTGAAACATGTTTTAATAGTAGTGTTTTGAATGTCATATTAGTGTGATCTTGGTTGTCACTAAGTTAGATTCATTTGATGTGTGTGTGTGTGTGTGTGTGTGTCTCATTTACATCCAGAGTTTCATTTTGAGCAGAGAGTACATGATTTTGATTGTTGTCTCATTATGCAAGATGTCTGTGGGATTTAGGGAAATTGGCTAACTGTTTTGTGTTTAAAGTGTTGAGTACATGAGATGTAGTTTCAGCAAACGTGTGTTAACAATTGGGAAAAACTGTAATATGGATTTGGTCCCCCCTTTGCTGCTATAATAGCCCCCACTCTTCGCTTTCCACAAGATGTTGGAACATTGCTGCAGGGACTTGCTTCCATTCAGCCACAAGAGCATTAGTGAGGTTGGGCACCTACGTTGGGCGATTAGGCCTGGCTCGCAGTCGGCGTTCCAATTCATCCCAAAGGTGTTTGATGGGGTTGAGGTCAGGGCTCTGTGCAGGCCAGTCAAGTTCTTCCACACCGATCTGGACAAACAATTTCTGTATGGACCTCGCTTAGTGCACGGGGGCATTGTCATGCTGAAACAAGAAAGTGCCTTTCCCAAACTGTTGCCACAAAGTCGGAAGCACAGAATCGTCTAGAATGTCAATCTGTGCAGTAAAATTAAGATTTCCCTTCACTGGAACTAAGGGGCCTAGTGTGAATCACAAAAAACAGCCCCAGAACATTATTCCTCCTCCACCAAACTTTACAGCTGGCACTATGTATTGGGGCAGGTAGCGTTCTCCTGGCATCTGCCAAACCCAGATTTGTCCGTCGGACTGCCACAATGTGAAGTGTGATTCATCATTCCAGAGAATGCGTTTCCACTGCTCCAGAGTCCTATGACGGTGAGCTTTACACCACTCCAGCTGAAGCTTGGCATTGCGCATGGTGATCTTAGACTTGTGTGCAGCTGCTCGGCCATGGAAACACATTTCATGAAGCTTCCGATGAACAGTTCTTGCACTGATGTTGCTTCCAGAGGCAGTTTGGAACTCGGTAGTGTTGCAACCGAAGACAGACAATTTTTACGCGTTACGTGCTTCAGCACTAAGTGGACCCGTTCTGTTAGCTTGTGTGGCCTACCACTTAGCGGCTGAGCCGTTGTTGCTCCTAGACATTTCCACCTCACAATAACAGCACTTACAGTTGACCTGGGCAGCTCTAGGAGGGCAGACATTTGATGATCTGACTTGTTGGAAAGGTGTCATCCTATAACGGTGCCATGTTGAAAGTCACTGATCTCTTCAGTAAGGCCATTCTACTGCCAGTGTTTGTCTGTGGAGATTGAATGGCTGTTTGCTCAATTTTGTACACCTGTCAGCAACAGGTGTGGCTGAAATAGCCGAATCCACTTATTTGAAGGAGTGTCCACATACTTTTGGCCATGTAGTGTAACTCTTCTTCAGGTGGCACAGTGCCAAGCACCAGGCTGCCACCTCGTACGCCAGATTAATGGAAGCATACTGCTGCAAATGGATCACATGTGGCTCATATCCTTCTGCATGAGGAAAAGTACAAGTAGTATAACTAATAATCAACAAATATTGGACATAGGACTAGTCGCGTCTTCTAGGAAAGGGAGATGAAAGAAACATTTATATCATGGAGACACAAGGTTTGTGTGTGTGTATGTGTCTATATGTGAAATTGTTTTTAGTGAGATTTTTAACCGTTGTATAATTCATGCGTTCTGGGCTGTTCTGGGCTGTTCCGGACTCTACCTGGGCTTTAGGTTAATCACATGATACATGAGATTAATTACGGTGGCATTAGGAACCTGAGGAGCCAGCACCTGTCCCGTCAGAGCCATACATCAGCATTAAGAAATCAGCCCTCCGCAATCATTATTTATCAGGCCCGGTAAATGCCCCTAAGGCCCCCAAAGTGCTGCAGAAGCTGAGGCGAGAGAGACCATTTAAATGTGTGTTTAAAGGCCCCAGCCTACCTTAATCATAAGGGAATGGGCTCCTGAAAGGGCTTCCCAAAGTTTTGTTTTTGTAATTATTTACAGATTAAATAGATTAGCTCGAGAGCAATATTAGAGTCTGTTCAATGACCGCAAAATTCTATGTAAAAATGGAATCAAGGACAACCAACTAAAATACAAAATTACTTCTTTGTAACCATAATAATTTTCATGGTGGTGAATTAGGGGGTGAAGATTTACACTGGGATAGTCTTGTCAGAACACTGTGAATTACTTTATGTGTTAATGCGAAGTTGACATTTGAAACATGGGCAGTCCAACGCCAACAGAAAACGAGCCATACATCAAAACAATCCAGGCCTTTCATATTAAAGTCCAGCCAACAGAGAAATTGACTCATAAATCAAGATGTACAGTATAGCACTGTCCAATTCATTGCATGTGGCATGTTGCATATGAAACAGTGTAGGTTCCGTCCCTCTCTTCGCCCCAACCTGGGCTCGAACCAGGAACCCTTGCACACATCAACAACTGGCACCCACGAAGCATCGTTACCCATCGCGCCACAAAAGCCACG
Organism: Salmo salar; assembly: GCF_965601325.2. Lineage (NCBI taxonomy): Eukaryota > Metazoa > Chordata > Actinopteri > Salmoniformes > Salmonidae > Salmo > Salmo salar. The sequence continues at coordinate 36,585,863 of NC_138299.1, forward strand.
GCCCTTGCAACACTAGGGGAACAACTACTTAAGGTCGCAGAGCGAGTGACGTCACCGACTGAACCGCTATTAGGGCGCACCACCGCTAACTAACTAGCCATTTCACATCGGTTACACTCACCCCCCTTTTGACCTCATCCTTTTTCTGCAGCAACCAATGACCCGGGTCAACAGCATCAATGAAACATTGTAGGTTCCGTCCCTCTCTTCGCCCCAACCTGGGCTCGAACCAGGGACCCTTGCACACATCAACAACTGACACCCACGAAGCATCGTTACCCATCGCGCCACAAAAGCCACGGCCCTTGCAATGCAAGGGGAACAACTACTTAAGGTTGCAGAGCGAGTGACGTCACCGATTAAACCGCTATTAGCGCGCACCACCGCTAACTAACTAGCCATTTCACATCGGTTACACATACTGTATTTCAAGGCTAGTGGAGAGGGCACCGTTTCAGATATGCATTAGCCATGTTCGGGAAGGAACACAGCGCCGCCCTTCAGGCACGGCCTGCACCCCAAATGGCACTCTATTACCATACATAGTGCACTACTTTTGACCAGATACCTATGGGCCCTGGCAAAAGAGTAGTAAGGAATATAGGGAATAGGGTGCTATTTGATGTGTTCCGTGTGTTCTATGTTCCATGTGTCCTTGAATTCTGTGCATTCCGTAGAAATGTCAGACAACTCCAGTTGGGGTATTCTAGAACTCCACATTCCCAGTCAAAGCACATTCCTGGGACATGCTAAAATCCCCCTGGGGTCAGGGATTGGCTTGTGTCCAGTCCAACTGATAGCTAGGCTTATAACAAGAAGGACATTTTAATGAATGGCCTTTTTCTTGTATCTTTGCATGCGGAGTGGGAACATAACATTTGGGCTCTCTGACAGTAGGCATCAAAGGCAGACAGGTAGCCAGGCAGGCAGACAGGTAGACAGACAGGCAGACAGACTGGCAGATAGGCAGGCAGACAGGCCCCTCATGTCTCTCTCGTTCTCTCTCAATTCAATTCAAGGGGCTTTATTGGCATGGGAAACATATGTTAACATTGCGAAAGCAAGTGAAGTAGATAATATACAAAAGTGAAATAAACAATAAAAATGAACAGTAAACATTACACTCACAGAAGTTCCAAAATAATAAAGACATTACAAATGTCATAAGCATATGTGTATACACGTATATACAGTTAAAGTCAAAAGTTTACATACACTTAGGTTGGAGTCATTAAAACTAGTTTTTAAACCACTCTACAACCACTCCACAAATTTCTTGTTAATAAACTATAGTTTTGGTTCATCCTTGGGAGCAATTTCCAAACGCCTGAAGGTACCACGTTCATCTGTACAAACAATAGTATGCAAGTATATACACCATGGGACCACGCAGCCGTCACACCGCTAAGGAAGGAGAAGTGTTCTGTCTCCTAGAGATGAATGTACTTTGGTGCGAAAAGTGCAAATCAATCCCAGAACAACAGCAAAGGACCTTGTGAAGATTCTGGAGGAAACAGGTACAAAAGTATATTTTTCCACTGTAAAACAAGTCCTATATCAACACAACCTGAAAGGCCGCTCAGCAAGGAAGAAGCCACTGCTCCAAAACCACCATAAAAAAGACAGACTACAGTTTGCAACTGCACATGGGGACAAAGATCATACTTTTTGGAGAAATGTCCTCTGGTCTGATGAAACAAAAATAGAACTGTTTGGCCATAATGACCATTGATATGTTTGGAGGAAAAAGGGGGAGGCTTTCAAGCCGAAGAACACCATCCCAACCGTGAAGCACGGGGGTGGCAGCATCATCTTGTGGCGGTGCATTGCTGCTGGAGGGTCTGGTGCACTTCACAAAATAGATAGAACCTTGAGGAAGGAAAATGTTGTGAATATATTGAAGCAACATCTCAAGACATGAGGCAGGAAGTTAAAGCTTGGTCGCAAATGGGTCTTCCAAATGAACAATGACCCCAAGCATACTAAGTTGTGGCAAAATGGCTTAAGGACAACAAAGTCAAGGTATTGGAGTGGCCATCACAAAGCCTTGACCTCAATCCTATAGAAAATGTGTGGGCAGAACTGAAAAAGCATGTGTGAGCAAGGAGGCCTACAAACCTGACTCAGTTACACCAGCTCTGTCAGGAGGAATGGGCCAAAATTCACCCCAACTTTCCAAAACGTTTGACCCAAGTTAAACAATTTAAAGGCAATGCTACCAAATACTAATTGAGTGTATGTAATCTTCTGACCCACTGGGAATGTGATGAAAGAAATAAAAGCGGAAATAAATCATTCTCTCTACTATTATTCTGACATTTCACATTCTTAAAATAAAGTGGTGATCCTAACTGACCTAAGACAGGGATGTTTTACTAGGATTAAATGTCAGGAATTGTGGAAAATTGAGTTTAAATGTTATTTGGCTAAGGTGTATGCAAATTTCCGACTTCAACTGTATGAAGTGTTGTAACGATGTACAAATGGTTAAAGTACAAAAGGGAAAATAAATAGCATAAATATGGGTTGAATTTACAATGGTGTTCTTTCTCTCTCTCTCTCTCTCTCTCTCTCTCTCTCTCTCTCTCTCTCTCTCTCTCTCTCTCTCTCTCTCTCTCTCTCTCTCTATATATATATAGAGAGAGATATAAATATATAAATTCAATTAATTTCAAAGGGCTTCATTGGGATGGGAAACGTATGTTTACATTGCCAAAGTAAGTGATATAGACAAGAAACAAAAGGGAAATAAAAATGTACTGTAAACATTGCACTCACAAAAGTTTTTAAATAATATTGGGATTTTAAATGTTATTATTGGCTGTGTTGTAACAATGTGCAAATAGTTTAAGTATGAAAGGAAAAATAAATAGATAAATATAGGTTATATTTACTACAGGAATGGTGTTTGTGCTCCACTGGTTGCCCTTTTCTTGTGGCAACAGGTCACACATCTTGCTGCTGTGATTGCACACTGTTGTATTTCACCCAATAGATAGGGGGTTTTATCATGATTGGATTTGTTCTGAAATTCTTTGTCTGTCTGTGTAATCTGAGGGAAATAGTTGTCTCTAATATGGTCATACATTTGGCAAAGGTTAGGAAGTACTGCTCGGTTTCCAATTCTTTTTGTGTGGCAGTGTGCACATAGCCTGTCTTCTCTTGAGAGCCCGATCGATAGCAATGCTATGCTCACTGAGTCTGTACATAGTCAAAGCTTTCCTTAATTTTGGGTCAGTCACAGTGGTCAGGTATTCTGCCACTGTGCACTCGCTGTTAAGGGCCAAATAGCATTCTAGTTTGCTCAGTTTTTTTTGTAGATTCTTTCCAATGTGTCAAGTCATTATCTTTTTGTTTTCTCATGATTTGGTTGGGTCTAATTGTGTCGCTGTCCTGGGGCTCTGTGAAGTCTGTTTGCGTTTGTGAGCCGAGTCCCCATACCAGCTGGCAGAGGGGACTCTTCTCCAGGTTCATCACGCTGTAGGTGAGGGCTTTGTTATGGAAGGTTTGAGAAACACTTATTTTTAGGTGGTTGTAGAATTTAACGGCTCTTTTCTCGATTTTTATCATTAGTGGGAATCGTCACAATTGTGCACCACATGCATCATTTGGTGTTTTACATTACGCTATGCACAGTGTATGTTTTTGCAAACTTCTACATGCAGAGCCTCAGTTTGGTGTTTGCCCCATTTTGTGAATTCTTGGTTGGTGAGTGGACCCCAAACCTCATAACCATAAAGGGCAATGGGTTCGGTAACTGATTATAGTATTTAAGGCATATCCTAATTGGGATGTCAAATTTTATGTTCCTTTTCATGGCCTAAAAGACCCTTCTTGCCTTGCCTCTCAGATCGTTCACAGCTTTTTGGAAGTTACCTGTGGTGCTGATGTTTAGGCCCAGGTAGATATAGTTTTTTTGTGTGCTCTAGGGCAACAGTCTGTCGATGGAATTTGTATTTTTTGGTCCTGGCAACTGGACCTTTTTTGGAACACCATTAACTGTCAGGGCCTAAGTCTGACAGAATCTGTTCAGATGATATACAGTGCCTTCGGGAAAGTATTCAGACCCCTTGACTTTTTTCACATTTTGTTACATTACAGCCTTAATATAAAATGGATTAAATAAAAAAAATCCTCAGCAATCTACACACAATACCGTTGACAGTTGACAGTTCATTTCAGACCAAAAACCAAACCATGAGGTCAAAGGAATTGTCCGTAGAGCTCCAAGACAGGATTGTGTTGAGGTACAGATCTGTGGTAGGGTACCAAAAAATGTCTGCAGCATTGAAGGTCCCCAAGAACACAGTGGCCTTCATCATTCTTAAATGGAAGAAGTTTGGAACCACCAAGACTCTTCCTAGAGCTGGCCGCCAGTCCAAACTGAGCAGTCAGGGGAGAAGGACTTTGATCAGAGAGTTCCTCTGTGGAGATGGGAGAACCTTCCAGAGAGACAACCATCTCTGCAGCACTCCACCAATCAGCATTTTATGGTAGAGTAGCCAGACGGAAGCCACTCCGCAGTAAAAGGCACATCACAGCCCACTTGGAGTTTACCATAAGGCACCCAAATACTCTAAGACCATGAGAAACAAGATTCTCTGGTCTGATGAAACCAAAATTGAAATCTTTGGCCTAAATGCCAAGTGTCACGTCTGGAGGAAACCTGGCACCATCCCTATAGCGAAGCACGGTGGTGGCAGCATCACGCTGTGGGGATGTTTTTCAGAGGCAGTGACTGGGAGACTAGTCAGGATTGAGGGAAAGATGAACGGAGCAAAGTACAGCAAGATGCTTGATGAAAACCTGCTCCAGAGCACTCAGGACCTCAGACTGGGCAGAAGGTTAACCTTCTAACAGGACAACGACCGTAAGCACACAGCCAAAACAACGCATTAGTGGCTTTGGGACAAGGCTCTGAATGTCCTTGAGTGGCCCTGCCAGAGCCCGGACTTGAACCTGATCAAACATCTCTAAAGAGAGCTGAAAATGGTTGTGCAGCAATGCTCCCCATCCAACCTGGCAGAGCTTGAGAGGATCTGCAGAGAAGAATGGAAGAAACTTCCCAAATACAGTTGTGCCAAGCTTGTAGCATCACATACAAGAAGACTCGAGACTGTATTCGCTGTCAAAGGTGATTCAACAAAGTACTGAGTAAAGGGTCTGAATGTTTATGTAAATGTGATATTTCCACTTTTTTTATATACATTTCCAAAAATATCTAAAAACCTGTTTTTACTTTATCATTATGGGATATTGTGTGTAGATTGATGTGTAGACATTTTTTGGGGTCAATTTTATAATGAGGCTGTAACCTAACAACATTTTGAAAAAGTCAAGGGATCTGAATTCTTTCCGAAGGCCCTGTAGGTGCTGCAGTAGGCCCTCCATGGTTGGGGACAGAAGCACCAGATCATCTGCAAACGATTAACATTTGACTTCAGAGTCTAGTAGGGTCAGGCCGAGTGCTACAGGCTGTTCTAGCACTAACTAGTGTTCTACAGTAGTTCTCTTTCTCTCTCTCTCTCTCTCTCTCTCTAACCCTCCTGTCTGTCTCCTGTCTCTCTCCACATCAACGCAAGCGGCACTGGGCTTAGCCGTATTTGTATTATTAATCCACACGCTGGCTGGAAGCTAGATCCCTCAAACAAGAAGAGGTATTGTGCTTTTTTATGGAGGGAAAGAAGGAGGAGGTAGTGTGTGTGTGTGGGGGGGGGGGGGGGGGTACCAGTCACATTTCCCATCAGGGTCCATCTTGGCAGAGGTGGGTAGTAATACCCCAGGGCATGATGGTCATCTTTCAACAGGATCCACTAATGAACTGTTTTTATTTGACAGCATGCAATTACCAACTTGGCGATGTCATAAAACTTTCTCTCGCTCTCTCCTTCTCCCTGTGACTCATTTTCTTCTCTCCCTCCCTTTTTCTCACCCTTCTAAATTATTTATCTCCAAATTATTCCATCTCTTATCTTATTTTAGTAGCAACATCTGAGGTTGAACTCATTCTCTTTGCCAGTTTGTGCATCCACATTTGGAAGCAAATTTTTGCCCCTGACAGTATGGGTGTTGTCAGATTCCCCGTACTAACATTTTAACATAACTCTGTACAGAGCAGTCTGTGCCAGAGGAGGCTGGTGAGAGGAGCTATAGGAGGACGGGTTCATTGTAATGGCTGGAATGGTATCAATGGAATGGTACCAAACACATCAAACACATGGAAACAACGTGTTTGACTCCGTTCCGATGATTCCATTCCAGACATTTTAATGAGCCCATCCTCCTATAGCTCCTCCCATCAGCCTTTTTGTCTGTGCATGGCACTACCTTCCTCCTACTTTATAGAAGGATTCAGATACAGCCTCGCATACCAAACATCTGTCAGTGGGTAGAAACACTGAAATGTGTTTCATGATTATCTGTAAATGCTGCATGGTGGGTTTGTTGGAATTGTTGTCTCCCACGATGAAGTCAGGGAGGGGACTGTGGATCTGTCTCTGTCCGTTCGTACGTTAGTCACATGTGATATCTCGAGAGCACTGGACGATTTTGACGAAACATACTGTAATTGAATGTGAAATAGGTTTATCCCCAAAACATTTCCCAAGAGGAGAAAGAGGGAAGAAAATATACATATTCCAGAGTTTATTTTCTAGTCTCAGTACTGTCCCTTCCGCCCTTGAAGTTCTCAAAATGTCAAACAAATGTTTTGTCCACTTTTAGCTTGTTTTTATACCACTTCTGACCTAGACCACACAACCCACTCCAAACCAAACACTATGAAAATCTGCACATAAACACGCATGCACGTCACACACACACACACACACACACACACACACACACACACACACACACACACACACACACACACACACACACACACACACACACACACACACACACACACACACACACACACACACACACACACACACACACACACAGAGAAAGCACTACCACACAGAAACAGAAAGCACTCTTTTTGAATATCCCTCTCCCTACCACCGTTTATGTTGATGATAGATTACCATGCTGTTTACAGGTGGACTAGATTATCATTCTGTTTACAGGTGGACTAGATTATCATTCTGTTTACAGGTGGACTAGATTATCATGCTGTTTACAGGTAGTCTAGATTATCATGCTGTTTACAAGTGGACTAGATTATCATGCTGTTTACAGCTGGACTAAAATATCATGCTGTTTACAGGTGGACTAGATTATTATGCTGTTTACAGGTGGACTAGATTATTATGCTGTTTACAGGTAGACTAGATTATCATGATGTGGACTAGATGATGCCTTTTTTTCTCCACTCTGAGAGACTTCCAGGGAGTTCAAGGTCCATGGCCAAGGCCTAAGCCTCTCTTATCAGTATGCCGCGCAGCAGGGCAGACAAAACACTTTCATCACAATGCAAAGAATGAGCTCGGAGATGATACTTTGCAAATGTCTATTTTCCACAACGAGGGTGAGATTGGGATCTCCCGCTGACGGAGAGAGAATGGCTCTCTCTGTCTGTTTTTCAACTCTCTCTCTGTATCTCTCTCTCTGTATCGCTCGCTCTCTCTATGTATCTTTCTCTCTGTATCTCTCTTTCACTCTCTCTCTCTCTCTCTCTCTCTCTCTGTATCTCTCTCTATGTATCTCTCTCTCTCATTTTCTCTTCCGCCGTCTCACTCTCTCTCGCTTTCTCTTTCTCTCTCTCTCTCTAAGAACACAGATGATATTAGTATTATACTTACTTGTGTCAATGATCATAATGATTTGTGGGGGTATTTCACTCTGCAGGAACAATGAGTCATCTGGCTAACTTTGAGATGATCAATGAGCTAGCAGACACATTTTGAGTTGAACAGTGAATTAGCAGACAAATTTTGAGTTGAACAGTGAGTTAGCAGGCTGTCTGTCACACCCTGATCTGTTTCACCTGTCCTTGTGATTGTCTACCCCCCCTCTCCAGGTGTCGCTTATTTTCCCTGGTGTATTTATCCCTGTGTTTCCTGTCTCTCTGTGCAATTTCGTCTGTATGTTCAAGTCAAGCAGCGTGTTTTTCCCGTGCTCCTGCTTTTCTATTCTCTTTTACTAGTCCTCCCGGTTTTGACCTTTGCCTGTTTTTCTGGACTCCATTCCCGCCTGCCTGACCATTCTGCTTACCCTGACTTCGAGCCTGCCTGCCATTCTGTACCTCTGGAACTCCGAACTGGTTTTGACCTTTTGCCTGTCCATGACCATTCTCTTGCCTACCCTTTTGGATTGTTAATAAACATCTTGGACTCTAACCATCTGCCTCCTGTGTCTGCATCTGGGTTTCGCCTGGTGCCCTTATACTATCTCCGAGTTGAACAATGAGTCAGCTGTCTAACTTTGAGTTGAGTCTGCCAGTATGCATATTCATGTATCTCATGTATGTCACAGTAAAGCTATTTCCAGGACATGGACTAAGCGCGGTTGGGTTCGTTTTTAATTCAATATTGCTACACTATGTTCTACAAAAACTGTTGACTTATTTAAATGATGGGTTGTCTCTACAGAAAACTTGTACTTGGTTTGGACAGCTACTGTGATATGCATACAGTATTTATTGTTAAAATGTATTCTCTTTTAACCCCTAAACCAAACTCATGCTGAGCTAAATCCCTTACTCTTCATCTGTCAAAATGTAGACTTGTCTTCCAACTTCTTCAAGGTTATATATTTTTTTACAGTCCTCTCTGGGTTAATGTGTAGACAGCACACAGAGAGCTGGCCTGTGCTTTGCAAGCTAGCTCATTTGTGTGAGTGTACATTACCTGTACATAAAACTGCTGACTTGACCCCCTGTGTCATAATTTACGACACAGTCTGTAAAGCCGTGCTAATGGGCACACACTACCTAAAAGGCCATGCCTCAAAGAGGCCAACATATGCCATGCCACGTTGTCTGTCGAAGCATTCTAAATGGCACCATAGTCCCGATATAGTTCACTCCTTTTGATAGGGCTCAAACTAAAGGAAATGCACTATTTAGTGAAAAGGGTGCCATTTGGGACGTATGCTGTGACTGTGGCATGTCCACTCATTTCACTCCATCAAGCGGAAAGGAAAGGGAAGGAAAGAGAAGTCCCCCGCTGAAAAAACTAATGGGATTACCAGGAGCACTCTTACATATGACCACTCCTGGACCCATATATGACCGCTCCTGGACCCACATATGACCACTCTTGGACCCACACTATGACCACTCCTGGACCCACACATGACCACTCCTGGACCCACTATATGACCACTCCTGGACCCATATATGACCACTCTTGGACCCACATATGACCACTCCTGGACCCACATATGGCCACTCCTGGACCCACATATGACCACTCCTGGACCCACATATGACCACTCATGGACCCACGTATGACCATTCCTGGACCCACATATGACCACTCCTGGATCCACATATGACCACTCCTGGACCCACATATGACCACTCCTGGACCCACATATGACCACTCCTGGACCCACATTTTTCTTCAGCTTAGTTAATTTGTATTTATTGTATGCATTTTATAAGCCCTATGCCAGGGCAGAGCAGCGTCCTGGCAGTGGAAAATCATTGAAGGAGGCTGTGCCAAGCTGTACTCAATGTAATCAGGAACCCCCAGCCAGACAGTGTTAGGAACATTCCTGTGATAACCTGTGTTGACAGTGAGGTCAGATTACTGTACGGTACGTCTCTCCAACATTGGCTACACACCTCTGCTTTGATCCCTGACAGCCCAGCCATCACTCTGGCTGGTGCCTTGGAGAATTCACTGGAGGTCCGACCGAACGGCCCCGGGATCTAGAGTCCGGGCCGAGTCCAGGCCAGGTCCAGGGTCCAGAGTCCAGGGTCCAGAGTCCAGGATCCAGAGTCCAGGATCCAGAGTCTAGGATCCAGAGTCCAGGGTCCAGAGTCCAGGGTCCAGAGTCCAGGGTCCAGAGTCCAGGTCCAGAGTCCAGGTCCAGAACCAAAACCTTCATGAGATATTTCAGCAATATCTCGATTAATTCATATTGTTTTTGTGGCCATATCATTTCATGGCTGATACAGTGTATACCATGAAAATAGGCTCGTGGTGCAGCCTGTAACTTGGACGGTTGCCTTGCCAACACAAACTGACTCACTTCTTGGAATATTTCAATTTGCAACAATAAATCAGGACAGGGAGCAGCAGCCAGCCAATCTACCCAGGGTCTGAAACTCAAGCCGTCACATTGTGTGCGTGTTTGTGGCTGGTATGTGTGTGGCTGGTGTGCCTGTCGTGTGTGTTTGTGTGTGTGTGTAGCTGGTGTGTTGTGTGTGTCTGCGTGCATGCTTGGATGTGCATGTGTGTATTGAGTCTAGGGGGCTCAAAGCGAGGTGTCTCTCTGGATCATATCTGTGCCACTTAATCATGTCTCCCAGCAGCTGAACAAATGGAGATAGATGTTGTTTCCACTTCTGCTCTTATCCCTGTGAGTGTCTTACACACAGGCATGACCAAGCCCAACACATGCGTGTCACAAGATAATCGAGCTGCTGCACATATAAACTACTTCACAAAACATTTGTTTAAAAGGATAGAGTGGAAGTGTGAGCTACCTCAAACAGAGGACAGGAGAGCAATAGGAGAGACACAAGGCTTTTGTGACTTATGTTCTGACAAGCCCACCCCGGCTAGCACTAACTACGTGGCTAACAAGCCCTCCCTGGCTAGCACAATATACATGGCTAACAAGCCCTCCCTGGCTAGCACAATATACGTGACTAACAAGCCCTCCCTGGCTAGCACAATAAACGTGGCTAACAAGCCCTCCCCGGCTACCACAAACTACGTGGCTAACAAGCCCTCCCCGGCTACCACAAACTACATTGCTAACAAGCCCTCCCCGGCTACCACAGACTACGTGGCTAACAAGCAATGCAGTGCAACTCACAGCATACTATAACAATTTGACAAGTCCAGTTAGATTCAAACTTGGGTACACATACAACCTCTAATTTGTAGTTTATACGTATGTGTATAAGTAGCTAATTAGGCCTTTATTATGTCTTATTAGCCATATATTAGGTTTTAATTATTTTCTCATTTAAACATTATATGTCATGTATAACTGGCAATAACTTAGCTATAATAAGGGCATATTAATAGTTAACAAAGAGCGGTGGCAGATAGCCTAGCGGTTGACCAGTAACCATAAGGATGCTGGTTTGAATTCCTGACCCGACTAAGTGAAAAATGATTAGTGGTTAATATACGTACATACAATTAAAGTGTTGTCCTTGATATTTACACTGTGATATTGGCTTTTATGTGATACTTAACATGACTGAACATTTCTGTCCAGACAAAAGAATTTACAGGCTTAAAGAAACAATGATTTTCCCCAAAACATTCTCTGTGGTATGTCATTGTACTGTACATGTGGTTGTGTGTGTATACGTGTATGTGCATTCCAGGTTGCTTGTTTCTTGTGTGTGTATAAATAAATAAAATAACCGAACACTGCAGAAAGAGTGACATTTAACCAAAATGCACACCCACATAATGCATTGGATTTCTCATATGGGGCTTTATATTTACATGTTAGTCATTCACTAGACACTCTTATCCAGAGCAACTTACAGTATAGTGACTGCATACATTTTTGTACTTTTTCGTATTTTTCATTCTCTATCAACATAATCATCTTCACATGCCATGCGGGGTGTGTAATGTTATGTACATGTTGCTCCCTAACCACTGTCTTCAGCTACAAATCACAATCCAAATGATTACATCTCAGAGTTGAATGTACTACATGACCTGCTATAATACTAATCTGATGTCGTGATTGTAAGGAGAATAAATAATAGGCTACACAGGTTATTTTGTTCAAACGGGTCAAGAAAATGCACAAAAACGGAACTGGAAAAAGTATTGTTCTATTGTTAGCTGCACTCAAACCCTCTTGTTAAACCACTGAGTGCCACCCACTGGCTCTGCCTGCACCATTACATTATACCCAGGGCTGGACCATTCGTGTGCCACTCTCACAGCTGACATTCGCTATTCTCAATTCAAAAAAACATTCAACCCTGATGAGAAGAGAAAAGGAGACCGGAGCGAGACATCCCTGCCAGAGATTTAGTGTGTGTGTGTGTGCTGTGTGTGTGTGCGGGTGTGCTGTGTGTGTGTGTGTGTGTGTGTGTGTGTCTGTCTATTTCTATACGTGTTTGCGAGAGAGCCTTAGCAACGGTTTATTTTTCTCGCTCTTTTTCCCCCCAGCTCAGTTGAGGTCGATACTTTGCCTTCTGCCTGGTCTGCCGCCAGCGCTAGGCCTCTTTAATGTGAAAGACACAAGGTTAGGGGATCCACTTACTAAACAGCAGCAGCCCCCACCAGGTAATCAACTGAGCATGGCATTGCAATTTGACCTGGGTCAACTGGGCCCACACCTCCCCTTTAAGACAGCCTCAGCAAGGCCACTTCCCCTTTAAGAAAGGAGGAGAAGGCCCTGTGTGTGTCCCAAATGGCACCCTATTCCCTATTTAGTGCACTACTTTTAACCAGATCACTATGGGCCCTGGTCAAAAGGAGTGCACTATGAAGGGAATAGGGTGTCATTTGGGACGTATCCCCTGTAATGACAGGGGAAATGTTGAGTGACCTAACGCTAATACAGCAACTCGTCCACATCAGTCGATGAGAATTTTCATGAGATGATTTCTCTTTAGTGTGGTCTCTACTGATCTTATCATGGCTAACTCCAAATCCTCTTTGTCTCCCAATTTCTTAGTGGTTGTTGTGTCCATTTTTTCCCCCTGGGAGTACAATAGAAACGTTTGTTATAGTAGATTTAGATTGTTACAGGGATCATTTTGAATCTGTTTTCAAGGTAGCCTACAAGCCAAATGTACGTAGGAGTTAGGCCTAACCACTAATTGGGGTTAAATAATTTGACCTGCGGAAACAAGGTCTTATCCAAATGGAGCTGATTGGGAATCAAGCATTAAATATAGAGGCAGAGCATCACACCCACTTGGCAGACCTTAACTTTTCCACTTTTCTTTTTAATAAGCTTTGTTTCTTGGCAGCACCATGTATAAAAGTAGAATACAAGCCACCATGACCATACTCTGCCAGACCTCCTTGAAATACCAATTAAGTGAATTTAGTCACGTTCTCCTGTTCTTATTCCCCTCCTCCTCTGCCTCTAGACTGATGCTTATATGTTCTTCTGGCCAAGTGCTTTGACGGCACAACACATTCTTTAGGAGCAAAGCGAGAGCTTAATGTTACCATCTTGGAACCAGCTCTGAGTACATGCTCTCGGAAAATCTGAAACACACCAGTGATCAATAACAATGCTACATTTGAGGACGTTGCCCAGTTATTACAGAGATAATGCTACATTGATTGGTTTGATCTCCACTCCCGTTCTACAGCCCTGGCTAATGTAGCAAAAGTTCTGTAACTTTCCCAAAAGCTAACAATCTCCTCCACGGGATACATCGAAGCTGATTCAGTTCAATTCAGCAACAATCTTGTATTTTTTAAACGCTCTATCTAACCTGATCATAAGGTGTAGAGACCTTCAGTGCCTTGCGAAAGTATTCACCCCCCTTGGCATTTTTCAATTTTTTTGGCCTTACAACCTGGAATTAAAATGAATTTTTTGGGGGTTTGTATCATTTGATTTACACAACATGCCTACCACTTTGAATATGCAAAATATGTTTTGTTGTGAAACAAACAAGAAATAAGACAAATAATCTGAACACTTGAGCGTGCATAACTATTCACCCCCTCAAAGTCAATACTTTGTAGAGCCACCTTTTGCAGCAATTACAGCTGCAAGTCTCTTGGGGTATGTCTTTATAAGCTTGGCACATCTAGCCATTTGGGATTTTTGCCCATTCATCAAGGAAAAATTGCTCCAGCTCCTTCAATTTGGATGGGTTCCGTTGGTGTACAGCAATCTTTAAGTCATACCACAGATTCTCAATTGGATTGAGGTCTGGGCTTTGATTAGGCCATTCCAAGACATTTAAATATTTCCCCTTAAACCACTTGAGTGTTGCTTTAGCAGTATGCTTAGGGTCATTGTCCTGCTGGAAGGTGAACCTCTGTCCCTGTCTCAAATATCTGGAAGACTGAAACAGGTTTCCCTCAAGAATATTCTTGTATTTATCGCCATCCATCGTTCCTTCAATTCTGACCAGTTTCCCAGTCCCTGCCGATGAAAAACATACGCATTTTTTATTTAAGCAATGGCTTTTTTTCTGGCCACTCTTCTGTAAAGCCCAGCTCTATGAAGTGTACGGCTTAAAGTGGTCCTATGGACAAACATTCCAATCTCCACTGTGGAGCTTTGCAGCTCCTTCAGGGTTATCTTTGGTCTCTTTCTTGCCTCTATGATTAATACCCTCCTTGCCTGGTACGTGAGTTTTGGTGGGTGGCCCTCTCTTGGCAGGTTTGTTGTGGTGCCATATTCTTTCAATTTATTATTAATGGATTTAATGGTGCTCTGTGGGATGTTCAAAGTTTCGGATATTTTTTTATAACCCAACCCTGATCTGTACTTCTCCACAACTTTGTCCTTGACCTGTTTGGAGAGCTCCTTGGTCTTCATGGTGCCGCTTGCTTGGTGGTGCCCCTTGCTTAGTGGTGTTGCAGACTCTGGGGCCTTTCAGAATAGGTGTATATATACTGAGATCTTGTGACAGATCATGTGACACTGAGATTGCACACAGCTGGACTTTATTTATCTAATTATGTGACATCTGAAGGTAATTGGTTGCACCAGATCTTGATATAGGCGCTTCATAGCAATGGGGGTGAATACATATGTACGCACCACTTATCCGGTTTTATTTTTATTTTTTTATTTTTTAAAGAAGTAATTTTTTTCATTTCACTTCATTTCACATTTCACTTTCACTTGTGTATGTCCATTACATTAAATCCAAATAAACATATATTTAAATTGCAGGTTATAATGCAACAAAGTAGTTAAAATGCCAAGGGGGGTGAATACTTTTGCAAGGCACTGTAAACATGAGACCAGTATTTTTGCATCATATAATGATACCTACTCACTACATACTCTATAGAGAAACCCAGACAACTCTCTAAAATTAGGTGAAAATGTATTCAGTCTCATACTCTTCATTCGGTGTAGTCGTTTGTACATTTTAGAGATCTGCTGAGGGGGAGGAAAATCTGCCCAAAAATAACTAAATACGGTAAGCAGGACACGAGGACAAGACACTTGGTGAACAGCTAACTTGAGAACCGCCCAAAAACATCCCATGCCCTGATATTGTTCACAGTTTGGGAGTTGAAGACCCCAAGCCACTGCTTAGCCTCAATACGTCTCCCCTCATTTGTGTAAGAGAATACCCCTGGAACCATCCAGGACTTGCTCTCACTTTCATTTTTCTACAGAGTGTTGTTGCTGCATATTTTAGCTCTGCCCTGGGGCTGGAAGCCACTTTAAACTGTCTCCAAAGCCAGGGAAACCAGCATCCAACCAGCCCTGCAGCCCAGGGAGAGGAGATCTACAGATATACTGCACTGTGAGTCTTGTAGTCATTAGGTACCCAATGACTGCACTGTCAATGGTCATGTTCAGTGTGTGTGTGTGTGTGTGTGTGTGTGTGTGTGTGTGTGTGTGTGTGTGTGTGTGTGTGTGTGTGTGTGTGTGTGTGTGTGTGTGTGTGTGTGTGTGTGTGTGTGTGTGCGTGTGTGTGTTTCCAGTGTTTTATCTCTCAACAACCCCAGCGGCATTTGCCACCTGTCCACAGCGACCCGGCCAGCAGTGAAGCTGGTATGTCAGCAGTCTGCCACTGTCACATGTCTCACAACATAACAATCCACAGTGACTTCTGTGACATAAGCAGAGCATAAACCCTAGAAGGGATTGTTGCTTTTGTCAACATACAGAGTAGTAGCAAACATAAATGCATTTTCATCACAATATAAATGGCTGGGAGCCATAGGATCCATTTTAAACAGTAACTTATTTTTAGTAAAGAAAACATTTCCAAAACTTCTTCAGGCACTAGATATAACTGAAATGTCGAACTCTAAAACAACAACTGCTGGTAGAAGTTTGCATTCTATTCTATCTCATTTTTGTAGAAAAATATTAAATATGCAAACAACGTTATAAATTACCTAGATTGTTTTATATTGTATTAACATAATTAAATTAAATAAAAAATTGGGAGTTGATCCGGCTCACCAAGAAAGCGCATTTTACTTGTTTTGAGTTGATTTAGCTTAATCAGAAAAAGCATCAAGAGATGTTGTATTGTTTTAAGATATTCTGACTTGTTTCAAGACTTTTTAGCTTAAAGTAAAAAAATGATCTGCCAGTGCACTAAGAGAATTTGTCTTGGTAACACATCTTATTAAGATCAAATAACTTGAAATTAGATAAATGATCTGTGTAAAGCTTTTAAAAAATATGCTGTATATTTTATTTTTTGAAATAAGAAAAATGATCTGCCAGTGCACTAAGATTATTTACCTTGGTAAGAGGGCAAGTCAATGCATTCTAATGATAAGAGATATCTACAGTAGGTAACGTTTAAAAAAAATTGCAGTGTAGTTTTCATTGTTAACTTTCACAAGTTCTGAGATGTGTTTCTTTACAATATGGACCATATGAATTTTACTATTCCTCTGAACAACTCTGTCCAGGATGTAATGATTGAGGTAGTATGTGAATTCATTAATCAATGTCAGTAAATAGAACTGCAGGGCAAACAGCTAAACAGAGGCGCTGATGGGATAGAAACCATTACTGTGGTTTCACCTTCAATCAATACACTGTAAAACACAAGTGGATGGCTGCAAACACAATAGGAAAGCAGAGACATGCAATACACACGTACAAAGGCACACATACACACACACGAGAGGCATGGTAGTGAAGCCCCCCCCCCCCCAATTATACTTTCATTTTATTTATATTCTGATGAATGAAGCAACTAATGTAACAATGTGATCTGGTTCTGTCTGTGTTGTTTTGAATCTATTATTCCCAGCTACTAATTCCCAGTAGTGGAGAAACGGTGAACCGCTTCAGGGATTTCATGGACTGACGTCCATCTGTAGTTATTCTGACTTCTTGTTCAGATTCAAAGAACTAACATCAATCCATTAGATCTGACTAGATGACATCCATGTGTTTTCAGTGAATTACATTTTGTGGTAGCACTGTATTTTACACCACTGTTTCCAATAGGGGATTGTATGATAGTAAAGGTACTTGTGCTAAATCAACTCAAATGTGTAACTACATGGTAACCCAGTACCAAATGGTGTAGTAGTCAAGCAGTGCTTGATTAAACAAACAAATAATTTATATGTTAATACTGTGTAATTACAATTTGAATAAGTATTCTGTCTGTAAATACCTAGTAATTATTTAATTAATTCATACTTTTTGCATGAAATAAAATAAAATACTACAATGTAAATTCACTCAACCAAATAAATAAAGTGACAGTATAATACTGTATTTCCAATAGATTTCCTTACAATATACTAAGACACATTTGCAGAAGTGCAGTATGTGTTCACGCTGTGTCTTTGGGATATAATAAATGACAGCCCAGCAACAATTCAAACCATCTATAAACCTACTCTTACATGTATATGAGCACTTTCAGCGTCAGTTCTTCCTTGTACTATACACATTTTACATTTGATCTCAATATAACTTTGAATATAACTTTCAAAATAACTTTCAATATAGCTTTGAATATGGTTTCTCGTTTCACATTTGATCTCAACTTTGAATATAACTGAATATATTTTTGTTGTTCATTGTCTGCGCATAGCCTACTACTATTTAACCTCTAGCAAAATTGTCTTAAACATCGACATAATAGATTTTATTTATTGCCCAGCCTTAAGCGCATGCAGCAGCAATTTAACAGTGCCCCGTAGGTACACAGTCATTACAGCAGGTAATTAGGAGACCGGCTCTATACCTTCTCTAGCGCTGCTGATTGGTACACAGTCAGGGACCCTGAATTCCTGGGGTCTCACGGTCCTCTGCGGTGTTTCCCCGTCCTGAACTGATGACTTGTAAACTTTCAGAGAGAGAGTGGGATACCCGGGGCACTGCTCAGCGGCACAGGCGACTTCTCCGTGAGATCAACACGTCAGCGTTTCCTTCTCTTCCACTGGTGTAACATAACCCTCTCCCTCCCTACCTCCCTCAACTCCCCCTCAGCCCTGGACCAGCCCTCCATAGGCAGGCAACCTACATCCAGTTGGATTCTCAACTTCCTCTTTATTTAACCCATAAGCCCAGCTAGCGATGAGCTCACAGGTACAGTATGACTACAGTAGGGTCTGGTTTCCAGGCCTCTTGAAGGAAGGAGAGCCTGGGGACCACCATAGAACAAAAGGGAGAGAGGAGAAGAGAGAGTGTCCAGGATGGTTGAGAAGTCAGGAGACTGAGGTTGGCTCGGTAGTACAGCGACCCCCTCTCTCCACTGTCTCTCACAGATGAAGACCATGTGATGATCCATCCGACATGCTAAAACTCCCCAGGCTTTAGAACTGAACCACAGCCTCCTCAGAGATAGATCAAGGAAGGGTAAACGCTACTCTTGAGAACAATGAGTTTCCAAAAAAGAGGAAGAGAAGCTTGTAGTGGAAAAGTTTTATGAGGTCAAAGTGAACCATTTATTATGTAGCTAGCTATGGTGTCTGTATTGGTTAGAAGGGGCTCTCCACAGGTTCATTACAGTGTGATGTGTTTAGAAGAGGCTCTCCACAGGTTCATTACAGTGTGATGAGTTTAGACGGGGCTCTCCACAGGTTCATTACAGTGTGATGTATTTAGAAGGGGCTCTCAACAGGTTCATTACAGTGTGATGAGTTTAGACGGGGCTGTCCATAAGTTCATTACAGTGTGATGTATTTAGAAGGGGCTTTCCACAGGTTCATTACAGTGTGATGTATTTATAAGGGGCTCTCAACAGGTTCATTACAGTGTGATGAGTTTAGACGGGGCTCTCCACAGGTTCATTACAGTGTGATGTATTTAGAAGGGGCTCTCAACAGGTTCATTACAGTGTGATGAGTTTAGACGGGGCTCTCCACAGGTTCATTACAGTGTGATGTATTTAGAAGGGGCTCTCAACAGGTTCATTACAGTGTGATGTGTTTAGAAGGGGCTCTCCACAGGTTCATTACAATGTGATGTGTTTAGAAGAGGCTTTCCACAGAATTACAGTGCTGTCATATAAAATCAAATCCATACAGTAGTCTATCAAATCCATCAAATTGTATTTGTCACATGCACCGAATACAACAAGTGTAGGCTTTACCAAGAAATGCTTACTTTATGAGCCCTCCACCAACAATGCAGAGCTAAAAAGTAAGAACATTTGCAAATAAAAATAGAAAATAGTATCACAATTAAATAACAGTAACAATAACCGTAAGGAATACCGGTACCGAGTCAATGTGCAGGGTTACGTGGTAGTTGAGGCAATATGTACATGTAGGTTGGAGTAACAGTGACTAGGCAATCAGGATAGATAATAAACAGACTAGCAGCAGCATATGTGGAGTGTGTGTGTGTGTGTGTGTGTGTGTGTGTGTGTGTGTGTGTGTGTGTGTGTGTGTGTGTGTGTGTGTGTGTGTGTGAGAGATACAGAGATCAGTGTAAGAGAGACAGTTCAAAACAGGGTCAATTAACGGTTGTCTTATATGACTTGCTTTGACCTATTTCTACATCATGTGTCTAATCCGAATGCTGCGGAACACATCTGCATTGCATCGTTAAGGGTAATGACATCATCTCATAACCTCTCCCAGTACCGACGGTAATGGAACTGTTTGGAGAACGCTGGCTAGTCATTATGCTGTATACATAACATAGAAAACTCCAGCCCAAACTCCAAAGGGTTACGCCTTAGAAGTATATTTGCTGCAGTTTCCTAAGACTTTGTATTTACTGTTTGCAAAACCAACCTATTTACACAAGTCCTTTTTGAGTCCGTGTTGCAAAACTCATTATCGAATTGTTAGTAGTTGTGGTACAGTTTTTTTCTTTATGGAAAATGACTGTATATCTGTAGTGTACAGGGATTCACTTTAATTCAAATCAACAGGAATGGACGGTGAAGGCAATCTGCCCTAGAATCTCTCCTCTTGGTGTTTATGCTGCTTGGCCCCGATTCCAGCCCCGATTCCAGCCCCAATTCCGGCCCGAGTTAAGTGCTTGTAACTGTAACTTAATTTCCTTGTTATGCGTATTCTGACCTTGCTATTTGCCCGCTATTCATTCAGGTGTGGAGATCGAATAAGTTAAACTTTGGAGGAGGTGTGTCCACAGATAAGCCAAATTCTGACCTTGACTTAATTCTCTCATAATTCCACCACCTTTATGTGCGAGGAAACCATGAATAAGGTCGAGCGAACAAGTGGAAAAAGCATCTACTTTCTTTTTTCAGATTGAAATAACAGCATTATCTATGCACTGTAATTTCTAAATGGATAAGAGCTATTGATAAGAGCTTGGTAAATGAGTAATCCGATTGGAGAAGGGGATTATAAATACACATAGCAATTGTTTTAGATAATTGTTCCTTATGATCCCTCAAGATAAATGCGAAACCAGTCATATGGAAACAAACGGAAAATCAAATTAACATGACATGTATTGAGGCCCTATTTGAAGGCACCTTCTTCTGGTAAAAAAAAAATCCCAATGCCCCAGGGCAGTGATAGGGGACATTGTCCTGTGTAAGGTGTCGTCTTTCGAATGGGACGTTAAACTGGTGTCTTGAATCACTGTGGTCATTAAAGAGCCCATAGCACCTATCTTAAGAGTAGGGGTGTTAACCCTGGTGTACTAGTTACATTCCCAATATGGCCCTCATACCATCATGGCAACCTAATCATCCCAGCTTCCAATTCGTTCATTCATCCCCCCTCCTCTCCACTGTAACTATTCCCCAGGTCGTTGTTATAAATGAGAATGTGTTCTCAGTCAACTTATCTGGTAAAATAAGAGTTCAAATTCCACACTGAAGTAGGCTATAAATAGCTGTGCCGCTATTCTGAATGTTAATTCTGTGCTCATAATTTGCGTGGATAAAGTTTAGACACCCAAGCTTTAAGCTTCTGTAGGGCTGAACCTGCCGAGTTGATGTATGTGCTTTGTAATGTTTTAATTATAGCCAATGCGTGGGCTTTTTTCTGTTTTATTTTACAATTTATATCATGTTAAATATTAGCCACTATC
Source organism: Salmo salar (assembly GCF_965601325.2). Classification (NCBI taxonomy): domain Eukaryota; kingdom Metazoa; phylum Chordata; class Actinopteri; order Salmoniformes; family Salmonidae; genus Salmo; species Salmo salar. The sequence goes on from NC_138299.1 coordinate 36,607,127, forward strand.
GGGAGCCACTGTCAGTAATACCCACATACATTTATAACTGTCACTTTAGTGTTTGCTTTTTTTGATTTGTAGCTTACATTTTGCATCATTCCATTCCGTTTACCTTTCTTTCCTCTGTCACATCCGTGTAAGGGTAAATTGTTCCCGAGGGTCGCTAGCATTAGTGGATCAAATAAAGTTAACGTTGTGCAATAATTTTGAACATGTGAATCATTGTGGAACTCAGACCACACGTAGCAGGTTAAACCTGGAGTCTGGCGCATGGATGAATATTATTTTTTTAATCAATATATTTTGTGCGTAAAGGCACTCCAAACCTGCTTTTTTATGCTTCTTACATACTTTCTTAACCATAACATTTGCCTAAATAATCTACAAGACCAGAGTATTTTTAAATCTACCAGTTGGTGCTGAAACAGAGATGAAGAAACACAGATTACATACGTTCATTGATCCATATATTCTGAACACGTTCTCTCAATGTATTCTATTGAGTCTGTCGACAAAATTATAATTAAAGTTACAACGTATTTAAAGGGATATCTTAAGATAAATGCACTGAAAACCCAATTGAACGGTTGAATGATATTTATTCAGAGAGCTCAAGGTAGCCACACCTGCAGAGCACGTTACCAGACCGAAAAAAGTAAGTCTGAATACCAAATACTGAGAAGTGTGCAGGAAAGGCGTGTGTAGGAAAGGTGAAAATTCCTACATCGGAATCGGCCCCCGATAATGGAGCCATGTGGATCCACAGATGAAGTATCAGCACATATTCATTATTTATCGGGGTGAGAGAAAGTGCTTTGATAAGGTCTATCTAGCTCAGGCTTCCACTGGTCTATGATTGCATCCCAAATGGCACCCTATTCCCTATGTAGTGCACTACTCTTGACCAGAGACTTTTGGGCCTGGGTCAAAAGAAGTGCACTACTGCACATAAGGAAAAGGGTGTTATTTGGGACACAACCTTTATATCCTCTCATTTAAAACCACTGGGATGTTTTAACCCAGGGGCAGGGTTGTAACAGATTATTACATTTTTTACTAACTGTAATCCGTTACGTCACCCAAAAATATTTGACAACTTTCTGTTTTCTCAATGACATTAAATCAGCATTGAAAAAGAGGCGCAAGTTTATGTTTGTTTACTGAGCTTGTCTGACCACAAGTCAGAGATCACTAGAATGACACAAAAATGCATTTGATGGATTGCGGGAAAAGAGCAGGAATAGGTTTTTGTAGGCTACAGTCCAAGCTATGTCTTCCAATGGTGCAACTGCTGTCGGCATCCAAAGATTATCCAACTAGAATAAACGCTTGTATAGCCTACGGGCTATACATATATCACTTATTTTTTATATCTACAGTACATAGCACATTGATGTGAATCATGCTGCTGCTTTCTCATTTAGCTATTTGTGGTTTTTCTGGATGGCTGTTCACAAATGTACACTACCGTTCTAAAGTTTGGGGTCACTTAGAAATGCCCTTGTTTTTGAAAGAAAAGCATTTTTTTTTGTCTATTAAAATAACACCAATTGATCAGAAATACAGTGTAGATATTGTTAATGTTGTAAATGACTATTGTAGCTGGAAACAGCTGATTTTTTTATGGAATATCTACAGTACATAGGTGTACAGAGGCCCATTATCAGCAACCATCACTCCTGTGTTCCAATGGCATGTTGTGTTAGCTAATCCAAGTTTATAATTTTAAAAGGCTAATTGATCATTAAAAAACCCTTTTGCAATTATGTTAGCACAGCTCAAAACTGTTCTTCTGATTAAAGAAGCAATAAAACTTGCCTTCTTTAGACCAGTTGAGGAGCTGGAGCATCAGCATTTGTGGGTTCGATTCCAGGCTCAAAATGGCCAGAAACAAATAACTTTCTTATGAAACTCATCAGTCTATTCTTGTTCTGAGAAATGAAGGCTATTCCATGTGAGAAATTGTCAAAAAACTGAAGATCTCGTACAACGCTGTGTACTACTCCCTTCACAGAACAGTGCAAACTGGCTCTAACCAGAATAGAAAGAAGAGTGGGAGGCCCCGGTGCACAACTGAGCAAGAGGACAAGTACATTAGAATTCCTCAACTGGCAGCTTCATTAAATAGTACCCGCAAAACACCAGTCTCAACCTCAACTGTTAAGAGGTGACTCTGGGATGCTGGCCTTCTAGGCAGAGTTGCAAAAAAAAGCCAAATCTCAGATTGGCCAATAAAAAGAAAAGATTAAGATGGGCAAAGAACACAGATATTGGACAGAGGAACTCTGCCTAGAAGGCTAGTATCCCGGAGTCGCCTCTTCACTGTTGACGTTGAGACTGGTGTTTTGCGGGTACTATTTAAAGAAGCTGCCAGTTGAGAACTTATGACATGTCTGTTTTAGGTAAAAAAATCAATAAATTGGAGTGACTGGAAATCTGACAGACTTTGGTTTTAATGTAAAGATATAACCTAATTGTATTATTATGTTTAGTAGAAAGGAATGGGTTAGAAGAAGCTTACATAACCAACCTATAAAGTGAAAAGTAACATCTTTCAAATTTTCCCTGTTAAAACTATCAACGTTTCCCGTTACTGTTGGAATTGTGATCGAATCAACACAGTATTAGAAACTTTCAATGCAACATAACGAAAAAAATAACAATAATAACTATGCAAGACTACTGTATGCAAAACTAACTATACAAGAGATTCTGTGGTCGGCAGAATGCATCAGAGTAGGATTCTATTACATTGACAGCCATGACTCAGGCCCATACTCTACACAGACCGGTGCTCATTAACCAATCAGAGCTGCAGTAACCTATATGCAAATTGACCATTGCCATATATGGATCTGTGCTATTCACTTTAAACTGGACTGTGTTTACAGCATGAGCGGTTCTCAGTAGATGTGCTTGTTTTGAGATCAAAGAGAGAGCTACATGTAGCAACATGTGCAAATTTGTACATCTGTTCATATCCTTTGCTAGTTAGTGAATTATTAGCCCAGTTAAAGATACTTTGTAGTCAGCAATGGGGGGAGTGATTGCTTCCTACAAGAGCACAAAACGTGTGTGTTTCTACCCATCTTTGAAAAGTGAGTCGGGTAAAGAGCTTTTTTTTGTCTTAAAGGAGCAGTGTTGTATTTTGAGACAGGCTTGAATTAGCTAAGTAGCCAATAGGCAAAGAGTAGCATGATATATCTGATTCTCTGTAATAATGTATGGGAATAATAATGCATTTTATTTGTAAAGTGGTTTCTTGCATCAAACAACACAACAACATTTTCAGTCACCTCCTTGTCTGAAGGACAAGTGGATAAACAGGTTAATGTCAAGCCCTGCATGTTTTTTGCATTAGTCTCATGGAATGTATATATTGAACATCACTCATTGACTGCTACTGTAGGCTGAACGATCGAACAGCTACTGTATCTCTCAGAAAGTTTAACATCAACTGAAATGGACAGTATGATTTGTCAACAAATGTGTTATGTCATACTGTCCAAAACCAATAAACCAACTGGTCATAAACACCTTAAAGTAAAGAACTGGAATATGTATCAGCGTTCAATCCTACCGACTACGGCACAATGCCCAATCTGTTAAATAAAACATTTTTTAATGTGTCTGCAGGAAACCTAGACATTTAGGGAGGCTGTAGTGTAACATGCAATGTACAGAACAAGTCATACCTTTGAGATCATGACATCATCTATACAGGAAATACAATACAAATAGCACTCTGTCACTATTCTAAAACACCTTAGGAATGTGTGTGACTGGTATGTGTGGGAACATCGATGACAGTATCCCATACTGTACATTATGCATTTCAATGAACAAGCATTCAAAGAGAAGACTCTCAGTATGTTGTACATTATGTATATCAATGAACAAGCACTCAAAGAAAAGACTCTCGGTATGTTCAGCTCGAATGTGAGAATTATTCATAGGAATCCCCCTTCTCTCCCCCCAGGAGGTAGGACATTAGAGTGTAACACTCGATATATCACCTGCTCTAACTGTTCAGACACAAATATAGCGTTGCGTCTGTGGATTGCAGGAAATTAACCCTGTTAGGTGTTATTGGATTGTGTGTTGGGTTGGTATGTGCTGTTATTGTCAGTGTAGATACATCCCACAGCAGGAATGTGTGTGTGTTTGTGTCACATGGGAACCTGTTGATAGCCTGCAACTTTTTCCCAGCCCTGATGACACTGCTGGGGCCTGATCTGTGGTTCCCTGTACCTCTGAACATTCTGCTGGAACCACACTGGGAAAAGGAATGTTCCACGCCTTTCGTGTCAACAGTATTTTTATGTTACATATTTTTGGGGAAATGTACCTATTCAGTTATCATTGTAATTGTGCACACGTTGATGTCAGACATGCAGCTACCCCAATTCTCTGTTGCTGATGACTGGGATGAATGCAGGAACAGATTTCAGGAGCAGGACAAGACACCCTCTTTTTGACTGATGACTGATATAAGGGCATGTACGTGATAGGCCTATCTGGCTTACATGATTATGATGGTCATAATGCTTCTTGACAGTGTTATAAAGTGTATTTTCTTAGTCCAAGTAAAGTGGCACAAGATGGTAATAATGCTTCTTGACAGAGTATTTTATAAGTTACTTAAAATATGATGAAAAAAACATGACTGTAAAGAATTCATTACAACAATAAATAATTTAAGAAACAAACTTTTCAAATGAAAGGAAACTTCTTGGCAGGGGAAAACCACATTTGTAGGTGTGTCATAACCAGCCAGAAAATAACTCAATATATGTCACAACAGGTGTAAATACATGTCATGACAGAGTTATGAACATATAATGAGAGGTTATGGCAAGTTATGTCAGCTGTTATGACATATTATGACATGATTATGACCATGTCATACCATGTTATGACACTTGGTGTCAAGTGTTACCAAATGGCCATTATCAAGACAAAAAATGAGTGTTCAAATTCAAAGCTTCAACATTGTGAATGGTAACAGTAAGGAAGATGCCATTGGAAAAGTGAACAGATTTAGACCAAAAGCAGTGTTGTTGTTATGGTGACAAGGGATATCTGTGTTTCGATGCTGAGAGAAGTGACACTTAAAATGGTATTCATGGCCCTGTTCATGGACTCAAGTTGTACAACTGTGCAGCTAAAGGTTGACGCATTGATTGGGAGAGTCTGTTTGCACAACAATATTATGATAACCATTTTCTGGCGTCTCCACAACATTTGTACATCACTGTAATCCTTTTTGTACCGAAAAACCCTCTTTTGCATCATAACCGTTGTGCCAACTGCCTTGTACATCAGTTGTACAACTGGAGTCTTTACGGGACCTTGTAGTGATTTCTATGACAGTTTGTCAACATTCACTTTCTAGCAATGAACACATCTCTAGAAACGCAGCATATTTCTTAAATGTGTGGGTCCTGGATTTTCATCTGATGCTTTCCTGTTGGTCAAGTCATAAAATGTAGTTGCACAATAAAAAGCAACAGAGACAACAATAACATCACATGGCACGGTAAATCAAATCAACTCATCAAGCGGTATTGATTGATTTAAACTATATAACACACTCCAGTGCCCATCTTAACTTTTCTAAATAAATGTCTACATTTTCTTAAGAAGTTGAGAGTGGTGTCATTGGGGGTGTTGTCTAACTCGCTGTGTGTCTGTCAGTATCACATTGAGCCAAAATAGGTGTTATGGGTGTTGTCTAAATCACTGTCTGTCTGTCTGTTAAGTATCACTGAGCCAGAAGAGATGTTATGGGCCTTATGATCTCTCTTGTCACGGATCATTTCTCATTAAATATGTGGGCGAGACAAAACAATGTCCTTGTGCTCATTCCGAAACATTAGCCAAGTGGATAACAAGCGATTAAAACCCCATTATTTCTAAGCACCCTAAACAAGCATAAAGGGCTAGTTCACCCAAGATGCGCAAACAATCCTAATATCCATCCTATGACTTGAATAGGATGTGTGCCACAAATGCTAAAACATTAGCATGTGGAAACGGTGTCTGGGAAACTAACCAAAACATGGATTGCTGTCATACCTTGTCCATGGGCTGCTTACAGGGTAAGAAAACCAATGTGTAATTCTACAATTTGGGTGAACTATCCCTTTAAGTGTTTGTTCTGCTATGTATTGTTTGGGGGACTCTGTATGTGAAGTACGCCACGTTATTAATCCCAGTAAAATGGAAAATTAAACAAGAAAATGCAATATAGCTACACGTCCTGGAAACTAATCTGCATTTCACAGCTGCTGAAGCCAAAATGGCATCATTTTTGAAATTTTCTAGTGAAAATTAATATGATTCATATTTCTTCAATTGATGATTTCCATAGTTTATTTTTCCACATCTTTTCATGGCTTTGGAAACTATTTAAGACTATTTAGCTGTACTATTCAGGAATATTCTGAAATACTCTAGCTAAATGCATGCATTATGTATGTTTCCCTTTACCTATGTAGCCATTCCTGGAGTGAGTGCAACAGAAGAGACAGGCATGCATCCTATTGTCAACAGCGGGAGGTAAGCCAACAGTAGTAGGGTCAGTCACTGGTGAGATACTGCCATGGGGCATCTGTTTGCTTCCATTAATTCCAATAAAATTAAATAAATAAAATCCATAAAAGCTGGTTCAGTATGGCAATAGTCCAGTTTGCATACAGATGTAGGATCTTAATTTGATCAGTCTTTTGTTGTTGAGAATATTCCAAATCAGGAAATGCAAAGTTGTGTATTTTAGTTTTTAAAAGGCTTTTAAAGTTTGTAATTTACCGCTTTGAAATGTCATACTTGATTTTCCCTAACAAAAAAAATGTATCAATCCCTACAAAAATGTCCATTAATTACAATCCACATAATAACTCACATTTCCTGTTGCTGCAGGATTATTTTCCTGCTGTAGCAAACTGACTCAAATTAAAATCCTACATCTGAATTTTTGAGGTGGTAAAAATGAAAAACACCTGTCTTTTTGTCATTTTTATATGCCTTAGCAGTGGGGCCCTGTAGACCTCCAAGAGAGCTGGTTGGTAATGAAGGACCGTATTTATGAGGGCTTGAATAGCGAGTTAATAACATCATTTGGGACTGGGATGACAGTTCTTTACTAGCAGAGAAAAGAGTATTTATTACCTGCAAAATGAACCGTGAAATGCAACACCTGTAGAATAGGGAACAGTAAGTGACAGCCAGCCTTAATCATTTGTTACAACATCTGAGAGGTACTGTCATTAACCGATAAGTGGACCTCCAAACATGGCCATGTCTTCTCTCACACATACTCTACTGTATATATAACAGTGTAAAGAAGATATGGACCAATAAATATTTTGTTGATACATGTTAGTAGCATTGCCTGGGTCATTAAATGTGTAAGAATACAATGCTAAAGCACAAAACAGCTTTGATTGATGAGAACTGAAAATATGTTTATAAAAGGACAGGTTTATATTTGTTAAAGGTATAATTTGTGGGAAGGGGAGGGTATCAGGACTGAGTACTCTACTGTGCAATTTCCTCAGGTTAGTGTCTGTGGAGAGAATTCATGTCGTAACAGTGGGTGTTTTTTTATCACACACATAAAGACTTTATGTTCCCGGAATAACATGGAGTCAGGAACACAAAACGGACTGAAAAAAGCCCGGAGATAATGGTTTCAGAATGATTCATACACATAAAACATGTTGTTTATAGAAAGTTTGTTTTGGGATAGATCAACAGCTGTTTTTACTCTGATAGGAGCCTTAAACGTATTCAAGAAGTTCATCACTTCCAGTATTTAATTTTTCTTCTAGTTGTGTTTTTATATCAGCTCTCAGATATTTCTCTACCATTTCCCATTTCTCGTTACGGCAGGAAATATATCAACCCTTTGGACTAAATCAGCAACTTTCTCACATATATAACATTTGGTTTATTCACCTTGATTTCAGTGTTCTGTTCAAACAGTTTAAGCAGCCAAGGCCATTCTAAATGTGCAAGCCATTACATTAAACCTTTTGACAAATATTTGACAGCATGTTAGATATTTTTAGAGTCTACCTATAATCATATCCACCAAGCATTTCAAAATGGCTACAGGATCGTGTTTTCAGAGTATCCAAGGATATCTTATTTTTAAGCACATTCATCTGTTACCTTTTTTTTAATATCATTGAACGACATGGTACATATTGTATTACACAAGTTAAGATTGTTCATGGAATATATAATAATTGCTCACACAATTCTGTTTACAAAGCTGAGGGATGCAATTACATGTCACATCAGTAACTCAAATAATTTGTAACTGTCACGGCCTGACCATAGAGAGCCCTTGGTTCTCTATGGTGTAGTAGGTCAGGGCGTGACTAGGGGGTGATCTAGTATGTTTATTTCTATGTTAGTGCTAATATGGTTCCCAATTAGAGGCAGCTGTTTATCGTTGCCTCTGATTGGGGATCATATTTAGGTAGTTATTTCCCCACCTGTGTTTTGTGGGATATTGATTGATTGTTAGTGTGTTTGGGCACTACGTCCTCACAGGTTTTGTTGTTTTGTTAAATAAATATGTGGAACTATACTCACGCTGCGCCTTTGTCATGCCCTGACCATAGAGAGCCCTTGATTCTCTATGGTATAGTAGGTTCTATGTTGTTTATTTCTATGTTGGTGTGCTTTTTATGGTTCCCAATCAGAGGCAGCTGTTTAGCATTGTCTCTGATTGGGGATCATATTTAGGCAGCCATTTCCCCACTGTGTTTTGTGGGATCTTGTTTATGTGTAAGTGCCTGTGAGCACTGCAGTAGCTTCACGTTTCGTTTGATTCATTTATTGTTTTTTGTATTTCGCTAAAGTTTCAAGTTATAATAAAGATGTGGAACGCTACTCACGCTGTGCCTTGGTCCAATCATTACGACGAACGTGACAGAAGATCCCACCACAACAGGACCAAGCAGCGTGCCCAGGAGGAGAGTGTATCCTGGACTTGGGAGGAGATCCTGGATGGGAAGGGATCCTGGACTTGGGAGGAAGTCCTGGCAGGACAGGATCGCCTTCCTTGGCAGGAGCGGCAGACGGAAGGTTATGATGGAGGACAGCGACGACGCCGAGGTTCGCGGCCACATAGAAAGTCCAAAAAACTGCCCGAAAATATTTTTGGGGGGGGGCACAAGGGGTGGTCGGCGGAGCCGAGGAGTGAACCAGAGCCATTCTGGGAGAAGAGGGAGAAACTGGAGGAGAGTGAACGGAGAGAATCAGAGACCATCAGTGAGTTGAGGGAGAATTTGGAGGAGAGAGAAATGAGAGAGTTATTGAATTGGTGGAGGATTCACGACATTTGCACTAAGGAGCGTGTTATCGGTTTAATGCCACCTGAGTCAGCTCTCCGTACTCGTCCTGAGGAGCGTGCTATCAGTCTGGTGAAAGTTTTGCCACCTCCACGCACCAGGTCTCCAGTACGCCTTCCCAGTCCTGTACGTCCTGTGCTAGCTCTCCACACTCGCCTTGAGGAGCGTGTCATTTGTCCGGTGCCATGTGTGCCGGTTCTACGCACCAGGTCTACAGTGCACCTCCACAGCCCAATACGTCCTGTGCCAGCTCCTCGCACTTGCCGTGCGAAGTGTGTCATCGAACCAGTACCATTGATGCCGGTTCTACGCACCAGGTCTCCAGTACGTCTCCACAGCCCAGTTCGTCCTGTGCCAGCTCCACGCACCAGGCCTCCAGTGCGCCTCTCCAGTCCGGTACGTCCTGTGCCGGCCCCATGCATCAGGCCTCCCGTGCGCCTTCCCAGTCCAGAGCTTCCGGCGACGGTTCCCAGTCCAGACCTTCAGGAGACAGTTCCCAGTCCAGAGCTTCCGGCAACGGTTCCCAGTCCAGAGCTTCCAGCGACGGTTCCCAGTTCAGAGCTTCCGGCGACGTTTCCCAGTCCAGAGCTTCCAGCGACGGTTCCCAGTCCAGAGCTTCTGGCAACGTTCCACAGTCCGGAACCTCAAACGACGGTTCACAGTCCGGAACCTCCAACGTTGGTCCACAGTCCGGAATCTCCTGAGACGGTCCACAGTCCGGAATCTCCTGAGACGGTCTACAGTCCGGAACCTCCTGAGACGGTCTACAGTCCGGAACCTCCTGAGACGGTCTACAGTCCGGAACCTCCTGAGACGGTCCACAACTCGGAACCTCCAGCGATGGTCAACGGTCCAGAGCTTCCAAACACGGCATCCAGTCCAGCTCCATGGCAGGAGCTCTCCTCTGCGCCGATGCCCAGTCCAGACACGGCATCCAGTCCCGCCCCATGGCAGGAGCCTTCCTCTGCTCCGATGTCCAGTTCAAACACGGCGTCCAGTCCAGTTCCATGGCAGGAGCCCTCCTCGGCACCGATACCCAGTCCAGACATGGCGTCCAGTCCTGCTCCATGGCAGGAGTCTTCCTCTGCTCCGATGTCCAGGCCAGGGCCGGTGTCCAGTCCCGCTCCATGGCATCGAGATCCAGTCCAGGCACAGTGTTCAACCTGGGTCCATGGCTGGATCCGCAGAATGAGCGGTTTCTTCGGCCCGCACCAGAGCCACCACCAAAGATGGTGGATCCGCGAGCTGAGCGGTTTCTTCGTTCCGCACCAGAGCTGCCCCCGATGCTGGCGGATCTGCGGGATGAGCGGGTACTCCGTCCCGCCGACACCCCCCTACCATACCTATTTGGTTTCAGGTTTTGCGGCCGGAGTCCGCACCTTTGGGGGCGTACTGTCACTCCCTGACCATAGAGAGCCCTTGGTTCTCTACGTTATAGTAGGTCAGGGCGTGACTGGGGATGTTCTATGTTGTTTATTTCTATGTTGGTGTGCTTGATATGGTTTCCAATCAGAGGCAGCTGTTTAGCCTTGTCTCTGATTGGGGATCATATTTAGGTAGCCATTTCCCCACTGTGTTTTGTGGGATCTTGTTTATATGTAAGTGCCTGTGAGCACAGGAGTAGTTTCACATTTTTCATTTGATTCATTTATTGTTTTTTGTATTTTGCTAAAGTTTAACGTTATAATAAAGATGTGGAATGCTACTCATGCTGCGCCTTGGTCCAATCATTATGACGAACGTGACAGCCTTGGTCCGCTCATTTCCAAGAACGTGACAGAATATCCCACCAAACCTGGACCAAGCAGCATGTTCACCAGGTAAAGGAGTTTTGGACATGGGAAGAAGTGATGGGGTGGATGCGAAACACTTCCTTGGCGGCAGATGGAAGGTAATAATGGAGGACAGCGACGACGCCAGGGTTCGCAGCCACAGAAAGCCCAAGGACAACCCCAAGATTTTTTTGGGGGGGTGGGGCACAAGGGGTGGCCGGTCGAGGAGAGTGCCAGAGCCCGAATGTCAAACACTGGAGGAGCGTGTCGTCAGACCACGGCCACAGAAACCTCAAGATTTTTTTGGGGGGGGGCACATGGAGCTGGCGGCTGAGCCGCGGGAAGAGCCAGAGACCTGCTCAACATTCTACCAGAAGATCCGGTTAGCAGTCTGGTGAAACCTGTGTCGGCTCCACACATCTGGTCTCCAGTGCGCCTCCACAGTTCGGTACGACCTGTGCCTGCTCCTCGCATACGCCCTGAAGTGCGTTTCCCTAGTCCGGTACGTCCTGTGCCTGCTCCTCGCACTCGTCCTGATGTGCGTGTTACCAGTCCAGTGCCACCTGTACCGGCTCCATGCATCAGGCCTCCAGCGTGCCTCCCCAGTCTGGTACGTCCTGTGCCTATTCCCCGCACTCGCCCTGAAGTGCGTGTCACCAGTCCGGTGCCACCTGTACAGGCTCCACGCACTAGGCCTCCAGTGCGCATTCACAGTCCAGAGCTTCCGGCGATGGTTCACAGTCCAGAGCTTCCGGCGACATTTCCCAGTCCAGAGCTTCCGGCGACGTTTCCCAGTCCGGAGCTTCCGGCGACGTTTCACGGTCCGGAACCTCCGGCGACGGTCCATGGTCCGGAACCTCCGGCCACGGTCCACGGTCCGGAACCTCCGGCCACGGTCCACGGTCCGGAACCTCCGGCCACGGTCCACGGTCCGGAACCTCCGGCCACGGTCCATAGTCCGGAACCTCCAGCCACGGTCAACGGTCCGGAGCTTCCAGGCACGGTGTCCAGTCCAGTTCCAAGGCCGGAGCCTTCCTCTGCGCCGATGCCCAGTCCAGGCACGGTGTCCAGTCCTGCTCCATGGCCGGAGCCTTCTTCTGCGCCGGTGCTCAGTCCGGGCATGGCGTCCAGTCCAGCTCCAGGGCGGGAACCTTCCTCTGCGCCGATGCCCAGTCCAGGCACAGCGTTCAACCCAGCTCCATGGCCGAAGCTCTCCTTTGCGCCGGTGCCCAGTCCAGGCACGGCGTTCAGCCCGGCGCGACCTGCACCGGAGACGCCACCGACACTAATCACCCCCCTACCCTCCCCATTTGGTTTCAGGTTTTGCGGCCGGAGTCCGCACCTTTGGGGGGGGGGGGGGTTCTGTCACGCCCTGACCATAGAGAGCCCTTGGTTCTCTATGGTGTAGTAGGTCAGGGCATGACTAGGGGGAGATCTAGTATGTTTATTTCTATGTTGGTGCTAATATAGTTCCCAATTAGAGGCAAGAAACCCAAGGACAACCCCTCTGATTGGGGATCATATTTAGGTAGTTATTTCCTCACATGTGTTTTGTGGGATATTGATTGATTGTTAGTGTGTTTGGGCACTACATCCTCACAGTCTTTGTAAGTTTTGTTATTTTATTTTGTTAGTTTCACTTAAATAAATATGTGGAACTATACTCACGCTTCGCCTTGGTCCGCTCATTTCCAAGAACGTGACAGTAACATGGTAATTCAGAATCCTCAGAGGACAATATGCTCAGGGGAATGAGTCAAGAATAACATAACCTGTAGGAACAACCTAATAAAAAAGACCTCACTACTGTACGTCTTATTTTCATATTTCAGATAGCTGTTTTTAGTCATTTCCAATGAATTCATTGAACACATGATTAGTCTTCACGCTCATTGAAGGCAGAAATTGTGCCCAGACTGAGTTTCAAATGGTGAATGGAATATCACCATTTCCCACTATGATCATTACATAAAACTGTGGACAGACATCAGCTCAATCAGCTCAATGTCTAGTTTTGATTTACATGTGATTGCATTGTCAATTAATGTCAATAACAAAAATACCATGTCATTGGATTTAAGTTAAAAGTTGGATGAAAAAAAGACAAATATTCCCGAAATTCCCTTAAATTGACGACTTTTTGCTAATCCAATCAGTTTCCCATGCTGATTCAACGTCATTACATAGAGTTTCTATGACGTGGAAACAACATTGATTGAACCAGTTTGTGCCCAGTACAACCAACTCTAACTAGTTAAATAGTGTAAATAGTCTCCAATGGCCCTTTTCCTCCTCCCTCTTAGTTGGTGATCAACAGTGGTATGCTCTATTCCTGAAACCGCCAGTCATCTCCCCTGTCGGCTTGATCAAAGGCACCTAGATGACTAGGCGACTAGTCACAAGGACTGTCAGCTCTGCTCATCATTACTAGAGCCTTTATGTGCTTCAGGCCTGTCTGGAGCCTGATGCTGACAGAGGCAAACACGTCAAGAGTTGTCTGGTCCCAAGCTCCTCCAGCTCCTCTCCGCACCGGGCCCAGTGTCGAGCCCAGCATTGGGCGTATCAGCTGTTCCTGTAGGAGGTATCAGGCCCTGGTTATCTGGGTCTTGCTCTGTGCTTCAGACAGAGATAGCTGATGCTGTCTGTGATTGGTTGTCCAGATAAGTCACCTCTAGGCGGTCTGACCTCATACCCTACAATCACATTCCTGACTGTTTTGTTCTGGCCAAGCAGAGTTTATTTCTGGCTTCTTCGTTGAGATAAGACAAACACAACAAAGTACAAAGGTTATTTAAGGAACAATGACAGATGTGGTTTTGGTACCCGAGCAAGAGGAAGGATAATTTTGTTCCCATTTTCTTGTAGTCTTGTTTATACTTTCAGGCCATCTTGTTATTATACAATTATCTTCTGTTCTATTGCTCTTTTGGGTAACTTGGATGCCAATTCATGAATCTCAGCGAAAAAGTCATGCTCTTACCCAGCGAATGGTTAGATTTGTTTGTGTATCTAAGCATTCCATGACCCAAAATGCTGTACAAGCTGCCTTTACCAGTGCTTGAGAGAGGCTTCATTCAATCTCCTATACGTTGATTTATAATGTGTACATTTTTGTCCACGTCAGTGCATATGCACACTGTAGACTGTGGTTAACTTAAATCCCCCCGAACCTGTACAATTCAGGAAGCTCAGCATATTGTTTCAAAGCACTCATAAAGAAACCTGGAAAATGACAACATGCTTTAGGGTGAGCTCAACTTAAGCCTATGGTGGAAGAAGTGTATGGCATTGAAAAGGGCTCTACAAAATGGTTTCCCCTTTTTCCCACTGGTGGAGAGAAAAAAAGAATGAAACAAACAAAACTCCCCTTAAAGTGAGAGCATACAGCAGCCACCAATGAAGCAGGAGAAAAGCTTATCCTATTTCATCAAAAGTTCAGTTGAATATTTATATATAATATTGACTGGAACCTTATCTATAATGTATATAGTAAATAAATATATATAATAACCTTGCTGGCTGGTTAGGGCCATGTTTTGTTTCCCCCCTGAGGATTCTGGTGTTATGATCTGGATCCCAAATGGCACCCTACTCTCTATAGTAGTGCATTATCCATAGGGGTCTGGTCAAAATGAATGCACTATATTGGGTGCCAATGGAGCCACAGTCATGGACTTCTTCCAGCCCTGCTCAGGGTTCATTTCAGCCCTGCTCAGGGTTCATTTCAGCCCGGCTCAGGGTTCATTTCAGCCCTGCTCAGGGTTCATTCCAGCCTGCTCAGTGTCCATTCCAGCCCTGCTCAGGGTTCATTCCAGCCAGCTCAGTGTCCATTCCAGCCCTGCTCAGGGTTCATTCCAGCCAGCTCAGTGTCCAATCCAGCCCTGCTTAGGGTTCATTCCAGCCTGCTCGGGGTTCATTCCAGCCCTGGTCAGAAGTTTATTCCAGTCTGCAATGTGGAATCAAATTAATTTCTGTTGGTCGCATACACATATTTTGCAGATGTTGTCGCAGATGTAGCGAAATGTTCTTAAATCCAACAGTGCAGTAATACCTAACAATGCAAAAAAATACACTCAAATTTAAAAGAAAATGTAAAAAAGGAATGAAGAAATATAGAAAATATTACAACAAGCAATGTCAAAGTCTGGAATAGAAATATATACATGTATGTATAATGATTGTGTATATAGACATTATGGATAGTATATTAATAGAAAAGGTGTGTACTGTAGTACTTATATAGGATGAGCCTTGACTATAATACATTACATACACCTTAGCCAAGTACATTTTAACTCAGTTTTTCACAATTCCTGACATTTAATCCAGATAAAAATTCTCTGTCTTAGGTCAGTTAGGATCACCACTTTATTTTCAGAATGTGAAATGTCAGAATAATAGCAGAGAGAATGATTTATTTCAGCTTTTATTTCTTTCATCACATTCCCAGTGGGTCAGAAGTTTACATAAAATCAATTAGTATTTGGTAGCATTGCCTTTAAATTGTTTAACTTGGGTCAAATGTTTTGGGTAGCCTTCCACAAGCTTCCCACAATAAGTTGGAGGAATTTTGGCCCATTCCTCCTGACAGAGCTGGTGTAACTGAGTCAGGTTTGTAGGCCTCCTTGCTCGCACACACTTTTTCAGTTCTTCCCACAAATGTTCTATAGGGTTGAGGTCAGGGCTTTGTGATGGCCACTCTAATACCTTCACTTTGTTATCCTTAAGCCATTTTGCCACAACTTTGGAAGTATGCTTGGGGTCATTGTCCATTTGGAAGACCCATTTGCGACCAAGCTTTAACTTCCTGACTGATGTCTTGAGATGTTGCTTCAATATATCCACAAAATGTTCAATCCTCATGATGCCATCTATGCACCAGTCCCTCCTGCAGCAAAGCACCCCCACAACATGATGCTGCCACCCCCGTGCTTCCCGGTTGGGGTGGTGTTCAGCTTGCAAGCGTCCCCCTTTATCCTCGTAACATTGCAATGGTCATTATGGACAAACAGTTCTATTTGTATTTCATCAGACCAGCTGTCCCCATGTGCAGTTGAAAGCCGTAGTCTAGCTTTTTTATTGCGTTTTTTGAGCAGTGGCTTCTTCCTTGCTGAGCGGCCTTTCAGGTTTTGTCGATATAGGACTTGTTTTACTGTGGATATAGATACTTTTGTACCTGTTTCCTTGAGCATCTTCACAAGGTACTTTGCTGTTGTTCTGGGATTGATTTGCACTGGGATTGATTTGCACAAAGTACATCCATCTCTAGGAGACAGAACGCGTTTCCTTCGTGAGCGGTATGACGGCTGCGTGGTCCAATGGTGTTTATACTTGCGTACTATTGTTTGAACAGCTGAACGCGGTACCTTCAGGCGTTTGGTATTTGCTCCCAAGGATGAACCAGACTTGTGGAGGTCTACAATTTTGGCTGATTTCTTTTGGTTTTCCCATGATGTCAAGCGAAGAGGCACTGAAGGTAGCCCTTTAAATACATCCACAGGTACACCTCCAATTGACTCAAATCATGTCAATTAGCCTCTTAGAAGCTTCTAAAGCCATGACATCATTTTCTGGAATTTTCCATGCTGTTTAAAGGCACAGTAAACGTAGTGTATGTAAACTTCTGACCCACTAGAATTGTGATACAGTGATTTATCAATGAAATAATCTGTCTGTAAACAGTTGTTGGAAAAATGACTTGTGTCATGCACAAAGTAGATGTCCTAACTGACTTGCCAAAACTATAGTTTGTTAACAAGAAATTTGTGGAGTGGTTGAAAAACGAGTTTTAATGACTCCAACCTAAGTGTATGTAAACTTCTGACTTCAACTGTACATATGAAGTGGGAAAACAGTATGTAAACATTTTTAAAGCGACCAGTGTTCAATGACTCAATGACATGGGGCACTAGTCTCTAAGGTGCAGGTTTGAGTACCAGGTGGTAGCCGGCTGGTAACAGTGACTAAAGTTCAAGGCAGGGTACTGGCTGAAAGCTGGCTAATGGTGACTATTTGACAGTCCAGTGGCATGGAAATAGAAGATGTTTTTCAGTCTATCGGTCTCAGCTTTGATGCACCTGTACTGTCTCCGCCTTCTAGATGATAGCGGGGTGAACAGGCTGTGGCTCGGGTGGCTGAGGTCCTTGATGATCTTCATGGCCTTCATTTTACATTTACATTTTAGTCATTTATCAGACAGTCTTATCCAGAGTGATTTACAGTTAGTGCATACATCTTAAGATAGCTAGGTGGGACAACCACATATCCCAGTCATAGTAAGTAAACATTTTTCTCTATAAAGTAGCTATCAGCAAAGTCAGAGCTAGTAGGAGGTGTGACACTGGGTGCTGTAGATGTCCTGAAGGGCATGCAGTGTGCCCCCGGTGATGCGTTGGGCAGACTGCACTACCCTCTGGAGAGCCCTGCGAATGCAGACAGTGCAGTTGCCGTACCAGGTGGTGATACAGCCTGACAGGATGCTCTCAATGGTGTATCTGTAGAAGTTTGTAAGGGTTCTAGGTGCCAAGTCAAATTTTTGCAGCCTCCTGAAGTTGGAGAGGTGTTGTTGCGCCTTCTTCATCACACTGTCTGTGTGGATGGACCATTTCAGGTTGTCAGTGACGTGCACACTGTAGACTGTCTAGACGTTGTTGGTAATCAAGCCTACCACCGTTGTGAACAGTGAGTACAGGAGGGGGCTGAGCATGCACCCTTGTGGAGCACACGTGTTGACGATCTGCATAGCAGAGGTGTTGTTGCCTGCTATGTTTAAAGTTTGACCTGTCTCGGAGGGCCTCACCTTTGTGAAGGTGCTTGGAGAGAGAAATATTCAATAGGCAGAAGAATGTAGAGCAGTCAGTGTACAGGAAACAGGAAGCAGGAAACAGGCCCGTTCTCTAGTCAATCAATCATCAAATGTATTTGCATTTACATTTACATTTAAGTCATTTAGCAGACGCTCTTATCCAGAGCGACTTACAAATTGGTGCATTCACCTTATGATATCCAGTGGAACAACCACTTTACAATAGTGCATCTAAATCTTTTAGGGGGTGGGGGGGGGTTAGAAGGATTACTTTATCCTATCCCAGGTATTCCTTAAAGAGGTGGGGTTTCAGGTGTCTCCGGAAGGTGGTGATTGACTCCGCTGTCCTGGCGTCATGAGGGAGCTTGTTCCACCATTGGAGCAGCGAACAGTTTTGACTGGGCTGAGCGGGAACTGTGCTTCCTCAGAGGTAGGGAGGCGAGCAGGCCAGAGGTGGATGAACGCAGTGCCCTTGTTTGGGTGTAGGGCCTGATCAGAGCCTGAAGGTACGGAGGTGCCGTTCCCCTCACAGCTCCGTTGGCAAGCACCATGGTCTTGTAGCGGATGTGAGCTTCAACTGGAAGCCAGTGGAGAGAGCGGAGGAGCGGGGTGACGTGAGAGAACTTGGGAAGGTTGAACACCAGACGGGCTGCGGCGTTCTGGATGAGTTGTAGGGGTTTAATGGCACAGGCAGGGAGCCCAGCCAACAGCGAGTTGCAGTAATCCAGACGGGAGATGACAAGTGCCTGGATTAGGACCTACGCCGCTTCCTGTGTGAGGCAGGGTCGTACTCTGCGAATGTTGTAGAGCATGAACCTACAGGATCGGGTCACCGCCTTGATGTTAGTGGAGAACGACAGGGTGTTGTCCAGGGTCACGCCAAGGTTCTTAGCACTCTGGGAGGAGGACACGAGGGAGTTGTCAACCATGATGGCGAGATCATGGAACGGGCAGTCCTTCCCCGGGAGGAAGAGCAGCTCCGTCTTGCCGAGGTTCAGCTTGAGGTGGTGATCCGTCATCCACACTGATATGTCTGCCAGACATGCAGAGATGCGATTCACCACCTGGTTATCAGAAGGGGGAAAGGAGAAGATTAATTGTGTGTCATCTGCATAGCAATGAGCCCTAGGACCATATTTCTTCTTACATCAGCTGATGTTACAAAGTGCTGTACAGAAACCCAGCCTAAAACCACAAACAGCAAGCAATGCAGGTGTAGAAGCATGGTGGCTAGGAAAAATTCCATAGAAATGCCAGAACCTAGAAAGAAACTTAGAGAGGAACCAGTCTATGAGGGGAGGCCAGTCCTCTTCTGGCTGTGCCAGGTGGAGATTATAACAGAACATGGCCAAGATGTTCAAATGTTCATAGATGACCAGCAGGGTCAAATAATAATAATCACAGTGGTTGTAGAGGGTGCAACAGGTCAGCACCTCAGGAGTAAATGTCAGTTGGCTTTTCATAACCGATCATTCAGAGAATCTCTACCTCTCCTGCTGTCTCTAGAGAGTTGAAAACAGCTCGTCCGGTGAACAGGTCAGGGTTCCAGAGCAGCAGGCAGAACAGTTGAAATTGGATCAGCAGCACGACCAAGTGGACTGGGGACAGCAAGGAGTCATCAGGCCAGGTAGTCCTGAGGCACGGTCCTAGGGCTCACGTCCTCTGAAAGAAAGAAAGAAAGAAAGAAAGAAAGAAAGAAAGAAAGAAAGAAAGAAAGAAAGAAAGAAAGAAAGAAAGAAAGAAAGAAAGAAAAAGGGAGATAATTAGAGCGAGCATACTTAAATTCACACAAGACACCGGATAAGACAGGAGAAATACTCCAGATATAACAGACTGACCCTAGCCCCCCGACACATTAACTATTGCAGCATAAATACTGGAGACTAAGACAGGAGGGGCCGAGAGACACTGTGGCCCCATCCAACGATACCCCCGGACAAGGCCAAACAGGCAGGATATAACCCCACCCACTTTGCCAAAGCACAGCCCCAACACCACTAGAGGGATATCTTCAACCATCAACCTACCATCCTGAGACCAGGCCGAGTATAGCCCACGAAGATCTCCCCCACGGCACAACCCAAGGGGGGGGCGCCAAGTCGGACAGGAAGATCATGTCAGTGACTCAACCCACTCAAGTGATGCACCCCTCCTAGGGATGGCATGGAAAAGCACCAGTAAGCCAGTGACTCAGCCCCTGTAATAGGGTTTGAGGCAGAGAATCCCACTGGAGAGAGGGGAACCGGCCAGGCAGAGACAGCAAGGGCGGTTCATTGCTCCAGTGCCATTCCGTTCACCTTCACACTCCTGGGCCAGACTACACTCAATCATAGGACCTACTGAAGAGATGAGTCTTCAATAAAGACTTAATTGTTGAGACTTAGCCTGCGTCTCTCACATGGATAGGCAGACCATTCCATAAAAATGGAGCTCTATAGGAGAAAGCCCTGCTTCCAGCTGTTTGCTTAGAAATTCTAAAGACAGTAAGGAGGCCTGCGTCATGTGTCCGTAGCGTACGTGTAGGTATGTATGGCAAGACCAAATCGGAAAGATAGGTAGGAGCAAGCCCATGTAATGCTTGTAGGTTAGCAGTAAAACCTTGAAATCAGCCCTTGCCTTAACAGGAAGCCAGTGTAGAGCGGCTAGCACTGGAGTAATATGATAAATGTTATGGTTCTAGTCAAGTTTCTAGCTGCTGTGTTTAGCACTAACTGAAGTTTATTTAGTGCTTTATCCAGGTAGCCAGAAAGTATAGCATTGCAGTAGTCTAACCTAAAAGTGACAAAAGCGTGGATCATTTTTTCTGCATCATTTTTGGACAGAAAGTTTTTTTGATTTTTGCAATGTTATGTTGATGGAAAAAAGCTGTCCTTGAAACAGTCTTGATATGTTCGTCAAAAGAGAGAAGGTCAAGAGTAACGCTGAGGTCCTTCACAGTTTTATTTGAGATGACTGTACAAACATCAAGATTAATTGTCAGATTCAACAGAAGATCTCTTTGTTTCTTGGGACCTAGAACTAGCATCTCTGTTTTGTCCGAGTTTAAAAGTATACCATTTTCCACCATCCATTTCCTTATGTCTGAAACACAGGCTTCCAGGGAGAGCAATTTTGGGGCTTCACCATGTTTCATCAAAATGTACAGCTGTGTGTTGTCCGCATAGCAGTGAAAGTTAACATTATGTTTCCGAATGACATCACCAAGAGGTAAAATGTATAGTGATAACATTAGTGGTCCTAAAACGGAGCCTTGAGGAACACTGAAATGTACAGTTGATTTGTCAGAGGACAAACCATCCACAGAGACACACTGATATCTTTCCGACAGATAAGATCTAAACCAGGCCACATTGTTATTATGATCCCAGACAAGGCAGACCTTGGCTGGGCCCAAATGGTATCCATATACAGTGCCTTGCAAAGGTGTTCACCCCCTTGGCATTTTTACTATTTTGTTGCATTGCAACCTGTAATTTAAATAGATTTTATTTGGAAAAACATAACTTGTTTAAAATGTTTTCTTTTTTAAATGGAAAAGTGGTGCGTTTATGTATGTTCACCCCCTTTGCAATGAAGCCCCTAAATAAGATCTGATGCAAATAATTACCTTCAGAAGTCACATAATTAGTTAAATAAAGTCCACCTGTGTGCAATCTAAGTGTCACATGATCTGTCATATGATCTCAGTATATATACCCCTGTTCTGAAAGGCCCCAGAGTCTGCAACACCACTAAGCAAGGGGCACCACCAAGCAAGTGGCACCATGAAGACCAAGGAGCTCACCAAACAGGTCAGGGACAAAGTTGTGGAGAAGTACAGATCAGGGTTGGGATATAAAAAAATATCAGAAACTTTGAACATCCCACAGAGCAGCATTAAATCCATTATTAAAAAATGGAAAGAATATGGCACCACAACAAACCTGCCAAGAAAGGGCCGCCCAGCAAAACTCACGGACCAGGCAAGGAGGGTATTAATCATAGAGGCAACAAAGAGACCAAAGATAACCCTGAAGGATGTGTGGCCAAGAAATGGTCAGAGAGGGCACTTCCTGAATGGAATCTTCTCAGGTTTTGGCCTGCCATATGAGTTCTGTTATACTCACAGACACCATTCAAACAGTTTTAGAAACTTTAGAGTGGTTTCTATCAAAATCTACTAATTATATGCATATTCTCGTTTCTGGGCAAGAGTAGTAACCAGTTTAAATCGGGTACGTTTTTTATCCGGCCGTGAAAATACTGCCCCCTAGCCCCAACAGGTTAAATGTCTTGGAATGGCCTAGTCAAAGCCCAGCCCTCAATCCAATCGAGAATCTGTAGTATGACTTAAAGATTGCTTAACAGCAGCGGAACACATCCAACTTGAAGGAGCTGGAGCAGTTTTGCCTTGAAGAATGGGCAAAAATACCAGTGGCTAGATGTGCCATGCTTACCAGTCCCTGGTTCGAATCCAGGCTGCATCACATCCGGCCGTGATTGGGAGTCCCATAGGGCGGCGCACAATTGACCCAGCGTCGTCTGGGTTTGGCCGGGGTAGGTCGTCATTGTAAATAAGAATTTTTCTTAACTGACTTGCCTAGTTAAATAAAAGGTAAAAAAGTATAGAGACATACCCCAAGAGACTTGCAGCTGTAATTGCTGCAAAAGGTGTCTCTACAAAGTATTGACTTTGGGGGGGTGAATAGTTATGCATGCTCAAGTTTTCCGTTTTTTTGTCTTATTTCTTGTTCGTTTCACAATAAAAAATATTTGGATGTTCAAAGTGGTAGGCATGTTGTGTAAATCAAATGATACAAACCCCCAAGAAATCCATTTTAATTCCAGCTTGTAAGGCAACAAAATAGGAAAAATACCAAAGGGGGTGAATACTTTCACAAGCCACTGTATAGTCCACTATTTTTGTCCATATCCCTGTGGGCCCTGGTCAAAATGAATACACTATAAAGGGAACAGAGTGCCATTTGGAATGCATTCCTTGTGCCCTGCTTCCCAGGGACAGAAAATACTTCAGAGGGCAGAGAAGGCCGGCAACGCGAGAGGAGCAAGACATGCCTCTTAAGATTTGCAATGTGCAGCCTTTTTGTTTCCCTGACTAGATGAGAGGCGGTTCAGCTCTCTCTGACTTTTAGGAATCTTGTGGGACTAATTAATTAGTTGTCTGTGTGTTTTGAAACTGATAGAGGGAGAAGGGAGAAGGTGTGTGGTGTTGAAACAGAGGGATGAGAGTGAAGGAGTTAAAAGGAAAACCTTCAGTGCCTGAGAGGTTACGGCCTGTGAATCGGCATGCACACCTTCCGTCATCTCTGTCACATGGTCCTTCCTATATTTTCACATAAAAAAAGAGAGAGAGAAAAAAGAGAGAGAAAAGGAAGACTGAACAAAATAAGTGAATCCTGTACAGCATATAAAATATTTGTAGAATAAGGGGAGAGAGACACTGAAATGGGCTCATGAGAAAAGCTTCACCCTTCACGTACTGACTTCCATCTGTTTGCCTCAAAGCAACACAACACAACACAAGGCAAAGAGAATTATTGATAAAGAACAACAGATCTTAGTTGAAGCCATGTGAAGTCAGAACAACACGATCCATCCATCCCCGTACAATGTTTCTCCTTTCCCACTGACCACTCAATAGTCATTAGTGACACAACATTACAGATGAATGGTATCGCTACCAGACCTGCAGTTAGGGGGGATTTTTATGAAACATTACTTATCCGGGGAGCAATTTTAAGTGTGATTAAACATAGTTAGCTAATTACAGTAACAGCATGAATTATGATTATGGGAAAATTGTATAAATTACAGTGAGGCTGCATAATACTCTCTGTGATTTATCTGGAATTTGATTGTTTGGGGGTGAAAGACAAAAATTATATTAGCAGATGCAAAACATATTAATGTGTGGTTAATGAACCTTTCGCCAAGTAGCGTCAGTCAGCCTCAATGTTAATGTTGCATGGCGTTCAGAGGATTTTTTTTATATTAACGCTATAATTAACATTGCAATTAAAGATTATCTCAACACCTAGGAGCAACACCACAGGGGCTCATGTTAAGCAGGGGTATGACCAGGGCTCCAAGGTTGAGCTGCAGTAGAGTGGGAGGCAACCAAACTAACCATAATAAAATACATATGTAATGAAGAGTGTAGTCATGCACAAGTACGTGTATACCTAAGAGACAGGGTTGAAGAAAAAAAAACAATTGTGACCTGAGGTGAAAATATAGGTCAAAATATAGGTCAAAATAAGGTGAAATCATCAGGAAAAGCCTAGTGGTTAGAGCGTTGGACTTGTAACCAAAGGGTTGCAAGATCGAATCCCCGAGCTGACACGGTAAATCTGTCGTTCTGCCCCTGAACAAGGCAGTTAACCCACTGTTCATAGGCTGTCATTGAAAATAAGAACTTGTTCTTAACTGACTTGCCTAGTTCAATAAAGGTTCAATTAAATTTAACTTGAAGTTGAGAATGTTTTCTTTCTCTGTTGCTAGTCAGAAGTGTTGTTTGTGGACACCCTGAAATAATGATGATGACTGTGTTGGTGTTTGGATGCTATAGACCGTCGTTTCCCAAATCTGGTCCTCGAGTTCCCCCAACTGTACATTTTTAACCCTACATACAGTATTTAACCTCAACAGTATATATTTAACCCTACATACAGTATTTAACCTCAACAGTACATATTTAATCTTAGATATTTAACCCCAACAGTACATGTTTAACCGTACAAACAGTGTTTAACCTCAACAGTACATAGTAAACCCTACATATATAACCCCAACAGTACATATTTAACCCTACATATTTAATGCCAACTCTACATATTCAACTCTACATACAGTGTTTAACCTCAACAGTACATATTTAACCCTACATACAGTATTTAACCTCAACAGTACATATTTAATCTTAGATATTTAACCCCAACAGTACATGTTTAACCGTACAAACAGTGTTTAACCTCAACAGTACATAGTAAACCCTACATATATAACCCCAACAGTACATATTTAACCCTACATATTTAATGCCAACTCTACATATTCAACTCTACATACAGTGTTTAACCTCAACAGTACATATTTAACCCTACATACAGTATTTAACCTCAACGGTACATATTTAACCCCACATACAGTACTTAACCTCAACAGTACATATTTAACCCCAACAGTACATATTTAACCCTACATATTTAACCCCAACAGTACATATTTAACCCTTCATGCAGTATTTAACCTCAACAGTACATATATTAACCCTACATATTTAACCACAACAGTATATATTTAACCTTACATATTTAACCCCAACAGTGCATATGTAACCCTACACATTTAACCCTACATACAGTATTTAACCCAAACAGTACATATTTAACCCCAATTGTAATTTCAAGCTTTCATACAGTTTTTTTGAATAGGAAAGACATCATATCAAATATTTCAATCATGTATCATATTTGTACTGTGTACTTGAGCTTGTGTTCTCAGAAGTGACTACACCTCAGCAATGTATAAGTCAAATCAAATCAAATTGTACTTGTCACATGTGCCGAATATAAAAAAAACATGTCAATCAAAAAGTAACACAAGAAAATGACGTAACAATAATGAGGCTATATACAGGGGGTACGGTACCAAGTCAATGTGCGGGGGTACAGGTAAGTCAAGGTAATTTGTAAAGTGACCATGCATAGATAATAAACAGCAAGTAGCAGCAGTTTAAAAAAAAGGGGGGAGGGGGGCCGGTGAATGTAAATAGTCTGGGTGTTCATTTGATTAATTGTTCAGCAGTCTTATAGCTTGGCGGTAGATGCTGTTAAGGAGCCTTTTGGTCCTAAACTTGGTGCTCCGGTACAGCTTGCCATATGGTTGCAGAGAGAACAGTCTATGACTTGGGTGACTGGAGTCTTTTACCATTTTTTGGGCCTTTCTCTGACACCGTATGTAGGTCCTGGATGTCAGGAAGCTTGGTCCCAGTGAGGTTCTGAGCCGTACGCACTACCCTCTGTAGCGCCTTACAGTCAGATGCCGAGCTGTTGCCATACCAGGCGGTGATTCAACCAGTCAGGATGCTCTCGATGGTGCAGCTGTTGAACTTTTTGAGGATCTGGGGACACATGCCAAATCTTGTCAGTCTCCTGAGGGGGAAAAGGTGTTGTCATACCCTCTTCACATGGTGTGTTTTCCAGAAAGGTGTGATTTTAACATTTCTTGGAGTATGCAACATTACTAGTTATTGTTTATGGTCCTCTCATTATAAATGATTACATTTAATGTATCCAAATAATGTATCAAAATAATGTATTGTAATAGCATTGTGCAGATTCCTGCAAGACATTGTATAGTTTCACACACTACAAAGGGTAATGAGAGCGAGAAAAGCAGGAGACAGGCAGACAGCCAGGGAAACAGACAGGTTCTTGGAGCTATGTTGAAATAGCAGGCCCAGGGAGGGGGAAGACAGAGTGAAGGAACACAGCAAACCTTCTTGTTTAATTTTTACTTGTTTTCATCTACACACTTTTCCACACTTTTATTACCCTCGGGTCCTGTGGACCCAAACACCACATATATAATATACATATGTAGGGGGGTGCACAGTGTGCACTCAATGAAAATGTGTTATTTTACATGTTCTTCACAGAAAATGAGCCAAGACCAATGAGTCTCAGGTTGAAAAAATGATTAATTGTATCATTTTTATTTTAGTAAACATTGAAAATGGGTCCCACAGACCAGAACTCCACACAAGGGTTAAACAGCATGATCATTACACAGGTGTGTCTTGTGCTGGGGACAATAAAATTCCACTTTCAAATGCGCAGCCACAGACGTCTGAAATATTATTTTGGGGGAGCATGCAATTGGCATGCTGACTGCATGAATGTCCACCAGAGCTGTTAACAGAGAATTTAATGTTCATTTCTCCATCATAAGCTGCCTCCAATTCCATTTTAGAGAATTTGACAGTATGTCCAACAGGCCTCACAGCCATAGACCACTTGTATGGTGTTGTGTGGGTGAGCGGTATGCTGACATAAGCTACAGACAACAAACTATAATTGCATTTTATTGATGGCAATTTGAATGCACAGAGATACCGTGATGAGATCCTGAGGCCCATTATCATGCCATTCATCCGCCACCATCACCTAATGTTTCAGAATGATAATGCACAGCCCCATGTCTCAAT
This sequence comes from Salmo salar, assembly GCF_965601325.2. NCBI lineage: Eukaryota > Metazoa > Chordata > Actinopteri > Salmoniformes > Salmonidae > Salmo > Salmo salar. Next base: position 36,634,268 of record NC_138299.1, read on the forward strand.
GATCTGCACACAATTCCTGGAAGCTGAACATGTTCTAGTTCCTCCATGGCCTGCATACTCACCAGACATGTCACCCATTGAGCATGTTTGGGATGCTCTGGATCGACATGTTCCAGTTCCCGCCAATGTCCAGGAACTTCACACAGCCATTGAAGAGTAGTGGGACAACATTCCACCGGCCACAATCAACAGATTGATCAACTCTATGCGAAGGCAAATGGTGGTCATACCAGATACTGACTGGCTTTATGATCCACACCCCTACCTATTTTTTAATGTGACCAAAAGATGCATATCTGTATTCCCAGTCATGTGAAATCCATAGATCAGGGCCTAATGAATTTATTTCAATTGACTGATTTCCTTATATGAAATGTAACTCAGTAAAATCTTTGAAATGGTTGCATTTTGCATTTATATTTTTGTTCAGTAGTTCTTGACTTAATTTCTCTCCTGATTGTATTAATTTCTCTCTAGAGAAACGGTGGGTTGGGCTCACAAAAAAAACAGAACCAAATGGAATTCAAGTAATTGACGTCGGTCAATCAGTTGTTTAGTAACTGAAGAAAGAAAATATGAAAATGTGGTTATTCGCTCAGCACTAATTACAATACTACAATTTGTGTGGGTTGAGTACAAAACAAGACATTAGTCTTTATTATCTTCATTCTTTTTGATTTGTCATTCAGCATGTTTCTACTGATCTCTGAGAATTTAGCAAGAGGGTGGTGAGGCCTGGGGTTTACTCTTTTTAGCAGTGGAAAAGAAGAAAAAAGGAAACTTATTTCAATTTTTCTTGAGTTGAGATTGATGTTTGTCACTAAGGACTGGGATCATGAAGTCTTCATATGATGGAATGATGGGTGTAGACTACTGGTTATAAATTATACAGGGAACTCAGTTAAGCACAATTAAGTATTATAATTACGTTTTGAGATTGTGTATATCTATCTTATTCTGCATTTGTTGTACTGTCTGCTTTCATTTTATTGTATTGTACTTGATGGTCTTTGCATTGACTCAAATCGTTTTCTTCGATAAATTATAGTTCAGGATGTATTAAAAGTCCATTCTTTATCACCATCACAGACTACTCTGTATCCTTCTGTGTCTTTGTCTTCGTAAATCCCTCTCATTGTTCTCACTGGCAGAGATGTTTTCAAGCATGCAATGGCTTTCTACTGTGGTGAATAATTAAATAGCATGTTCTGCAGAGCTGAGCTGTAGAGTAGCTTCTTTTGGCAGGGGAAGCTAACAACTTATTCAAACAGTGTTCAGGAGGGAATCAAATACTGCTTAGTTAACACCGGTTGTTGTTTGGTTGCAGCACTTTTGTCTAACAAAAATGTTGCATACATATTGAATACATATTGAATTCAAAGAGTGAACTCTTCTCTACAGTGAGTATATGTTTAGATATATGACTTTAATAAACACCTTCTTTATTTTGCCCTAACAAGGACATGATATACTGTAGCTCTTCTGTCGACATTCATATTGTGGCATTCAAAGGAGACACAAAACACAGTTGACATACATTTTCTTGTAAGTAAGGTGAGAGTAAACACAAATCCCCCACTTCCTACTATAGTAACAAATTCTCATAGTTAAGATGTGTGTTATGTGGGCAACAATCCTAATACCATATGCAATCTATAGGCCTATATGCCATTATTTGTGATTGCCAGTTACGGGGGTCCTGTACACCCAGAAATAGATGTCCAATACATCCATTGTACCTCAGAGCACTCAATTCCTTATGGAGAGCAGTTGTGTAGAGGCAATCATAAAGTTAGATAGCCCTGCTGTGGCCTGTGGGTCTCGTAATACTGCCTGGTGAGTGTTCGGCAGCCTTCACGCCCGATCAGTGCGAGGCAATGAACCCGATTGATGACAGTTTGGGCTCTGTCTGAAGAAAGCGCCTTAACGGGGAGGCAGCCTCATAGTCAGAAGCAAATTCATTTTTTTCTCCATCGCTCCCCACCATGCTTTGGAAGATTTAATCGCCAGCAGGTTGTCTCCTGTAGGCAGGAGAGTATTACTCAAGAGAACACTTGCTGTGAAGAGAAGGAAGGCACCGCTGCCATCCGCCACCCGAACGCAAGTCTGAGATAGTGGAAATGTGAAACAATGCTGTCATGGTGTTGAAAACACAGCTGCTTATGGTGGAAATTGAAATATTTCCTTTTTTAAAATGTGACATGACTTTGCTGAGCCGCCTTTCCATTAGTCTCATAATTAAATAAATGCTAATTACTCTATCATGAGCTGAGTCCTAGTTTTGTGAACTGACGAGATCCTCTGGATCAAAATGTTGTCAATAAAGGTGATAATTGGGATCACACAGTGTGTGGGCCTTTCTGTTCTTTTCATTTAATTATCATTAGCCCAGTACCTAGGTTATTTTAAAGATTTGCGAATTACTGTAAATAATCCCTGAGTCATAGCTGAGTCTAAGATTTGTATTCCCACACGACCGGAGTCTGGGGTGAACCAAGTGTTATTTCTGTTCTTAGTTCTACATTTTGTGAATGGGGCATGCTTATTTAAGATGGCGTTGAAAGCACTTTTGAAGAGCAACCAGGCATCCTCTACTGACGGGATGAGGTCAATATCCTTCCAGGATACCCAGGCCAGGTCGATTAGAAAGGCCTGCTCACTGAAGTTTTTTAGGGAGTGATTGACAGTGATGAGGGGTGGTCGTTTGACCGCAGACCCATCATGCACGCAGGCATTGAGGCAGTGATCGCTGAGATCTTGGTTGAAGATAGCAGAGGTATATTTAGAGGGCAAGTTGGTCAGGATGATATCTAAGAGTGTGCCCATGGTTACAGATTTTGGGTTGTACCTGGTAGGTTCCTTAATAATTTGTGTGAGATTGAGGGCATCTAGCTTACATTGTAGGATAGCTGGGGTGTTAAGCATATCCCAGTTTAGGTCACCTAACAGTACAAACTCTGAAGATAGATGGGGCCAATCAATTCACATATGGTGTCCAGGGCACTGTTGGGGGCTGAAGGGGGTCTATAACAAGCGGCAATGGTGAGAGACTTGTTTCTGTAAAGGTGGAGGCAATCATTTTATAAAGACCTCTTCATATGTGTTGTCATGTTCTATTGGTTTTCTTTCAACTTTCTTTCATTGTCTAGCAGCCAAAGGCATTAACATATTAGCAACCCATGATAGTTGTTGCATCTTTAGATCTCACCTCTTTCTAAATTTTTATGGATATTTCCATCTCTGTCCATGAAACCGATCGCATGTGTGTTGTGCATTTTAGAACGGTGCTTTCCCACAAATTGCATTTTGGAACATTCGCATGTAGGCCTACCGCTGTGTGCACACTGCTGCTTGTAAAATGTGAAGAAATAATAGTTTATTTTAAGCTAAACATTCTGATCTGTTCCATCAGCCGTACTAATTCATACGTTGTATACTTCCACTACACTGCTTTGATATGCATCATGGAGATTAAGAGTTGAGTATATGCAATGTCCACTGACAAATAAGTGTGTACACATCGTATTCCTGTGTACCCTCCACTACACCACTGATAATAAATGACAAACAAACCAAATGATAGGTGCTTGATGCATCATAATATACCCACCAGGATCAATCAAGATCATTAAAAAGCTACACTTGTTATAGAGATTTTTTATTTATCAAATTAAACTTAACACTGAAACAAGAAAAAAGGGTATAATCTTCCGATTTATTGGGACCCTTAACTAAATAAAATATGAAAGATTAAGAATCTTAATTTGTAAATGGTCAACCTCCAGATAAACCAGTACATAAAAGCTGTACTGGCTCAGGGGAGATAAGGAATCGTCCTTTTATCCCCCAGGGCTTAACTTTCTTTTTGTGAAAATTAATTAGGTTTCCAGTCAATATTGCAGCATTTCATTTTAAGAGGGATACACCTGGAACACGACGTTCTTCCTCCCACGCTGAGTCATTTAGTTAACATTTAGTTAACATCTGTTTTTCGATGAAAGAGGCAGAAACTGAGAAGAATTATGATGCACATTTGAAATGTTATACTTCTGAGGTGTCTTGGCTACAGCACCGTTAATCTGATTATTTTATGAACGTATGTATGGCTGAGGACAAACATTTACATGTTGACATTTGTACTGTACATTGGTATCTCTCTATCTCTCTGAATAGGCCTCCTCTCCACTCACTACAGAGCAATCTTAATTGAATTGACATTAATTAATAATCTCTCTTACAGAGAGGGCAGTGAATCTGCTCCAAGCACCTCAATCAATACACAAAATGATTTTCATCATATCTGGGGTCAGGGAGGCAAGAACAGAGCCAGCGAGGGCAGTCAATAAGGCAACCCGACGCCAGTGGAGGCTGATGACATGGAAAATTGAGAGGGATAGGAGACACACGGTATAGGCGCAGACCGCAAGGAGAAGACAAAGCGTGTTTCCAAAATCGACAAATGATATGACAAATTATTTTTACCTAAAACATTTAATAAAGACATTAACAGTCAAATATTATGGGGAATGTGAAATAGAAGGCTGCTTACACAGTGTTAGGAATGCGTCACAGCAGTGATTGAATGAGAGTATGAGGAATGAGTTGAATTGTTCAAAGACTTGACTTTAGTGCAACACAGGCTAATCATGGATGGATGGTGTTGGAGAAGAATTCAACTTTTCCACTGACGGCAGGAACAATAACACAACCCAGGTAGACAAAAGAGCTAAGAATGAGTTAGCCAAAGCAAAGACAAAAATTACATAGATGTGCAATAATGTGATTGTTTGTGTATGTGTATGTGATCCACTTTATGTATAGTAATGAGAGACATTTGACAGGGCTGCTCACAGTGTTTGCAGAGGACACATTCAATGTGCCAGTGGATGAGAGGGCACATGTGACGTGGCTTCAATTCATGTCAGGAGAGAATTGACACTGGTAGTGGAGTGGAGGGGTCATCCCCTCTTATTAATTAAGGAACAGGAGGGGACTTAGATGTAAATACAAATAGTAACATTCAGTAACATTTCAACTAACTATCTACTAACCCTTACCCTATCTCTAACCTTAACCTTAACCCTTACCCTAACCCTAATTCTAAACATAACCGTAACCTTAGCAAGCAGTTGCTTATCAACAAATAGTTTGTTGATCGTATGACCATTTGTCGAGCATCTGCAGAGGGAAAATCCGTACTCAATCTAAATAAAGTGTGACCTCAACAAGTTTCTCCATGAAGATAAACTCAAACATCTCAGAATTCATAAAGTCCAACACAGACTGCCCATCTCGCCCACTTGACACATCAAAATAGCCAAATAATAAAGCCCTGATCATCTACATACTTGACAATAACAACCTCTCTTTTAATCTCACTTTCAATGGATGATGCGATGGAAGCTATCAAATCATTCTGAATTGATTTCGACATCCCAGAGAAGACACTAGAAACCTCCATAGAAAACAATATATTATCTACCTTCTCTGTCTCCTGTGCTTGGAAGAAACTCATTTGAATTGAATATGCTCAACTATCATTATTCACTATCTCAATCTCAATCTATCCAACAATGTCACCAACTCACCAAGCTTTTAAATCACACATGCGTAATACTAGGTTAATTATCTTCCTCCAGAAATCGTCATAGTTACCATGTAGGTATATGGAAGAGGGTGAGGAGCACGAGCCACCTAGGTTTTGTATTGAAGTCAATGTAGCCAGAGAAGGATGGAAAATAGCTGTCCTCCGGCAAAACCATGGTGCTACAGAGTTTGCTGTGGAGACTACTTTAGACCTTCATTGCAAAACAGTGTGTTTTAATCCGGTATTTGTTGATGTGAATTTGGTGACCTGAATATATTTAGTATAGTTTTATCTACAAACGGTAACTGTTTCATCATTTTTATTGTATTTTTATTCACTGACTAGCATGTTCCTCCCCTTCCTCCTCTGAGGAACCTCCACTGCCTGAGGTTGACCTAAAGTAAATAAATGTCTTTCACTACCTATTTCTGAATATATGGGTATAGATTTACGATAGAAACAGCTATATCAACGAAGGTCCATTCGCTTACTAGTCTGTCGCCATGCATTAGTTAAGAGTAAGAGGTTGTTCCTTTTCAATCACATAATCTTCTAATTATGCTTTATACAACGTTGAATTCTGCATTTAAATATCCACTTATCTTTGACCTTTCAACACATTTACGGTAAGAGTGAGAGAAAGAGTAAAAAAACAACAACATTGTGTCAATTGAAAATTTCCTCTCAGGGAAATCTATGGGAAGCACTCTGCGTAATTGAGGTAATTCTTGTTTTTCTTTGTTCATAAGATGTTCTTTGGAGTGGAGATCGTTAGCAAAATGAAATGTATCGATTTCGGATGGTGAAACGTTGATGTGCCAATTGCCATGCTGATAAGATGAAAGTTAAGCTTGTACGTATGTATCAAGACCATAACATGGACACATTTACATCCCCTTTTAGGTTTTCTCCTACACTCTTACAGATCATAAAACTAAAGCTACCCAAAAAGTCCTTAAGGTACAGTTACAGAGAGTTGTTTTGCCAGGAGCTGACACGCACTAGATGGCCAAAGGTATGTGGACATACCTTCAAATTAGTGGATTTGTCTATTTCAGCCACACCCATTGCTGACAGGTGTATAAAATAGAGCACACAGCCATGCAATCGCCATAGACAAACATTGGCAGTAGAATGGCCCATATTGAAGAGCTGGTCAACTGTAAATACTTTTATTGTGATGTGGAAACGTCTAGGAGCAACAACGGCTCAGCTGCGAAGTGGTAGGCCACACAAGCTCACAGAAAGGGACCCGCCGAGTGCTGAAGCGCATAGAACGTAAAAAAAACTCTACTACCTCTGGAAGCAACGTCAGCACAAGAACTGTTCATCTGGAGATTCATGAAATGGGTTTCCATGGCAGAGCAGCCTCACACAAGCCTAACACCAACTTGAACAATGCCAAGCATCGGATGGAGTGGTGTAAAGCTTGCTGCAATTGGACTCTGGAGCAGTGGAAATTTCTCTGGAGTGATGAACTATGTTTCACCATCTGGCAGTCCGACGGACGAATCTGGGTTTGGCGGATGCCAGGAGAATGCTACCTGCCCCAATGGTCACGGTTTCTTTTTTATAATTGGGACTAGGCCCCCTTTGTTCCGGTGAAGGGATATCTGAATGCTACAGCATAGAATGACATTCTAGACGACTCTGGGCTTCCAACTTTGAGGCAACAGTTTGGGGAAGAATCTTTTCTGTTTCAGCATGACAATGCCCCCGTGCAGAAAGTGAGGTCCATACAGAAATGGTTTGCCGAGATCAGTGTAGAAGAACTTGACTGGCCTGTACAGAGCCCTGACCTAAACCCCATCGAACACCTTTCGGATGAATTGGAAGGCTGACTGCGAGCCAGGCCTAATCGCCCAACATCATTGCCCAACCCCAACCAAGCTCTTGTGGCTGAATGGAAGCAAGTCCTCGCAGCAATGTTCCAACATCTAGTGGAAAGCCTTCCCAGAAGAGTGGAGGCTGTTGTAGCAGCAAAGGGGGGACCAACTACATATACATTTTTTCATGAGATGTTTGACAAGCAGGTGTCCATATACTTTTGGTAATGTAGTAGTATGTCCTTGCATGGTAATTAACAGAAGGTTTTGGTTATTTGATTTTTGTTTTGGAGCTCTAGAACACTACTGGTTTTGATACTGTGAAGAGAGCTCATGATTCCATCAATGTTGTGACAGGGCTGAAAATTGGGTCCTCTCTGCCAGTCCTTAGCCTGTTAGGGCTAGGGGGCAGTATTTACACCGCCGGATAAAAAACGTACCCGATTTAATCTGGTTACCACTCCTACCCAGTAACTAGAATATGCATATACTTATTACATATGGATAGAAAACACCCTAAAGTTTCTAAAACTGTTTGAATGGTGTCTGTGAGTATAACAGAACTCATTTGGCAGGCAAAAAACTGAGAAGGTTTCATGCAGGAAGTGGCCTGTCTGACAAGGTGTCGTTCTTCTTGTCTCTGTTTATTGAAGAGTGAGGATCTTAGCTGTCCCGTGACACTTCCTACGGCTGCCATAGGGTCTCAGAAGGCGGTAAAAAGCTGAATCGTGGCTTTGCAGGCTCTGGCTGAAAAAAAGTAGCGCGTTTGGGTAGTGGCTGGTTACAGTACTGTGAGACTCAGGCTCGTGCCCGCGTCGACCGAAAGCTTTGTTTACTTTCCTCTGTTTAGCTAAATGGACATTCCCGGTCGGAATATTATCGCTTTTTTACGAGAAAAATGGCATAAAAATGGATTTTAAACAGCGGTTGACATGCTTCGAAGTACGGTAATGGAATATTTAGATTTTTTTTGTCACGAATTGCGTGAAAGATTATTAGTGAATTCGCCGGAAGTATGCTAGTTCTGAACGTCACATGCTAATGTAAAAAGCTGGTTTTTGATATAAATATGAACTTGATTGAACAAAACATGCATGTATTGTATAACATAATGTCCTAGGGTTGTCATCTGATGAAGATCATCAAACGTTAGTGCTGCATTTAGCTGTCTTCTGGGTTTTTGTGACATTATATGCTAGCTTGAAAAATGGGTGTCTGATTATTTCTGGCTTGGTACTCTGCTGACATAATCTAATGTTTTGCTTTCGTTGTAAAGACTTTTTGAAATCGGACAGTGTGGTTAGATTAACGAGAGTCTTGTCTTTAAATAGCTGTAAAATAGTAATATGTTTGAGAAATTGAAGTAATAGCATTTCAAAGGTTTTTTTTTCAAAGGAATTCGTCCCGCCTAGCCCATAGAGGTTAACAGTCATCACTGGAGAGAACAGCCAAAAAGGAAATACTTACGTGTCAACATTTTCACATGGTCCCTTTTCGTTTCAGAAATACCAGTGGCATTGTATGTAACCGTGCTTCTCAAGTTATGACTGTTTTTTGTGTACCCATTTTTATTGAAACAACTCTCAGATTATAACCTGGAAGTAGCAAAGCCAAAATGGATGACTGTAATGTGCGTTGGGAATTGTGATCAAAGATAGATTGAAATGCAAGTTTAAACCAACCATTAGTTTTTTTTTTTTTTTTAGGGGGCTGATCTGTTTTAGTATTGCGGATAGATTGTTGCTTCCATCAATGTAATTGTCTGTTTCATTTCCAATCCCCCATATATTTTTGGGGTAAATATATATATCTATATACAGTACATACATACATACATACAGTACATACATACATACATACATACATACATACATACATACATACATACATACATATATACATACATACATACATACATACATACATACATACATACATACATACATACATACATACATACATACATACATACATACATACATACATACATATATGCACAATCTATTTTACAATAGTTATATTCTGTTTGTTTTTAGTCCTGGCCTTCCTCTATTTCTGATGTACATCCAGTTTGATTTATATTTGCCATATATTTGTAACTGTGCTATTTCACAAAAGTTCTGAACCTATGTACATTTTATAGACCCTGTATGTTTTACATTTGTGATTTTGTTGTTATTAGTCCCACCCTTCAGCTCCATTCAACTCCTCCCATCTACAGTATCTCCATCCATATTGGATTTCTTTTTTATGAATTTTTATTTCACCTTTATTTAACCAGGTAGGCTAGTTGAGAACCATTTCTCATTTACAACTGCGACCTAGCCAAGATAAAGCAAAGCAGTGCGACACAAACAACAACACAGAGTTACACATGGAAAAAACAAACATACAGTCAATAATACACTAGAAAATGTCTATATACAGTGTGTGCAAATGAGATAGGATAAGGGACGTAAGGCAATAAATAGGCCATAGTGGAAAAATAATTACAATATAGCAATTAAACACTGGAGTTATAGATGTGCAGAAGATGAATGTGCAAGTAGAGATACTGGGGTGCAAAGGAGCAAAATAAATATATAAATAACAGTATGGGGATGAGGTAGTTGGATGGGCTATTTACAGATGGGCTATGTACAGGTGCAGTGATCTGTGAGCTGCTCTGACAGCTGGTTCTTAAAGTTAGTGAGGGAGATATGAGTCTCCAGCTTCAGTGATTTTTGCAGTTTGTTCCAGTCATTGGCAGCAGAGAACTGTAAGGAAAGGCGAACAAAGAGGAATTGGCTTTGGGGGTGACCAGTGAAATATACCTGCTGGAGCCCGTGCTACGGGTGGGTGCTGCTATGGTGACCAGTGAGCTGAGATAAGGTGGGGCTTACATATTTTTCAACTGTGCTGTGATGCTTCACAAAAGTACTGAACCTTTCTATTCTCAGAGTTTCTACAGATTATAAATTAAAGAAAAACATTTTTGCTAATATTATATTATTATTATATTATTGTTTGATTGACTATTTGATTGACTATGACTTTTCAAATCACCCGGTATTGCTAACTGCTGCCTTAGCTCTAGGTAAATGTTGAAATTCTTCAGCCATTCCTGGACCTGTGACCAAAAACGAGCTGCATATGGACAGTACCAAAATAAATGATCTAATGACTCTGCCTCCTCACAGCAAAATCTGCTTGGTTGCAAGAATTGGTTGTAAGAATTTTATACAATAATTTCAATTGAAAAACGTTGAATCCGGCATCATTTCGTGTGTCAATTCATAAACCATGTGCCATGAACTCGGAACATCGAAAATCTCTTCCCAACTATTTTGCAATTGATATGGAACAGCTGTCAATATTTTGGTCCTTAAATGAAACTGTTATATATCTTTATTCGTCCCAATTTTCTTTAATCAATTTTGGTCTTTAATGCAGGGCTGCCAGACAAGTTCCTTACTTTTTCCCCCTTCCACTTGCCTCTTCCATTTTTGCGGTAATGCTGCAATTAGTTTATTGTAATTTTGGGTAGAGTAGACATTTCCATATGTTTGTGTTAGCTGCATGTGTGAAAGAACTCCACCAGTCCTATTTATATCATTTACAAAAATGTTAGCTTTTTTTAAAACATTTTATCAAAAATAAAGTTTTTTTATCAATTAGTATATTTGAGTTCAACCATGTTTGTTGTATTATTTGTTCTGTCTATGCAGGTGGATTAAACTGATATTGCAACCAACTTTCAATGGCCTGTTTAAAAAATAACTGTATTTTGGAGATGATTTTGTTTTCAAATAACCAAAAGTGAGTGGTTGTAATCTGAATAAAGGGAAAAAGGCAATTCTTGAAAATGGGAACCATTTCGGATTTAAGTGTCATGCCCTGACCTGAGAGAGAGGGTTTGTTTCTCTGTGTGGTTAGGTCAGGGTGTGGGGTGGGCATTCTATGTTTTGTATTTCTTTGTGTTGGGCCGAGTATGGTTCCTAACCAGAGGCAGCTGTCTATCGTTGTCTCTGATTAGGAACCATACTTAGGCAGCCTTTTTTCCACCTGTGTTTGTGGGATCTTATTTTTGTATTGCTTTGTGTGCCTACAGAACGTGATGGTCGTATTTTCTTTGTTCATTATTTTTTATTGTGTTCTGAGTAATAAATCACAAGATTAACATATTCCACGCTGCACCTTGGTCGACTCCTCTTTACGAGCGTTACAGAAGATCCCACCACAAAAAGACCAAGCAGCGTGGGCAGGATGACTGGACCTGGGAGGAGATCCTGGATGTAGGTTCAGTTCCACGTAGGAAGCCTCCAGTGATGATCAATGGTCCGAAGCCTCCAGTGATAATCCATGGCACGAAGCCTCCAGTGATGATCCATGGCCCGGAGCCTGTAGTGATAATCCATGGCACGAAGCCTCCAGTGATGATCCATGGCCCGGAGCCTGTAGGGATGATCCATGGCACGAAGCCTCCAGTGATGATCCAGGGCGCGGAACCAGTAGTAATGATCCATGGCACGGAGCCTGCAGCGACGGTCCCCCAGTCCGGAGCCTCCAGAGACGCTCCTCAGTGCGGAGCCTCCAGCGACGCTCCTCAGTCCGGAGCCTCCAGCGACGCTCCTCAGTCCGGAGCCTCCAGCTCCCCAGTCCGGAGCCTCCAGCGACGCTCCCCAGTCCGGAGCCTCCATCGGCTCTCCCCAGTCCGGAGCCTCCAGCGGCGGTCCGCAGCCTGGAGTCTTCAGCGGCGGTCCGCAGCCCGTAGTCTTCAACGGCGGTCCGCAGCCCAGAGTCTTCTGCGGCGGTCCGCAGCCCCGAGTCTTCAGCGGCGGTCCGGAGCCCGGAGTCTTCTGCGTCAGTCTGCAGCCCCTAGACTTCAGCGACGGTCCGCAGCCCCGAGTCTTCAGCGACAGTCCACAGCCCCGAGTCTTCAGCGGCCGTCCGCAGCCACGAGTCTTCAGCGACGGTCTGCAGCCCTAAGTCTTCAGCGACGGTCTGCAGCCCAGAGTCTCCAGCGGCGGCCTGCAGTCCAGAGTCTTCAGCGGCGGCCTGCAGCCCAGAGTCTTCAGCGGCAGTCGGCAGTTCAGAGCCTCCGGCGCTGATCCACGGTTTGGTTCCTCCGGCGACACAGAAGAGGGAGGATCAGCGGGCAGTGTGGGGGCTACGCCCCGAACCAGAGCCGCCGCCAAGTATAGATGCCCACCCGGACCCTCCCCTGTAAGTTCAGGTTTGCGGCCGGGAGTCCACACCTTTTGGGGGGGGGGGGGGGGGTACTCTCATGCCCTGACCTGAGAGAGAGGGTTTGTTTCTCTATGTGGTTAGGTCAGGGTGTGGGGTGGGGATTCTATGTTTTGTATTTCTTTGTGTTGGGCCGAGTATGGTTCCTAACCAGAGGCAGCTGTCTATCGTTGTCTCTGATTAGGAACCATACTTAGGCAGCCTTTTTCCACCTGTGTTTGTGGGATCTTATTTTTGTATTGCTTTGTGTGCCTACAGAATGTGACGGTCGTATTTTATTTGTTCATTACTTTTTATTGTGTTCTGAGTAATAAATCACAAGATGAACATATTCCATCTGTACAGAAAAACTAGCGTTTCATTAAGTGTAACTTTTGTATGACTGATGCCTTTAGTGAGAGGTCTAATGCTTAAATATTGAATAATTTTTCCCCTCTGAATTCATATTCATTATATAAATAGGCCCTTTTAATTTTGTCTGGCTTGCCATTCCAAATAAAATAGAATATTTTTTGCTCATATAATTTAAAAGCACGTTGCTAGGTGTTAGCAAAACCATGAGCAAATAGGTAAACTGTGATATGACTAAAGAGATAATCATTGTGATTTTTCCCCAAATAGACAGGTATTTGCCTTTTCATGGTAGCAAGATCTTATCAATTTTTGCTAACTTTCTATTAAAATGTATTGGAGATAGATCATTTCTTTTTTTCGGGAAATGTATACCGAGTTTGTCCACATCCCTGTCAGAATTTTTTTTTGGTAAACTACACAGTAAAGTAAAAGTATAATATGTATTTGGTGATCCAATACGTAATATGGTACACTTGTGGATTTAAAAGAAAACTTGAATCATCAGCGTACAATGACACCTTTGTTTTTAAGCCATGGATTTCTAATCACTTAATATTATTGTTGGATCTAATTTTAACAGCTAACATTTCGATGTCAATAATAAACAGACATGCCGATAGTGGTCAACCTTGCTTTACACCTGTTGACAGTTTAAAACTTTCTGGGATGTTTCCATTATTTACTATTTTACACCTAGGGTTACTATACATAACTTTAACCCAATTTATTAGAGATTCTCCAAAATTGAAATATTCCAGGCATTTATATATAAACTCCAGTCGTACTTTATCAAAAATGAAAACCAGGCCTGGTTTCCCCGATATTTCATAGTGTTCTATTGTTTCCTGTACTTATATTATCTCCAATGTATCGTCCATGTAAAAAACCTGTCTGATTAGGATGAATAATATCTGACAAAACCTTCTTAATTCTATGCGCTAAACATTTAGCTAGAATTTTTGCAACACAACACTGAAGTGTAAGAGGCCTCCTTTATATATACCACTTGGATCCTGTTTCAGTAATAATGAGGTCAGACCTTCTTGTTGAGTGTCCGAAAATCTACCATTAATATAGGAGTGGTTAAAACATGCTAATAATGGTCCTCTGCATATATAAAAAAAAGTTTGGTATACTTCCATTAGTATACCATCCAGCCCTGGAGTTTTCCCGGACTTAAAGGTTTGAATTGCATCATGAAGTTTGTCTTCTGTAATTTGGCCTTCACATTAGTTTTTCTGTACAGATGTTAATTTTACAATATTAATTCGGAAGAAATCCACACAATTAGCTTCGGTTAGTGGAGATGGAGGGGACTGAAACAAAAACATATGCTTTAAGTTCTTGACTTCCTCGTTCTAAATATTGTTCGGTGAATCATGAGTGACTCCATCATTTGTAACAAGTTTCAGTAAAACATTTTTGGTAGCATTTCTATGTTGAAGATTGAAAAAGAATTTGGTGCATTTTTCCCATATTCCATCCAGTTCGCTTTATTTTTATAATATATTAACCTGGATCTTTCTTGAATAAGTTCCTCCATTTATTTTTGTTTTTCCTCTAACTTACTCTGAGCCTCTATGGTACAGTTTTTATTGCTATCTATCTGTACTGTTAGTCCTTCAATTTCCTTTGTTAACATGGACTCTTTTGACCAAAATTGCTTTTGTTTTATAGAGGAGTACTAATTGCATGGCCTCTAAATGCACATTTAAAGTGTCCCATACAATAAAGGGATCTGCTGTACCTATGTTATGTAAGAAAAAGTCAGTTATAAATTCTTCTGTCATAGTTAAAAACATCATCCAGTAGGTTTTGATTAAATTTCCAATATCCTCGCAATCGTGGAAATTCTGAAAGAGTAATATATATGCCAATTATGTGATTGTCCAACCGCATTCTGTCCTCTATCAACACTTTTTTAAACTTTTTGTGACAGAGAGAATGACATAAGAAAGTAATCAAGATGACTAGCTTGACTGAGCCTCCGCCATGTATATCTCACTAAGTCAGGGTATTTAAGCCTCCATATGTCCACTAATTCCAATATATCCATGACGTTCACGATTTTTTAAAGTTCCTGAGGGTGATAGTTTGTAGTGTGATTTCCTTTACAGTCCATAGAGGTATTAAAAAATCGGATTATAATCTCCCATCGTAATAATAGAGTCTTGTGTTGCTTGTAAAGTTGATATATTCTTATATTTTCAAAGAAGCTTGGATCATAATTATTTGGACCGTTAATAAGCCATATACAGTCGAAGTTGGTAGTTTACATACACATAGGTTGGAGTCATTAAAACTTGTTTTTCAACCACTCTACAAATGTCTTGTTAACAAAATGTAGTTTTGGCAAGTCAGTTAGGACATCTACTTTGTGCATGACACAAGTAATTTTTCCAACAACTGTTTACAGACAGATTATTTCTGTTATAATTCACTGTATCACAATTCCAGTGGGTCAGAAGTTTACATACACTAAATTGACTGTGGCTTTAAACAGCTTGGAAAATTCCAGAAAATCATGTCATGGCTTTAGAAGCTTCTGATAGGCTAATTGACATCATTTGAGTCAATTGAAGGAGTACCTGTGGATGTATTTAAAGGGCTACCTTCAAACTCAGTGCCTCTTTGCTTGACATCATAGGAAAATCAAAAGAAATCAGCCAAGAAAAAAAATTGTAGACATCCACAAGTCTGGTTCATCCTTGGGAGCAATTTCCAAATGCCTAAAGGAATCACGTTCATCTGTATAAACAATAGTACGCAAGTGTAAACACCATGGGACCACGCAGCCTTCATACCACTCAGGAAGGAGATGCGTTCTGTCTCCTAGAGATGAACGTACTTTGCAAATCAATCCCAGAACAACAGCAAAGGACCTTGTGAAGATGCTGGAGGAAACAGGTATAAATGTACCTATATCCACAGTAAAATGAGTCCTATATCGACATAACCTGAAAGGCTGCTCAGCAAGGAAAAGCCACTGCTCCAAAACCGCCATAAAAATAGCCAGACTACGGTTTGCAACTGCACATGGGGACAAAGAAATGTCCTCTGCTCTGATGAAACAAAAATAGAACTGTTTGGCCATACTGATCATCGTTATATTTGGAGGAAAAAGAGGGAGGCTTGCAAGCCGAAGAACACCATCCCAACCGTGAAGCACTGGGGTGGCAGCATCATGTTGTGGGGGTGCTTTGCTGCAGGAGGGACTGGTGCACTTCACAAAATAGATGGCTCATGAGGGAGGAAAATTATGTGGATATATTGAAGCAACATCTCAAGACATCAGTCAGGATGTTAAAGCTTGGTCGCAAATGGGTCTTCCAAATGGACAATGACCCCAAGCATAATTCCAAAGTTGTGGCAAAATGGCTTAAGGACAACAAAGTCAAGGTATTGGAGTGGCCATCACAAAGCCCTGACCTCAACCCTATAGAAAATGTGTGGGCAGAACTGAAAACGCGCGTGCGAACAAGGAGGCCTACAAACCTGTCTCAGTTACACCAGCTCTGTCAGGAGGAATGGGCCAAAATTCACCCAACTTATTGTGGGAAGCTTGTGGAAGGCTACCAGAAACATTTGACCCAAGTTAAACAATTTAAATGCAATGCTACCAAATACTAATTGAGGGTATGTAAACTTCTGACCCACTGGGAATGTCATGAAAGAAATCAAACCTGAAGTAAGTCATTCTCTCTGCTATTACTCTGACATTTCACATTCTTAAAATAAAGTGGTGGTCCTAACTGACCTAACACAGGGAATTTTTACTAGGATTAAATGTCAGGAATTTTGAAAAACGGAGTTTAAATGTTAATTGGCTAAGGTGTATGTAAACTTCCTACTTCAACAGTATGTTTACGGTCCAATAACATATTTCAAATCATCCATCTACCTTGTGGATCTGTTTGGCAATTTGCACATTTGTACCAAAATGACTGTTAATTAATATCATCACAACTTTTGAATTTCTTGGCGCATGGGAGAAATATTTCGCCCACCCAGTCCTTTTTCCACTAAACTTCATCTAAAATTGTTGAATGATTTTCCTGTAAACAATAGATATTATATTCATTCTCTTTTAGCCAGGTAAATACTGACCGTCTTTTCACATTATCTGCTGAGCCATTGCAATTATAACTGGCTATACTTATTTCAACCATTACCATTGTCACGTCCTGACCAGTATAATGGGTTATTTGTTATTGTAGTTTATTCAGGGCGTGGCAGGGCTGTGTTTGTTTTGTGTTGTCGTGGTTTTTTGGGTATTGTTCTATGTTTTGTATTTCTATGTTCTTTCTATGTTGTGTATTTCTTTGTGTTGGCCTGGTGTGGCTCTCAATCAGGAACAGCTGTACATCGTTGTTGCTGATTGGGAGTCATACTTAGGTAGCCCTTTTTCCACCTGTCTTTTGTGGGAAGTTGTTTTTGCACTGCTATGGTTAACCTGCAATACTGTTTAGCTGTTGTTCATTTTTTTATCATTTTCTTGTTTTGTGTAATGTTCTAATAAAAGTATTATGAGCATTAACGTACCCGCTGCATTTTGGTCCAATCCTTATGACGGCCGTGACAGAAATTCCCACCACAAACGAACCAAGCAGCGGGGTAAGGAGCTGGAGAGGAGCTATCTGGAGTCGTGGACTTGGGAGGAGATCCTAGCCGGAGAGGGACCATGGAGGAAGGCTGGAGAGGACCGGGAGTGTTATGCTGGAACACGGCTGGCATGGAAGCCTGAGAGGCAGCCCCCAAATAGTTTTTTGGGGGGCACACGGGTAGTTTGGCTGGGCCAGGGTTGAGCCCTAAGCCAACTCCCCATTCTTACCAGAGGCAGCGTGGTACTGGTCAGGCCCCGTGCTCTATGGGGTGATGCGCACAGCGTCGAGGCCGAGCATCCACAGGCCGGTGTGCTCGGTGCCAGCGTTCCGCATTTGCCGGGTTGGAAGCGCGCACACAGCCAGTACGGGTGGTGCCAGTCCTGCGCTCGAGACCGCCAGTGCGCCTCCACGGCCCAGTGTATCCTGTTCCCGCTCCCCGCACTAGCCCTGAGGTGTGTGTCTCCAGTCTGGCGCCTCCAAAGCCAGTACCACGCACCAGGCCTCCAGTGCATCAGCCCAGTCCAGTACGTCCTGTTCCCGCTCCTCGCCCTAGCCTTGGGGTGCTTGTCTCCAGTCTGGTACCTCCAGTACCAGCCCCACGCACCGTGGTGCGTGAAAATAGTCTGGCGCCTCCTAAGCCAGCCCCATGCATCAGGCCTTCAGTGCGCAGCTCCAGTCCAGAGCTTCCGACGACAGTACCCCGTCCAGAGCTTCCGACGACAGTACCCCATCCAGAGCTTCCGGCGACAGTGCCCTATCTAGAGCTTCCGGCGACAGTGCCCCGTCTAGAGCTTCCGGTGACAGTGCCCCGTCTAGAGCTTCCGGCGACAGTTCCCCGTCCTGTGCATCCGGCGACGTCCTACAGTCCGGAGCCGACAGAGACGGCCCACAGTCCGGAACCGACAGAGATGGCCCACAGTCCGGAGCCGACAGAGACGGCCCACAGTCCGGAGCCAACAGAGACGGCCCACAGTCCGGAGCCGACAGAGACGGCCCACAGTCCGGAGCCGACAGAGACGGCCCACAGTCCGGAGCTGACAGAGACGCCATACAGTCCAGAACCGGCGCAGCCAGAGTCGCCCTACAGTGCGGATCCGGCGCAGCCAGAGTCGCCCTTCAGTCCGGAACCGGCGCAGCCAGAGTCGCCCTTCAGTCCGGAACCGGCGCAGCCAGAGTCGCCCTTCAGTCCGGAACCGGCGCAGCCAGAGTCGCCCTTCAGTCCGGAACCGTCGCAGCCAGAGTCGCCCTCCAGTCCGGAGCTTCCAGAGTCACCCTCCAGTCCGCAGCTTCCAGAGTCGCGCTTCAGCTCGAGGTCTCCAGCGATGCGCCTTAGCCCTGAGCCTTCAGCGGGGGTGGACAGGTTAGGTTGGGGACTAAGGCCAGAGCCTGAGCCACCTCCGTGGTAGGAGGATTGGGGAGGGGGGGGTGTTGCACAAGAAACGTCGGTGACGGTGGCCACCCTCCCTTCCCTCCCCTGTAGTTTTGGGGATTTGTTTTGTTGTGGGTTATTGTTTTGTTAGTTTTTTGTTTCAGGTGCATCTCTCTGAAAAATGTAGTTAATTTAATCTGATTGTCATAAGGTTCCATGACTTTGTCCACACAGGGCATCTGAACACACAAAATACATTTTGATGATTTTCATAACATTTTGGGTGTTTTATTTAACTTTTGTACACCTGTGGTGTTCCCGGTCAAAAATGACTGGTCATTAGAAATTAATGGGTGAGACTACAATTGGGTGAGACTACAAAATTGAGTTCAGGCACATGCCCATTCATCAGATGGACACACTTCTTCTCCCAGGCCCCCACATGGATGTGTGTTTGAGCACACACAAACACACACACACACACCTCACTCCCCTTCTTGGCTTCCATGGCAACCCCCACGGGAACCTTTCCCCAAGTAGTCTGTGAAAAATAGCACAATATGTTAAATCTGAGTATTTGTTATAATCAAAATAATTCATACATTATGCTTTTTTGACTCAAAAACGAGTTGTATGAGCTCAGGTAATTGAGGCCTACAGGCCATACATAGCAAATAGAAGTTCAAAACTTGTAATGTTCACAAGAACTTAAGTTGATAAAAAGATCTAACACAACATTAGGTGATAATATATGTGTTATTATGGATTTATAATCCACTATAATGGGGCGGTCATTTTGGACAGGGAACACATAATTAATTAACATGAAACGAACACAACAGGAGGATCAAATAAACGGTTTATCTTAATTTCCATAATTAGCTATTCATATGTAGTAATGTAGGCAGTATATGCAAAGGATTGTTACCTCTTACCAGTATTACCATTAAACATTTTTTTGCAAACAATTATTATTTTAGCAAACAATTACTGTGATTCATCCTATATTGTCCCTAACATATTTTACTCCGTAGCAACAGTTGTGGGATACACACACACACACACACACACACACACACACACACACACACACACACACACACACACACACACACACACACACACACACACACACACACACACACACACACACACACACACACACACACACAACCCCTTTCCCCCACAAACAACTATACACTCAGATGCTCAGATGCTCAACACTTGCATCATCCCAGAGCCCAACTCAAGAAAGGTCTTGATTTACAAATGCATATACAGTTGCAGCTGTATGAGAAGGCCTGCAAAACGGAGCAAAAATGGGCAGAAATGGGAAGATTTTATTAACCATTGTCACGTCCTAGGTGATGGAGATCAGATCTACCCCCTTCTCCTGAAACACCCACACATGGTCCCCCGTGGTGACCATATTCCCAAGCATCTCCGTGCAGTCAGACCTTTGATGATTTTGTGCAACCAGGGCCACAATAATATGCCAACCATTTCCTTTCCCTCTCACTTAATGCCACACTTTCCCAAACACCAAAAAACACACACCACACATTCCATCACAATGCAGCCACACATACCCACATACTGTGCCTTCTGCCTGCTGTGTTTTTATCTCCACCATGTTGAATTAGTACTTTTGTGTTCCAATTAGTTATATTTGAAGATTGCTTTTCTGTCTATTTTTTTTGTATTAATACAATCCCTACCATGGCTAGTATTGTATGTTCCATTATTCGCCTCCTCTATGAGAACTTTGTAATTTTTAGAATAGCCATGGAGTAGTCTTTGTGTCTCAGAACATTTTGTTGTCAATATACAGTTTATCGACTACGAGAGCAACGCTTTTCCCTTTCAATCTATTTTCCTTGAAGATTGGGTACAGATTTTTGCGCCATTCTACAATTTCCTTCGGGAACTTATCATTCATGACTATTTTCGTGCCAGCAAGTCTTTTTCCAAGGCTTTTAACCATTATTTTATCTTTAAAGAAAGCAAATTTGGCAACGATTGGGCGTTCATGCTTCTTCCCTCTCTGTCCGAAACGGTGTACACATTCGAGTTGGATTTTGTCGATAGCTTCGTGTGGGATCTGAAGCGCTTTAAGGAGGAACTCTCTAACTACACTTTCAGGAACTTCTCCTTCTTTCTCATGGATACTTGTAAGTACCAGATTTTCTCTCATGGATCTAGTCTGTATGTCAAGTAAGGCTTCTGTCAGAGCGATGTTCATTAACTTCGGTTTCAGTCCTATTGACTGTCCCTTTTAGCTTGTTTGTATCATTCTCCAATGTCGCAGCTTTTTCGTCACTCATCTCGAGGCTTGCCTTCAACTCTTTTATATCCTTACTGACTAGTTCAAGTATGCCCAGTTTGTCATTTATTGAATTTCACAGATCGGTTTCGACGTTTACCATTCCCAGTGGTGAAAATAATAAATCGTCTGTGTCTGGAGAAGAGTCACATTTTTGTTTTGAGATTGGTTCATCTGTTTTACTCTCTGTCATGTTTGGGTGTTGCTTGTTTTCGTAATATTTGTTGATACATTTCTCTAGTCTTATGATTTGTTTTGTGTTGTTATCCAGATTGAAGGTTATTACCCACCAGTTTGTGAAGTGCTAATATTTAGTTTAACTTACCGATATTGAATATTAGGTTTTTATCTTGAGGTGATCTACACTGCTGTGTTCAGTCCGCCATCTTTTTTTTTCTTCAACCTACTAATTTTGATTTGCCAAACTGTAGCAGTGTAGATCATTAGAAGTGTCATGATTGCAATACAATCTCCAGATGGAAACAAACCCATGGTTTTTGCAGGCAAGAGAAAATTGTTGACATTGAAACAAGTTACACTTCTTCTTGAGTGGAATATAGTTAACAGTACAGTGCCCATGGTGGTGGATAATCTGTGTATTCTCTGCCTGGACATGTGGAATTTTGTTACAAGGAGACTCCCACGTACAGTGCATCACAGGAGGTTGGTGGCACCTTAATTGGTGAGGACGGGCATGTGGTAAT
Source organism: Salmo salar (assembly GCF_965601325.2). Classification (NCBI taxonomy): domain Eukaryota; kingdom Metazoa; phylum Chordata; class Actinopteri; order Salmoniformes; family Salmonidae; genus Salmo; species Salmo salar. Next base: position 36,656,261 of record NC_138299.1, read on the forward strand.
GGCTGGAGCGGTATCAGTGGAATGGTATCAACAACATCAAACACATGGCTTCCATGTGTTTGTGCCATTCCATTTGCTCCATTCAAGCCATTATTATGAGCCATCCTCCCCTCAGCAGCCTCCACTGACGTGCATGTCCGACTAGGTGTGTGACCTCAATCTGACATCGGCAAGACAACATCTGGCTTGTCCTCAACCTGATTGTTCTGACGCAGCTCTGAGATGAGCAACAGCAGAGCTGACTTTAATATGAGAATCCCGTTATTAAGGAAGGTTCTTCTTCTGTATAATAATCCACCTAATCTAATAATTTATATTCCTCACTGTCCTTCAGACCTGGGTTCAAATACTATTTTAAATCTTTAAAATACTTTTAGCATTTGCTTTAACTTGCCTGGACTGCCAGATGGCTGGGGTTTGCACTTTTGCAACTATTCTATTGGTTCCATTTCGCCAGGCAAGCTCAATTAAGCCCAGCTAAAGTATTTAAAATATTTTTTATTTGAACCCAGGTCTGCAAAGTAATGGTTTGACTGAGAAGATAATGAAACAGGTCTTATCCTTTTTAATATCATCAGTTGAACATTTTTATTAAACATGCATTGCATTGCAAAGAAAGCGTTTTTTGAGAAATGTAGATATTTTTTTCATCAAACTTCTTGATGAGACCTGATGTATGTGTGCCTTCAGAAAGTATTCACACCCAGTGAATGGGTGGAAAAAGGACCCAATTGTCTTACTTCAGTAAAAAGATACCTTAATAGAAAATGACTCGAGTAGATGTGAAAGTTACCCAGTAAAATACTACTTGATTAAAAGTCTAAAAGTATTTGGTTTGGAATATACTTAAGTATCAAAAGTAAATGTAATTTCAAGAATATACTAAAGTATGAAAAGTAAAAATATAAAGCATTTCAAATTCCTTATATTAAGCAAACGAGACGGCATCATTGTCTTGTTTATTTTAATTTACGGATAGCCAGGGGCACGCTTGAACACTCAGATATAATTTACAAATGAAGAATGTGTTTAGTGAGTCTTTCAGATCAGAGGCAGGGGATAACCAGGGATGTTCTCTGTTTAGTGAGTCTTTCAGATCAGAGGCAGTAGGGATGACCAGGGATGTTCTCTGTTTAGTGTGTCTTTCAGATCGGAGGCAGTAGGGATGTGTCTTGCTAAGCATTGAAAATGTAACGAGTACTTTTGGTTTTCAGGGAAAATGTTTGGAGTTAAAAGTGCATTCTTTTCTTTAGAAATGTAGTGAAGTAAAAAAATTGTTGTCAAAAATATAAATAGCAAAGTATAGATACCCCAAAACTACTTAAGTTGTACTTTCAAGTATTTTGACTTAAGTAATTTACACCACTGTTCACACCCCTTGACTTTTTCCACATTCTGTTGTGTTACAGCCTATTTTGGGGGGGCATTGGCCTAAACACAATACCCCAGTATATCAATGTGGAATTCATTATTATTATTTTTTGAAGTTGCTGGAACTCACTCTGTGTGCAATAATAATGTTTTACATGATTTTTTAATGACTACATCATCTCTGTATCCCGCACATACAATTATCTTGAAGGTCCCTTAGTCGTGAAGTGAATTTCAAACACAGATTCAACAACAAAGACAAGGGATGCCTCGCAAAGTGTACCTATTGCTAGATTGGTAAAAAACAGCCTTTGAATATCCCTTTGAGACATGGTAAAGTTATTAATTACACTTTGGATGGTGTATCAATACACCCAGTCACTACAAAGTAACAGGTGCCCTTCCTAACTCAGTTGCTGGAGAGGAAGGAAACCGGTCAGGGATTTCACCATGAGGCCAATGGTGACTTTAAAACAGTTACAGAGTTTAATTGCGGTGATAGGAGATAACTGAGGATGGATCAACAACATTGTAGTTACTGCAAAATACTAACCTAATTGACAGAGTGAAAAGAAGGAAGCCTGTACAGAATAAAACTATTTGAAACCTGAATCCTGTTTGCAACAAGGCACTAAAGTAATACTCAAAAAATGTGGCAAGACAATTAACTTTTTGTCATGAATACAAAGTGTTATGTAAGGAGAAAATCCAATACAATACATTACTGATTATCAGTATTCATTTTTCAAGCATGGTGTTAGCTACTTCATGTTATGGGTAAGCTTGAAATCGTTACGGACTGGGGGGTTTTTCAGGATAAAAAAGAAACTGAATGGAGCTACATTAAGCACAGGCAAAATCCTAGAGAAAACCTGGTTAAGTCTGCTTTCCATCAGACACTCGGAGACGAATTCAACTTTCAGCAGGACAATAAACTTAAACACAATGCCAATCTACACTGGAGTTGCTTACCAAGAAGACAGTGAATGATCCTGAGTGGCCGAGTTACAGTATGACTTAAATCTACTTGAGAACCTATGACAACACCTGAAAATGGTTGTCTAGCAAAGACCAACAAACGATTTGACAGAGCTTGAAGAATTTTGACAAGAATAACGGGCAAATGTTGCACAATCCAGGTATGGAAAGCTCTTAGAGACTTACCCAGAAAGACTCATAGCTGTCATCGCTGCCAAAGGTGCTTATGCAAAGTATTGACTCAAGGGAATACTTATGTAAATATCATATTTCATTTTCAATACATTTGCTAAAAAATAAACATATGTTTTCACTTTGTCATTTAGTGGTATTATGTGTAGATAGGTGAGAGAAAAAAATGATTTAATCTATGTTGAGTTCAGGCTGTAACACAACAAAATGTGGAATATGTCTAGGGATATGAATACTTTCTAAATGCACTGTATACTTGACTATTTTATTTTTCTACAGCAAATATTGTGTCTTATAAGCACATGTGGGCTGGGCATCCTGATGATGACACTTTAATAATACAATAAATTGAATCAAATCTTGATTTTCATATAAAAATGAGAATATCAAAATGTCTTTGTGTGGGATGTGTATGAATTTTCTTTGCTGAACTGTCAATCTGTATCAACTGTTAACATATTGCCTTGGTCTAGAAGACATCACTCTTATGAGATCAGATGTTTTATTTGATGAGATGTTGTTTGATACAAGATTCTGTTTACATTTTCTTGAATAAATGTTTAACTTTGCATCTCCAAAAATTGTATATGCAGCACATAGACCAATAAAAGTATAGTGGTATTGCTATCTGCTGTCCGTACTGCAAAGCTACAGTGTATGCAGTAGTAATAGTCCTTTATTGGAAAAATATTTGCATCTTGTACATTAAGAATTACCAACATACAAATACCACAAAGTAAAACTTCAATGGTAACATAGTAATTGCTGATAGTTACATTTTAATTAGCATTATCGACTTACATTAGCATCTCATACATAAATACTCAACCTCTTACCCCTACAGCACAGTAGTCAGTACATCCTGCTGAAAGGCTGGTAATCTCCTGCTAGTCTACTGCATGATGCTGGCACGTCAGATATCCCAGGCTTTGTACGGAAATAAAGAGTGTATGATGTAACCCGTTTGATTAGTATAAAAGCATTACAGTCTAAGGCTTCGTACCAAATGCAAACCCTATTCCCAACATAGTGCACTACTTTTAACCAGAGCACTATGGGCCATGGTAAAAAGTAGTGTACTACATAGGGAATAGAGTGCCATTTGGGATGCATTTTATTACACTCCAACACAGAGTGGTGGTAGACTGTACACCATCTGTTAATGGAATGATTATTAATTAAATGCTTTAACTCTATTACGACTTCTTTCATGTGTAACGCAGCCTTGATTCCACAATGGAATTTTATCAATTACTTTATAATTCCACATGGAATGTATTTCTATTATTTTCTTATTATCTGTAATATGCCCTTTTTAATTCAGTTGGGTATGTTTGTCAGAGATTACTACAAAAAATACTGAGTAGCTTATACATATACATTCTGAACCATGACAGGCATTAGTCTTAAGCAGCAATCCAGATGGCAAAGCTTTGCAGAGGACAGAGGAATCAGTTTCACACATCAACTGTAAAAACAGAGTGACTGCCGAAAGGAACACCGTGGTAAAATGGTTTTCTGAAATCCCAAAGCATCGTATAGTCTTTCTCAAAATAGATACTGCTCTGATAAAACAGCGGTACTGGTGGAATTTCATAATATAACGTTGGCTCAGTGGACTGTTTGTCTGTTTCTCATCACCGTCAGGGTCAGGGGTCTGTGTTTTACAGGTCTTATTGTCTGACACGTGTACACTGACTTAGAGTCAGAGTAATAAAGCCAAACTTTCTTTGTCTTCTTCTCTAAAATATATGCAGTAAAGTTAGCTAGATATTTCATCATCTCTCCAGCCTTGAGCTATTGATACACATTAAAAGCTTTGTTTGCATCAATTTGACAAATAACAGTTAGTTCTCATTGTTCAGTTTTGAGAGTAAGTTCATACTTAACCCCTGTGTAGTCTTAACATTCTGTATACTCCTCTTGTCCTAAAGGTAAAAAAATGACCAGCCTTCTCTAAACCCCTAAAATGAAGCCAATCAATTTAATTTTAAACCCCAAATCTATTTTGCATGAAGAAACAACCTGTCATTCATCACAAACTTTGTGCCTATCTGGGTTTTCACTCTTCACAATGCAGAAAGACTGCATTTAATCAGTGGACACCACTCATTTTTATTACAACATCCCTATCATAATTGTTTTCTTTGCTAAAGTAGAGGTTTATTATTATTGTTATTATTGCTAAAGGTACTGCATAGGTGTAAACATAATTTTTTTAGCAAGAGATAGCACTTGTATAGCCTAAGAAAGTAGCAGAAATGTGCAGAAAGTAGTTTTGAATGCATTTTATTGAAGGGAAACAATAAGTCTTGACCTTTTTTGGCAACATAGTGATATATTCTTATATACTGTACAATAGGGAATTCAACTACAAAATATTAGTCTTCTTCCATTTTTTTAACCACTGCCCCCCCCACAAGGTGTATAAACACCAACAACAAATAAGAATAAAATAACAATAGATTGTCAGTCGTTGCTAGGAGTGGTGGTAGGAGTCAGGCGCAGAGAGCAGAGGTGAGGAACTGTGTGTTTATTCAATAAAAACACAACACGATCGACGCCAACACAACGGGCGTGAAAAATGCAAAGTGCCCAAACAACAGGTGCACAGCATGCATGAAAATAGAACAGTAGTAGATCGCCAGCACATCCAAATACAAAAACACAACCTGACGCTAAATAATCCCGCACAACACTGGGCGGGCTAACCAGGCTTAAATAACCAAAATCAAAAGACAAATGAGGAACAGGTGCAACCAATAAGACAAACCAAACGAAAAGGAAAAAAGGATCAGCGGCAGCTAGTAGGTCGGTGACGACGACCGCCGAGCGCCGCCCGAGCAGGCAGGGGAGCCACCTTCGGTGGGATTCGTGACATAGATACAAAACAAACACGTGAAGAACATAAATCAATCAACTCCAATTAGCACATGTAGGACGGTATGCAAGTGTGTGTGCATGTACTTTACAGATGTATTTCTCACATGTGCAGCACATAGTATATGTTTTACAGTCCTTCTTTGGGGGGTAGAACTGGCATCTCCTCCTCTTGCAGCTGCAGCCTCAGGTGGATCAGGGCAAGATTCAGCCCCCTGAACAGCTTTCACAAGTGCTGCAGAGGCTGCTGTGTGGGGGGGGCGCTCCCTTCTTTGAATGTGTGGGATTACAAGTGCCTTTCCCAGCTGCTCCAGGAACACCCTCTTCTTGTTCCGCTTATCAGGCATCCAGGTAGGATTGATCTTGTTTCATATCACGAAGGCATTGTATGAGGATGATCAATGATGTTATGGAAGATGACCAGAGGCCAGCGGGCAGTCATCCTCCTGCAGCTGTAAGTTCCAATCACCTTGTCCAGGTTGTCCACACCTCCTTTGTTGTGGTTGTAGTCTAGGATGATGGCTGGCTTCCTGTCCTCATTGTCACTGATCTCAGACATTTTGTGCAGTGTGCTCAGGAGGGCCATATTCTTGTTCCTCTTTGGGAGATAAGAAAATAGAGTGGTGGTGGGGGTGAAGGCAAACTTTGATGAAAAGGCCTCTCTCCCCCTTGTTGCAAGAAGTGCAAGGGGGAGGTCAGGCCTGTTCATTCTAACTGTGCCAACCATGGTGATCTTCCTGTTCAGGAGCTGCTGGCTGAGTTCATAAGAGGTGAAGAAATTATCACACGTGACATTTTGCCCCCTTAGTCCATCTGTGACATCAAGCACAACCCGCATCCCCTTGTACTTCTCCGGGCCTCCGCTGTTTGGCTTCCCTGTGTAGACCTGCATCTTCCAAGCGCAAATCAATGATATTTCAGCAATACATAATACAATTAACAGTGAAAATAATTTACATTACAGATATGAAAATAAAAATTGACCTCTGAATGGAACCAGTTGCTCATCCACTGTTACCACTGTTACTGGACCCTTGTGATCACTCGGCTACGCATGCCTTTCCTTAATGTCAATATGCCTTGTCCATTGCTGATCTGGTTAGTGATTATTGTCTTATTTCACTGTAGAGCCTCTAAACCTGCTCAAAATACCAACCTCCCACACATGCGATGACATCACCTGGTTTAAATTATGTTCCTAGAGACAATATCTCTCTCATCATCACTCAATGCATAGGCCTACCTCTAATGTATTCACATCCTACCATACCTTTGTCTGTACATCATGCCTTGAATCTATTATATCGTGCACAGAAACCTGCTCCTTTTACTCTCTGTTCCAGACATACTAGACGACCAGTTCATATAGACTTTAGCCGTACCCTTAACCTACTCCTCCTCTGTTCCTCTGGTGATGTAGAGGTTAATCCAGGGCCTGCAGTCCCTAGCTCTACTCCTATTCCCCAGGTGCTCTCATTTGTCGACTTCTGTAACTGTAAAAGCCTTGGTTTCATGCATGTTAACCTGTTGGGGCTAGGGGGCAGTATTTGCACGGCCAGATAAAAAATGTACCCGATTTAAACTAGTTACTACTCTTGCCCAGAAACGAGAATATGCATATAATTAGTAGATTTGGATGGAAAACACTCTAAAGTTTCTAAAACTGTTTGAATGGTGTCTGTGAGTATAACAGAACTCATATGGCAGGCCAAAACCTGAGAAGATTCCATACAGGAAGTGCCCTGTCTGACAATTTGTTGTCCTTCTGTTGCATCTCTATCGAAAATACAGCATCTGTGCTGTAATGTGACACTTTCTAAGGCTCCCATTGGCTCCCTAAAGCCGCCAGAAAGTGGAATAGGGTGTCTGCTGTCTCTGGGCGAAGAACAGCAGGAGAGTTTGTGAGTGGTCAGCCTGGACACAGTGAGACTGAGATGCGCATTCACGAGAATTCTCAATTTTTTTCTTTCAGCCTGTGAATGAATACAACGTTGCCCGGTTGGAATATTATCACTATTTTACGAGAAAAATAGCATAAAAATTGATTTCAAATAGCGTTTGACATGCTTCTAAGTACGGTAATGGAATATTTTGAAATTTTTTGTCACGAAATGCGCTCGCGCGTCACCGTTCGGATAGTGACCTGAACGCACGAACAAAACGGAGCTATTTGAATATAACTATGGATTATTTGGAACCAAAACAACATTTGTTGTTGAAGTAGAAGTCCTGGGAGTGCATTCTGACGAAGAACAGCAAAGGTAATCCAATTTTTCTAATAGTAATTCTGAGGTTAGTGACTCCCAAACTTGGTGGGTGTCAAAATAGCTAGCCGTGATGGCCGAGCTATGTACTCAGAATATTGTAAAATGTGCTTTCGCCGAAAAGCTATTTTAAAATCGGACACCGCGATTGCATAAAGAAGTTGTGTATCTATAATTCTTAAAATAATTTATGTATTTTATGAACGTTTATCATGAGTAATTTAGTAAATTCACCGGAAGTTTTCGGTGGGTATGCTAGTTCTGAACATCACATGCTAATGTAAAAAGCTGGTTTTTGATATAAATATGAACTTGATTGAACAAAACATGCATGTATTGTATAACATAATGTCCTAGGAGTGTCATCTGATGAAGATCAAAGGTTAGTGCTGCATTTAGCTGTGGTTTTGGTTTTTGTGACATATATGCTTGCTTTGAAAATGGCTGTGTGATTATTTTTGGCAGGGTACTCTCCTGACATAATCTAATGTTTTGCTTTCGCTGTAAAGCCTTTTTGAAATCGGACAATGTGGTTAGATTAACCTGTTATGGCTAGGGGGCAGTATTTTCACGGCTGGATAAAAAACGTACCCGATTTAATCTGGTTACTACTCCTGCCCAGTAACTAGAATATGCATATAATTATTGGCTTTGGATAGAAAACACTCCAAAGTTTCTAAAACTGTTTGAATGGTGTCTGTGAGTATAACAGAACTCAAATGGCAGGTCAAAACCTGAGAGATTCCTTTACGGGAAGTGGCCTGTCTGACCATTTCTTGAACTTCTTTGCCATCTCTATCTTTTACTAAGGATCTCTGCTCTAACGTGACACTTCCTACGTCTTCCATGGGCGCTCAGAGCCCAGGAAAAACATGAATGTCGTCATCCCAGCCCCAGGCTGAAACACATTATCGCCTTTCTCAAGTGGCCGATCAAGGGACTGTGGGCTTAGGCGTGTGCCCTGGCCGCCCCCGTCTTTGTGATTTTTCCTCTGTTTGCCGAAAAGGAGATTCCCGGTCGGAATATTATCGCTTTATTACGAGATAAATTGCATAAAAATTTATTTTAAACAGTGGTTAACATGCTTCGAAGTACGGTAATGGAATATTTAGAATTTTTTTGTCACGAATTGCGCCATGCGCACAACCCTGATTTACCATTTCGGATAGTGTCTGGGACGCACGAACAAAACGCCGCTATTCGGATATAACGATGGATTATTTTGGACCAAACCAACATTTGTTATTGAAGTAGCAGTCCTGGGAGTGCATTCTGACGAAGACAACAAAAGGTAATCAAACTTTTATAATAGTAAATCTGATATTGGTGAGTGCTAAACTTGCCGGGTGTCTAAATAGCTAGCCCGTGATGGCTGGGCTATGTACTTAGAATATTGCAAAATGTGCTTTCACCAAAAAGCTATTTTAAAATCGGACATATCGAGTGCATAGAGGAGTTCTGTATCTATAATTCTTAAAATAATTGTTATGCTTTTTGTGAACGTTTATCGTGAGTAATTTAGTAAATTGTTAGCAAATTCCCCGGAAGTTTGCGGGGGGTATGCTAGTTCTGAACGTCACATGCTAATGTAAAAAGCTGTTTTTTGATATAAATATGAACTTGATTGAACAAAACATGCATGTATTGTATAACATAATGTCCTAGGTGTGTCATCTGATGAAGATCATCAAAGGTTAGTGCTGCATTTAGCTGTCTTCTGGGTTTTTGTGACATTATATGCTAGCTTGAAAAATGGGTGTCTGATTATTTCTGGCTCGGTACTCTGCTGACATAATCTAATGTTTTGCTTTCGCTGTAAAGCCTTTTTGAAATCGGACAATGTGGTTAGATTAACCTGTTATGGCTAGGGGGCAGTATTTTCACGGCTGGATAAAAAACGTACCCGATTTAATCTGGTTACTACTCCTGCCCAGTAACTAGAATATGCATATAATTATTGGCTTTGGATAGAAAACACTCCAAAGTTTCTAAAACTGTTTGAATGGTGTCTGTGAGTATAACAGAACTCAAATGGCAGGTCAAAACCTGAGAGATTCCTTTACGGGAAGTGGCCTGTCTGACCATTTCTTGAACTTCTTTGCCATCTCTATCTTTTACTAAGGATCTCTGCTCTAACGTGACACTTCCTACGTCTTCCATGGGCGCTCAGAGCCCAGGAAAAACATGAATGTCGTCATCCCAGCCCCAGGCTGAAACACATTATCGCCTTTCTCAAGTGGCCGATCAAGGGACTGTGGGCTTAGGCGTGTGCCCTGGCCGCCCCCGTCTTTGTGATTTTTCCTCTGTTTGCCGAAAAGGAGATTCCCGGTCGGAATATTATCGCTTTATTACGAGATAAATTGCATAAAAATTTATTTTAAACAGTGGTTAACATGCTTCGAAGTACGGTAATGGAATATTTAGAATTTTTTTGTCACGAATTGCGCCATGCGCACAACCCTGATTTACCATTTCGGATAGTGTCTGGGACGCACGAACAAAACGCCGCTATTCGGATATAACGATGGATTATTTTGGACCAAACCAACATTTGTTATTGAAGTAGCAGTTCTGGGAGTGCATTCTGACGAAGACAACAAAAGGTAATCAAACTTTTATAATAGTAAATCTGATATTGGTGAGTGCTAAACTTGCCGGGTGTCTAAATAGCTAGCCCGTGATGGCTGGGCTATGTACTTAGAATATTGCAAAATGTGCTTTCACCAAAAAGCTATTTTAAAATCGGACATATCGAGTGCATAGAGGAGTTCTGTATCTATAATTCTTAAAATAATTGTTATGCTTTTTGTGAACGTTTATCGTGAGTAATTTAGTAAATTGTTAGCAAATTCCCCGGAAGTTTGCGGGGGGTATGCTAGTTCTGAACGTCACATGCTAATGTAAAAAGCTGTTTTTTGATATAAATATGAACTTGATTGAACAAAACATGCATGTATTGTATAACATAATGTCCTAGGTGTGTCATCTGATGAAGATCATCAAAGGTTAGTGCTGCATTTAGCTGTCTTCTGGGTTTTTGTGACATTATATGCTAGCTTGAAAAATGGGTGTCTGATTATTTCTGGCTCGGTACTCTGCTGACATAATCTAATGTTTTGCTTTCGCTGTAAAGCCTTTTTGAAATCGGACAATGTGGTTAGATTAACCTGTTATGGCTAGGGGGCAGTATTTTCACGGCTGGATAAAAAACGTACCCGATTTAATCTGGTTACTACTCCTGCCCAGTAACTAGAATATGCATATAATTATTGGCTTTGGATAGAAAACACTCCAAAGTTTCTAAAACTGTTTGAATGGTGTCTGTGAGTATAACAGAACTCAAATGGCAGGTCAAAACCTGAGAGATTCCTTTACGGGAAGTGGCCTGTCTGACCATTTCTTGAACTTCTTTGCCATCTCTATCTTTTACTAAGGATCTCTGCTCTAACGTGACACTTCCTACGTCTTCCATGGGCGCTCAGAGCCCAGGAAAAACATGAATGTCGTCATCCCAGCCCCAGGCTGAAACACATTATCGCCTTTCTCAAGTGGCCGATCAAGGGACTGTGGGCTTAGGCGTGTGCCCTGGCCGCCCCCGTCTTTGTGATTTTTCCTCTGTTTGCCGAAAAGGAGATTCCCGGTCGGAATATTATCGCTTTATTACGAGATAAATTGCATAAAAATTTATTTTAAACAGTGGTTAACATGCTTCGAAGTACGGTAATGGAATATTTAGAATTTTTTTGTCACGAATTGCGCCATGCGCACAACCCTGATTTACCATTTCGGATAGTGTCTGGGACGCACGAACAAAACGCCGCTATTCGGATATAACGATGGATTATTTTGGACCAAACCAACATTTGTTATTGAAGTAGCAGTCCTGGGAGTGCATTCTGACGAAGACAACAAAAGGTAATCAAACTTTTATAATAGTAAATCTGATATTGGTGAGTGCTAAACTTGCCGGGTGTCTAAATAGCTAGCCCGTGATGGCTGGGCTATGTACTTAGAATATTGCAAAATGTGCTTTCACCAAAAAGCTATTTTAAAATCGGACATATCGAGTGCATAGAGGAGTTCTGTATCTATAATTCTTAAAATAATTGTTATGCTTTTTGTGAACGTTTATCGTGAGTAATTTAGTAAATTGTTAGCAAATTCCCCGGAAGTTTGCGGGGGGTATGCTAGTTCTGAACGTCACATGCTAATGTAAAAAGCTGTTTTTTGATATAAATATGAACTTGATTGAACAAAACATGCATGTATTGTATAACATAATGTCCTAGGTGTGTCATCTGATGAAGATCATCAAAGGTTAGTGCTGCATTTAGCTGTCTTCTGGGTTTTTGTGACATTATATGCTAGCTTGAAAAATGGGTGTCTGATTATTTCTGGCTCGGTACTCTGCTGACATAATCTAATGTTTTGCTTTCGCTGTAAAGCCTTTTTGAAATCGGACAGTGTGGTTAGATAAAGGAGAGTCTTGTCTTTAAAATGCTGTGAAATAGTCATATGTTTGAAAAATTGAAGCTTTTGTATTTTTGAGGAATTTGTAATTCGCGCCACGCCTATCATTGGATATTGGAGCAGGTGTTCCGCTAGCGGAACGTCTAGATGTAAGAGGTTAACCTCTATGGGCTAGGTGGGACGCTTGCGTCCCACCTACTCAACAGCCAGTTGAATCCTGTGGCGCGTTATTCAAATCCTTAGATATGCTATTACTTGAATTTTTCAAAAATATGACTATTTTACACCATTTTAAAGATAAGACTCTCGTTAATCTAACCACACTGTCCGATTTCAAAAAGGCTTTACAACGAAAGCAAAACATTAGATTATGTCAGCAGAGTACCGAGCCAGAAATAATCAGACACCCATTTTTCAAGCTAGCATATAATGTCACATAAACCCAAACCACAGCTAAATGTAGCACTAACCTTTGATGATCTTCATCAGATGACAACCCTAGGACATTATGTTATACAATACATGCATGTTTTGTTCAATCAAGTTCATATTTATATCAAAAACCAGCTTTTTACATTAGCATGTGACTAGCATGTGACTAGCATTCCCACCGAACACTGCCGGTGAATTTACTAAATTACTCACGATAAACGTTCACAAAAAGCATAACAATTATTTTAAGAATTATAGATACAGAACTCCTCTATGCACTCGATATCTCCGATTTTAAAATAGCTTTTCGGTGAAAGCACATTTTGCAATATTCTCAGTAGATAGCCCGGCATCACAGGGCTAGCTATTTAGACACCCAGCAGGTTTAGCACTCATCAAAGTCAGATTTACTATAAGAAAAATGTTATTACCTTTGTTGTCTTCGTCAGAATGCACTCCCAGGACTTCTACTTCAATAACAAATGTTGGTTTGGTCCAAAATAATCCATCGTTATACCCAAATAGCGGCGTTTTGTTCGTGCGTTCTAGACACTATCCTAAAGGCTAAATAAGGGTGACGAGCATGGCGCAATTCGTGACAAAATAATTCTAAATATTCCATTACCGTACTTCGAAGCATGTCAACCGCTGTTTAAAATCAATTCTTATGCCATTTTTCTCATAAAAAAGCGATAATATTCCCACCGGGAATCTGCGTTTAGATAAACAGACAAAGGAAAACAAAGCATTCGGTCGAAGCGGGCACGCGCCTAAGCCCATAGTACTCTGAGTGGCCACTTGCCAAAAGCGATAAAGTGTTTCAGCCAGAGCCTGCCTCGATATCGTTCAACGTTTTCCCGGGCTCTGAGACCCTATGGAAGACGTAGGAAGTGTCACGTTATTGCACAGATCCTGAGTCTTCAATAAAAAGAGCCAAGATGAAACACTACTTCTCAGACAGGCCACTTCCTGCTTGAAATCTTCTCAGGTTTTGGCCTGCCATAGGAGTTCTGTTATACTCACAGACACCATTCAAACAGTTTTAGAAACTTTAGGGTGTTTTCTATCCAAAGCCAATAATTATATGCATATTCTAGTTACTGGGCAGGAGTAGTAACCTGATTAAATTGGGTACGTTCTTTATCCAGCCGTGTCAATACTGCCCCCTAGCCCTAACAGGTTAACTAACCTTCAGATGAGCTTCAGTACCATACAACTCTCCTTCCGTGGCCTCCAACTGTTCTTAAATGCAAGTAAAACTAAAAGCATGCTCTTCAACCGATCGCTGCCCCCTCCTGCCCGACTAGCATACTACTCTGGACGGTTCTGACTTAGAATTTGTGGACAACTACAAATACCTAGGTGTCTGGTTAGACTGTACACTCTCCTTCCAGACTCACATTAAGCATCTCCAATCCAAAAATTAAATCTAGAATTGGATTCCTATTTCGCAACAAAGAATCCTTCACTCATGCTGCCAAACATACCCTCGTAAAACTGACCATCCTACCGATCCTCGACTTCGGCGATGTCATTTACAAAATAGCCTCCAGGACTCTATTCAACAAATTGGATGTAGTCTATCACAGTGCCATCAGTTTTGTCACCAAAGCCCCATATACTACCCACCACTGCGACCTGTACGCTCTCGTTGGCTGGCCCTCGCTTCATACTCATCGCCAAACCCACTGGCTCCAGGTCATCTACAAGTCTTTGCTAGGTAAAGCCCCGCCTTATCTCAGCTCACTGGTCACCATAGCAGCACCCACCGTAGCACCCAGGTATATCTCACTGGTCACCCCCAAAGCTAATTCCTCCTTTGTTCGCCTTTCCTTACAGTTCTCTGCTGCCAATGACTGGAACGAACTGCAAAAATCACTGAAGCTGGAGACACATATCTCCCTCACTAGCTTTCAGCACCAGCTGTCAGAGCAGCTCACAGATCACTGCACCTGTACATAGCCCATTTGTAAATAGCCCATCCAACTACCCCATCCCATACCTTATTTATTTATTTATCTTGCTCCATTGCACCCCAGTATCTTTACTTGCACATTCATCTTCTGGTCATCTATCATTCCAGTGTTTAATTGCTATATTGTAACTACTTTGCCACCATGACCTATTTATTGCCTTACCTCCCTTATCTTACCTCATTTGCACACACTGTATATAGACTTTTCTACTGTATTATTTACTGTATGTTTGTTTATTCCATGTGCAACTCTGTGTGCTTGTATGTGTCAAACTTCTTTGCTTTATCTTGGCCAGGTCGCAGTTGTAAATGAGAACTTGTTCTCAACCAGCCTACCTGGTTAAATAAAGGTAAAAAAAAAAAAAAAAACAAGGGTTAAATAAAAGTACAGTAATACAGTTGGCTGTATCTACAATATCAGTGTATTTAACCAAAACATTGTAATATAACAACAACACGATGTCATGAACAGGATTTTGATATTCAAATAAAATAATGTTTTATAGGTCACATGCACCGAATACAGCAGTTGAAGACTTTACAGTGAAATGCTTATTTACAAGCCCATATCCAACAATGCAGTTTTAAGAAATAGACTTAAGAAAATATTTACTAAATAAACTAAAGTAAATAAATAAGTAAAAAAGAGAACAGTCTATGACTTGAGTGACTCCTCTGACATAGCCTAGTATATAGGTCCTGGATGGCAGGAAGCTTGGCCTTAGTGATGTACTGGGCTGTACGCACTACCCTCTGTAGCACCTTACGGTCGGATTCCAAGCAGTTGCTATTCCAGGCAGTGATGCAACCGGTCAGGAATCTTTCGATGGTTCAGTTGTAGAACGTTTTCAGGATCTGGGGACCCATGCCAAATCTTTTCAGTCTCTTGAGGGGGAGAACGCATTGTCATGCCCGCTTTATGACTTTCTTGGTGTGTTTGGACAATGATAGTTTGTTTGTGATGAGGACTTGAAACTTGAAACTCTCGACCCGCTCCAGTACAGCCCCGTCGATGTGAATGGGGGTGTGTTTGGGCTTCCTTTTCCAGTAGTCCATGATCATTTCCTTTGTCTTGCTCACATTGAGGGAGAAGTTGTTGTCCTGGCACCACACGGCCAGGTCTCTGACCTCCTCCCTATAGGCCGTCTCGTCGTTGTGTGTTATCAGGCCTACAGTACCAATGCAGTGTTGTCAGCAACCTTATTGATGGTGTTGGATTCGTGCTTGGCCATGCAGTCATGGGTGAACAGGGAGTACAGGACAGGACTAAGCACACACCCCTGAGGGGCCTCCATGTTGAGGATCAGTGTAGCAGATGTGTTGTTGCCTACCCTTACCACCTGGGGGCGGCTCGTCAGGAAGTCCTTGATCCATTTGCAGAGGGAGGTGTTTAGTCCCAGGGTCCTTAGCGTAGTGATGAGATTTGAGGGCACTATGGTGTTGAATGCTGAGCTGTAGTCAACAAACAGCATGTTCCTTTTGTCCAGGTGGGAATTGACAGTGTGGTGTGCGATTCAGATTGCATCATCTATGTATCAGTTGGGGCGGTATGCGAATTGGAGTGGTTCTAGGGTGTCCGGGATGATGGTGTTGATGTTAGCCATGACCAGCCTTTCAAAGCACTTCATGGCTATCGACGTGAGTGCTACAGGTCAGTAGTCATTTAGGCAGGTTACCTTCGCTTTCTTGGGCACTGGGACTATGGTGCTCTGCTTGAAACAGGTAGGTATTACAGACTCGGTCAGGGAGAGGTTGAAAATGTCAGTTAATACACTTGCTAGTTTGTCAACGCATTCTCTGAGTACACGTCCTGGTAATCTGTCTGGTCCCGCGGACTTGTGAGTGTTGACCTGTTTAAAGTTCTTACTCACATTGGCTACGGAGAATGTCCGGAACAGCTGGTGCTCTCATGCATGCTTCAGTGTTAGTTGCCTCGAAGCGAGCATAAAGTACATAAATTAGTGTCATGTTGTTTCGTAGGAAAGGGATTACCACCATTTTTAAGTTGGCTTAGATTTTTGCTTGGCTTGAAGTTAAGGGGAGCAACATTCTTTATCTACACAATTCTTTATGTATATATACTGCTCAAAAAAATAAAGGGAACACTTAAACAACACATCCTAGATCTGAATGAAAGAAATAATCTTATTAAATACTTTTTTCTTTAAATAGTTGAATGTGCTGACAACAAAATCACACAAAAATAATCAATGGAAATCCAATTTATCAACCCACGGAGGTCTGGATTTGGAGTCACACTCAAAATTAAAGTGGAAAACCACACTACAGGCTGATCCAACTTTGATGTAATGTCCTTAAAACAAGTCAAAATGAGGCTCAGTAGTGTGTGTGGCCTCCACGTGCCTGTATGACCTCCCTACAATGCCTGGTGAGGTGGCGGATGGTCTCCTGAGGTCTCTCCTCCCAGACCTGGACTAAAGCATCCGCCAACTCCTGGACAGTCTGTGGTGCAATGTGGCGTTGGTGGATGGAGCGAGACATGATGTCCCAGATGTGCTCAATTGGATTCAGGTCTGGGGAACGGGCGGGCCAGTCCACAGCATCAATGCCTTCCTCTTGCAGGAACTGCTGACACACTCCAGCCACATGAGGTCTAGCATTGTCTTGCATTAGGAGGAACCCAGGGCCAACCGCACCAGCATATGGTCTCACAAGGGGTCTGAGGATCTCATCTCGGTACCTAATGGCAGTCAGGCTACCTCTGGCGAGCACATGGAGGGCTGTGCGGCCCCCCAAAGAAATGCCACCCCACACCATGACTGACCCACAGCCAAACCGGTCATACTGGAGGATGTTGCAGGCAGCAGAACGTTCTCCACGGCGTCTCCAGACTCTGTCACGTCTGTCACGTGCTCAGTGTGAACCTGCTTTCATCTGTGAAGATCACAGGGCGCCAGTGGCGAATTTGCCAATCTTGGTGTTCTCTGGCAAATGCCAAACGTCCTGCACGGTGTTGGGCTGTAAGCACAACCCCCACCTGTGGACGTCGGGCCCTCATACCACCCTCATGGAGTCTGTTTCTGACCGTTTGAGCAGACACATGCACATTTGTGGCCTGCTGGAGGTCATTTTGCAGGGCTCTGGCAGTGCTTCTCCTGCTCCTCCTTGCACAAAGGCGGTGGTAGAGGTCCTGCTGCTGGATTGTTGCCCTCCTACGGCCTCCTCCACGTCTCCTGATGTACTGGCCTGTCTCCTGGTAGCGCCTCCATGCTCTGGACACTACGCTGACAGACACAGCAAACCTTCTTGCCACAGCTCACATTGATGTGCCATCCTGGATGAGTTGCACTACCTGAGCCACTTGTGTGGGTTGTAGACTCCGTCTCATGCTACTACTAGAGTGAAAGCACCGCCAGCATTCAAAAGTGACCAAAACATCAGCCAGGAAGCATAGGAACTGAGAAGTGGTCTGTGGTCCCCACCTGCAGAACCACTCCTTTATTGGGGGTGTCTTGCTAATTGCCTATAATTTCCACCTGTTGTCTCTTCCATTTGCACAACAGCATGTGACATTTATTGTCAATCAGTGTTGCTTCCTAAGTGGACAGTTTGATTTCACAGAAGTGTGATTGACTTGGAGTTACATTGTGTTGTTTAAGTGTTCCCTTTATTTTGTTTGAGCAGTGTATATTGACCATGGAGTTATAGTTGTTGTCAGATAATTACATATACAAATTATTTAATTGACATTTTGCATTTACCTTGTTTAATAATCACACTGCATTTTAATTATTGCATGCAATAACACCTTGTTCCCATGTTCCTGAATACCGGAACCTATTTCCATCCAAGTCAAGCACTGCTTATACCAGTAATGTATAGCACAATTTTTCTAAGTTAGAGGCTTCGATTGAAAATGTGTTATTGAAGTGTTATGAGACTATAATGGCCATGTTATTGTGAGCTTTCCCCAAGTGCCCATTACCATGCAATTTCTGTTTAATATCTCAGGAATAAGCGGTCTACCGTTTATGTGGAAATCAAACAGAATTTCCAGAAATCACTTCTCTAATATTCTTTATAAAAATGTTGCCCTTCCATTTCCTGCAATTTTCTCCTCTTTTTCTATGTGTATTGCCATTAAATCCCACAAGTTTAGGTGGCTAGTGTGTCAGTGTGTAACATATTCCAAGTGACAGCTGCGAATGACACTGGATATCGAGGTGGAGCCGTCATTATAAATAATCAAAAAATAGCCCAGCACCTGTCACTGCTCTGTGAAAGCACAGGTTCCCCCAGGGGGATAATGAAACCCTTGGTAACTGATAAATGTGCAACGCGTAATCGCAGCCGCAACAGCCCCGGTTTATTCTTAGAGGCATAAAGAAAAGAATAGGGCAATGACAAAGCGCAGGTGAATAAAAAATACGATTCTGCATAGCTAACCCCCCCCAGCACTTTGGAGACGTGGAGAGACAGAGGCCAGAGAAGGCAGGCAGGCAAGTAGGTAGGCAGCCAGGCAGTCAAGTAGGCAGAAACGTCAGTCAGGAAAGGTGGCCTGTGTTTTATTATGTCAACATGGCCTCAGGTTGGACGGTTTGTTGGTGAGTGAGGCTATTGGAGACTTTTCCTCTACATTTATTCTCTCTCTCTCTCTCTCTCTCTCTCTCTCTCTCGCAGTGCATGCTGGGAGTTTTTGGGAGTTTGAGTGTTTGATGTGGAGGGCTCTGTCCTAACTAACTTTCTAGATTATTTTCTTTGTCTTCTATGGTGTACGGTTAATGCAATATTTGTTTTAGCAGTATCCACAATTATTTTTCAAAGTTAGGGTGGAAGAGGACAGAGTAAGTTTCCTGGGGTTTGCAAGGTGTGGTGTGCGCGATGGCTTCTCAGCCTAGCGCGGAGGAGACGCTGTCGATACGGCATGGATTCAGGTGTGTTCCTTAGAATGGAGTCAAGGTGGAGGAGGTTCTGCTCGTGGTCCGTGAACAGGTAGGAGCTGAATTAATACATTCTACTTCTAGAATTAACAAAGCTGTAGTTGTGTTCATGAAAAGAGCAAATTTGGTTGGTAGGCTAATTGCTAGCGGAATATTTGTAAGGGATGTGTTGGTGACAGTTTCGCCCCTCTACCCCTTCGACAAGAGTGGTTGTTACAAATTTGCCTCTGTTTGTTACGGACGATCAAATCAGGAAAGAGCTGAGTCGTTTTGGTAAGTTTGCTAGCGGTTTTCATGTACTGTCGGCAGGTTTTCAGGCAGATGCCGTTAAGCACGTTGTTTCGTTCCGAAGGCAAGTGTTCATGTTCTTGAACAACAATGAGCAACAGCTAAATGTGCTGTTTAAAGTGAGGCATGGGGAGGGGCTCTATGCAGGGTTTGCCAGCACAGACAGTCTACGGTGTTTTTAGTGTAGGGATTTGGGGCATAAGAGCTTTGCGTGCCCACATAAAGGCCGTAGACAAGGTGAGGGTAAAAGCGCCAGTGGGGGAAATCGAGGACAAAGTGCAGGGGGTAATGAGATGCAGACAGCAGAGGCTGGGCCTAGTCATGCCAGGGATGGTGGTGTAGATGAGGCTGGGCCTAGTCATGTAGGAGATGGTGGTGTAGATGAGGCTGGGCCTAGTCATGTAGGAGATGGTGGTGTAGATGAGGCTGGGCCTAGTCAGGCTAGAGATGGTGGGGTAGCAGAGGCTGGGTCTAGTCAGGCTAGAGATGGTGGGGTAGCTGAGGCTGGGCCTAGTCAGGCTAGAGATGGTGGGGTAGCTGAGGCTGGGTCTAGTCAGGCTAGAGATGGTGGTATAGCGGAGGCTGGGTCTAGTCAGGCTAGAGATGGTGGGGTAGCTGAGGCTGGGCCTAGTCAGGCTAGAGATGGTGGAGCAGCTGAGGCTGGGCCTAGTTATGCTATGGAGGGTGGGGTAGCTGAGGCTGGGCCTAGTCATGCTATGGAGGGTGGTGTAGATGATGCTGGGTCTAGTCAGGTTATGCTAGTGGATGAGGAGAGTATAGTGGGGAAGTGTAAGAGTCTAGGGGGGGAGGAGGAGGGGTCAAGCGGAAAAGGAAAAAGTGTGTGGTCAAAGGCACCATGGAAACTTTGCCTGTTGCTGGGGGGGATGCCCTGACCAGAGAGGAAGGGCAAGTGTTCAGGGTGGGAGATAGAGAAGAGGAGGAAAGTGAGTCTGAGGAAGAGGATGAGGAGTTATTTTTTTCAGGCTCCTCTTCAATGGGCCCGGAGCTGACAGCCAGTCAAGCAGAGGGGTCTAAGTACACATTGAGAGAACTGACAAGGTTCCTGAATGAGACCAAAGGGAAGAAAGTTAATCTTGAGGCTTTCTTCTCTGATCCAAGAAAGTTTGTATGATCAGTACAACATGCTGTGAAAAATGAGGGGCATGGTGTCCTCTCACCCAGGAAACGGTTTAGGTTGAGGAAGTGTGTCACAACAGTGCATAAGGGTCTACCTTCAGACACTGTTTAGATGTATAACTTCTTTCTGACACTGGGGCTTTTTGAGCTTTGCTATTGGTCTTTTTCTCTGCTGGCTTTTCTCCCACTTCTTATGGAGACTCTTCGGGTAGGCTCGCTCAATATAAATGGTGCCAGAGATGCGGGAAAGAGGAGTGTGTTGGGTGAATATGTAAAACAAAAAAAGTACAGGTGTTGTTTCTGCAGGAGACACATAGCGATGTGTTGAATGAAGTCGATTGGGGGCTCTGGTGGAAAGGGGCAAGTGTGTTGAGCCATGGGACAAATCTTAGTGCAGGGGTGGCAGTCCTTTTTGCACCGGGTCTGTCTGTAAAAATGTGCTCCTCAAAGGAGGTGTGTAGGGGTAGGCTCCTTGTTGTTAAAGCAGAAATTAACAACATGGGTTTTGTCTTTATAAATGTGTATGCGCCTAATACAGGGAGAGAAAGAGGGGTTCTATTTGGGAGTCTTAGACAGGAACTCTCACAGGTAGCACCTGAGGAGACGCTGGTGGTCGGAGGGGACTGGAACTGTACAATGGATTTTACAAAAGACAGAAATGGGGAAGAGCCTCATTCAGTGTCAGTGGGAGTGTTAAGGGACATCATTAATCAGTTCGACCTAGTGGATGTTTGGAGAACTAAACATCCAAACACAAGACAGTATACATGGGTGAAGGTTTTTTGGGCTAGGGTGAGTGCAGCCCGACTTGATCGGTTTTACATGTCTAGGAATCGGAGCAATAGGCTGTTGGGCGCTACCATTCTCCCGGTGGGGTTTTCGGATCCTCACATACAGTGGGGGGAAAAAGTATTTGATCCCCTGCTGATTTTGTACGTTTGCCCACTTACAAAGAAATGATCAGTCTATCATTTTAATAGTAGGTTTATTTTAACAGTGAGAGACAGAATAACAACAAAAAAATCCAAAAAAACGCATCGTCCCTTTGATGCGGTGAAGTTGTCCTATCATTGCTACGCAGACGACACACAATTAATCTTCTCCTTTCCCCCTTCTGATAAACAGGTGGCGAATCGCATCTCTGCATGTCTGGCAGACATATCAGTGTGGATAACGGAACACCACCTCAAGCTGAACCTTGGCAAGACGGAGCTGCTCTTCCTCCCGAAGAAGGACTGCCCTTTCCATGATCTCGCCATCACGGTGGACAACTTCATTGTGTCCTCCTCCCAGAGTGCTAAGAGCCTCGGCGTGACCCTGGACAACACCCTGTCGTTCTCCGCTAACATCAAGGCGGTGACCCGATCCTGTAGGTTCATGCTATACAACATTCGCAGAGTACGACCCTGCCTTACACATGAAGCGGCGCAGGTCCTAATCCAGGCACTTGTCATCTCCCGTCTGGATTACTACTGTTGGCGGGGCTCCCTGCCTGTGCCATTAAACCCCTACAACTCATCCAGAACGCCGCAGCCCATCTGGTGTTCAACCTTCCCAAGTTCTCTCACGTCACCCTGCTCCTCCGCACACTCCACTGGCTTCCAGTTGAAGCTCACATCTGCTACAAGACCATGGTGCTTGCCTACGGAGCTGTGAGGGGAACGGCACCTCCGTACCTTCAGGCTCTGATCAGGCCCTACACCCAAACAAGGGCACTGCGTTCATCCACCTCTGGCCTGCTGGCCCCCCTACCTCTGCGGAAGCACAGTTCCCGCTCAGCCCAGTCAAAACTGTTCGCTGCTCTGGCACCCCAATGGTGGAACAAGCTGCCTCACGACGCCAGGACAGCGGAGTCAATCACCACCTTCCGTAGACACCTGAAACCCCACCTCTTTAAAGAATACCTGGGATAGGATAAAGTAATCCTTCTAACCCCCCCCCAAAAAATATATAGATGTACTATTGTAAAGTGGTGTTCCACTGGATATCATAAGGTGAATGCACCAATTTGTAAGTCGCTCTGGATAAGAGCGTCTGCTAAATGATGTAAATGTCAAAAATGTAAAAAATGATATAAAATGATTAGCATTTTAATGAGGGAAATAAGTATTTGCCCCTCTGCAAAACATGACTTAGTACTTTGTGGCAAAACCCGTGTTGGCAATCAGAGGTCAGACGTTTCTTGTAGTTGCCCACCAGGTTTGCACACATCTCAGGAGGGATTTTGTCCCACTCCTCTTTGCAGATCTTCTCCAAGTCATTAAGGTTTCGAGGCTGATGTTTGGCAACTCGAACCTTCAGCTCCCTCCACAGATTTTCTATGGGATTAAGGTCTGGAGACTGGCTAGGCCATTCCAGGACCTTAATGGGCTTCTTCTTGAGCCACTCCTTTGTTGCCTTGGCCGTGGGTTTTGGGTCATTGTCATGCTGGAATACCCATCCACGACCCATTTTCAATGCCCTGGCTGAGGGAAGGAGGTTCTCACCCAAGAGTTGACGGTACATGGCCCCGTCCATCGTCCCTTTTGATGCGGTGAAGTTGTCCTGTCCCCTTAGCAGAAAAACACCTCCAAAGCATAATGTTTCCACCTCCATGTTTGACGGTGGAGATGGTGTTCTTGGGGTCATAGGCAGCATTCCTCCTCTTCCAAACATGGCGAGTTGACTTGATGTCAAAGAGCTCCATTTTGGTCTCATCTGACCACAACACTTTCACCAATTGTCCTCTGAGTCATTCAGATGTTCATTGGCAAACTTCAGACGGGCATGTACAGTGGGGGAAAAAAGTATTTGATCCCCTGGCTGATTTTGTACGTTTGCCCACTTACAAAGAAATGATCAGTCTATAATTTTAATGGTAGGTTAATTTGAACAGTGAAAGATAGAATAACAACAAAAAAATCCAGAAAAATGCATGTCAAAAATGTTATAAAATTATTTGCATTTTGATGAGGGAAATAAGTATATGACCCCTCTGCAAAACATGACTTAGTACTTGGTGGCAAAACCCTTGTTGGCAATCACAGAGGTCAGATGTTTCTTGTAGTTGGCCACCAGGTTTGCACACATCTCAGGAGGGATTTTGTCCCACTCCTCTTTGCAGATCTTCTCCAAGTCATTAAGGTTTCGAGGCTGACGTTTGGCAACTCGAACCTTGAGCTCCCTCAACAGATTTTCTATGGGATTAAGGTCTGGAGACTGGCTAGGCCACTCCAGGACCTTAATGTGCTTCTTCTTGAGCCACTCCTTTGTAGCCTTGGCCGTGTGTTTTGGGTCATTGTCATGCTGAAATACCCATCCACGACCCATTTTCAATGCCCTGACTGAGGGAAGGAGGTTCTCACCCAAGATTTGACAGTACATGGCTCCGTCAAATGATGCGGTGAAGTTGTCCTGTCCCCTTAGCAGAAAAACACCCCCAAAGCATAATGTTTCCACCTCCATGTTTGACGGTAGAGATGGTGTTCTTGGGGTCATAGGCAGCATTCCTCCTCCTCCAAACACGGTGAGTTGAGTTGATGCCAAAGAGCTCCATTTTGGTCCCATCTGACCACAACACTTTCACCAGTTGTCCTCTGAATCATTCAGATGTTCATTGACAAACTTCAGACGGGCATGTATATGTATTCTTGAGCAGGGGGACCTTGCGGGCACTGCAGGATTTCAGTCCTTCACGGCGTAGTGTGTTACCAATTGTTTTCTTGGTGACTATGGTCCCAGCTGCCTTGAGATCATTGACAAGATCCTCCCGTGTAGTTCTGGGCTGATTCCTCACCGTTCTCATGATCATTGCAACTCCACGAGGTGAGATCTTGCATGGAGGCCCAGGCCGAGGGATATTGACAGTTCTTTTGTGTTTCTTCCATTTGCGAATAATCACACCAAATGTTGTCACCTTCTCACCAAGCTGCTTGGTGATGGTCTTGTAGACCATTCCAGCCTTGTGTAGGTCTACAATCTTGTCCCTAACATACTTGGAGAGCTCTTTGGTCTTGGCCATGGTGGAGAGTTTGGAATCTGATGGATTGATTGCTTCTGTGGACAGGTGTCTTTTATACAGTTAATAACCTCTTACATCTAGACGTTCCGCTAGCGGAACACCTGCTCCAATATCCAATGATAGGCGTGGCACGAATTACAAATTCCTCAAAAATACAAAAACTTCAATTTTTCAAACATATGACTATTTTACAGCATTTTAAAGTCAAGACTCTCCTTTATCTAACCACATTGTCCGATTTCAAAAAGGCTTTACAGCGAAAGCAAAACATTAGATTATGTCAGCAGAGTACCCAGCCAGAAATAATCAGACACCCATTTTTCAAGATGGCATATAATGTCAGCTAAATGCAGCACTAACCTTTGATGATCTTCATCAGATGACACACCTAGGACATTATGTTATACAATACATGCATGTTTTGTTCAATCAAGTTCATATTTATATCAAAAACCAGCTTTTTACATTAGCATGTGACGTTCAGAACTAGCATACTTTAACAGGTTAACAAACTGAGATTAGGAACACTCCCTTTAAGAGTGTGCCCCTAATCTCAGCTCGTTACCTGCATAAAAGACACCTGGGAGCCAGAAATCTTTCTTCCTGAGAGGGGGTCAAATACTTATTTCCCTCATTAAAATGCAAATCAATTAATGCAATTTTGGACATGTGTTTTTCTCGATATGTTTGTTGTTATTCTGTTTCTCACTGTTCAAATAAACCTAATATTAAAATTATAGACTGATAATTTCTTTGTCAGTGGGCAAACATACAAAATCAGCAGGGGATCAAATACTTTTTTCCCCCACTGTACAATCTAAGCTAGATGCCCTCAATCTCACAGAAATTATCAAGGGACCCACCAGGTACAACCCTAAATCTGTAAACATGGGCACCCTCATAGATATTAAAATCAGCAGGGGATCAAATACTTTTTTCCCCCACTGTAACCATGGCTCGGCTGTCTATCTCACCAGGGCCCCGGCAGGCATCTTATTGGAAGTTCAATGTAAAGCTCTTACAAGATGCCACTTTTTGCTCAGGTTTCCAGACCTTTTGGGAAAGGTGGGGGCAGAGAAGAGAGGAGTATGAGTCTCTGAGCCAATGGTGGGATGTGAGGAAAGTCCAAATTCGGCTTTTCTGTCAACAGTACACAGCTCTCTCATCCTCAAAGGCTAGGAGAGTATTGGGGGAACTAGAGCGGTGTATTAGCGAGATGGAGGTAGAGATGGTGGGGCAAGGCAATATAGGCCTCCAGGCTAATTTAGCTGAATTACGTAGGGACCTGGCCAGTTTTTTCCAGGTTAAAGCAAAGGGAGCACTTGTAAGAGCTAGGTTCTCCATGCTCAAGGAGATGGATGCTCCCAGCTCCTTCTTCTTTGGTTTGGAAAGACAGAGCAGTGAAGCCAAGGGTATGCATTGTCTATGGCTGTCTGATGGGCGGGTGACCTCTGTGGTGGGTGAGATGCGGGAGCGAACTGTGGAGTTTTATACTGAATTGTATAGGGCAGAAGTGTGTGATCCTATGTGTGCTCAGGTCTTGTTCGCTGGACTCCCTAAGCTCTCTCTGGCACAGAGGGATGAAATGGACATTCCTCTGTTGTCCCATGAACTGGCAGAGGCCGTAACCCAGATGTCCCCCGGTCGTGCACCGGGGGTCGATGGACTCCCAGTGGAGTTTTATAAAAAATTCTGGGGAATAATTGGACAGGACTTCCTTTGCGTGTTGCGTGAATGCGTCGGGGTAGGAGAGTTGCCGACGAGCTGCCGTCAGGCGGCTCTGACTCTCCTTCCCAAAAAAGGGGACTTGTGTGAACTTAAGAACTGGAGGCCTGTGGCATTACTCTGTGCGGACTACAAGATATTTGCCAAGGTCCTCTCTAACAGACTGAAGTCCCATTTGGACTCGATAGTACATAAGGACCAAACATATTGTGTACCGGGACGCTCAATCACGGACAACTTGTTCTTGATCAGGGACATGTTGGACTTGTCGAGAGGTTCTAATGTGAACTTTGGACTGGTCTCTTTAGATCAAGAGAAGGCTTTTGATAGAGTGGACCATGAGTATCTGTTCAATGTGATGTCTGTGTTTGGGTTTGGGAAGAGTTTTTTGACATGTGTGAAGCTGTTGTATGCTGGGGCGTCATGTATGGATGGTTAAGGTGGGTGGGGGGCTCAGTAGGCCAGTCTGGGTGAGACGGGGCATTAGACAAGGATGCCCTCTATCTGGGCAGTTATACACACTAGCCATTGAGACTTTTTTAGGACTGCTACGCAGGAGACTGCAGGGAGTGTGCTGGACAGGCATGGATGTGGTGACAGGAATAGCAGTGTCAGCATATGCAGATGATGTTTCTGTGATGGTCAGGGATGGTCAAGATATGCAGGCACTAGAGACCAGTCTGAAGGTGTACGAGGGAGCTTCATCAGCTAAGGTAAACTGGGGCAAGAGCAAAGCTCTGTTATGTGGGGCATGGGGGGATAGGGCTCCTCCTCTGCTTCCAGGGGGTTTGCAGTGGGGATGTGAAGGGCTTAAAGTGTTGGGGGTGTATCTAGGCTCAGAGAAGTGGGTCAGGAAGAACTGGGAGGGGCTGTCACAGGCAGTGGTGTCAAGACTGGCCAGGTGGAGGTGGCTCCTGTCCCAAGTGTCATATAGAGGGAGGGTACTGATAATTAACAACCTGGTGGCATCTTCCCTGTGGCATTAACTGGCTGTCCTAAACCCCCCCGCCGGTCTGCTCGCAGACCTGCAACGCAAGCTGGTGGACTTCTTCTGGTCGGGCCATCACTGGCTGAGGGCGGCAGTGTTGTACATGACCGTCCACGAAGGAGGACAGGGCCTGGTGGAACTGGAGAGCAGGATGGCTGCCTTCCGGCTAAAGGCGGTGCAGTGACTGCTGTACCATACGGCTGTTGGCTGGAGGGAACAAGCATGCGCGCTGCTGAGGAGAGCTGGCGGATTAGGGTTGGACCGGCAGCTGTTCCTCATGAAGCTGGAGAGGCTGAGTACAGCAGGTCTCTCAGATCTTTACTCTGCAATGCTGAGGGCCTGGCAAGCTGCTAAGGCCCACACGAGAAGGGGGTGTGGAGCCTGGGCTGTGGTTGTGGGAGGAGCCTATCTTCCACAACCCAGCCATCCCTTTGAGATCGGTTCAGTCGGCCACCCTGCAGAGGCAACTGATGGCAGGGGGTTTACAAAGGCTGGGTGACCTGAGACTGCTGGGAGAGGAGGGGTGGAAAACCCCGAAGTCTTGGCACAGCAAACAGGAATAACGTCTCTTAGGCTGCTGGAGAGATTCCTGGAGGAGGTCCAGGAGGCACTGTCTGAGCCGGTAAGGGGGATGTTTGAGCGGCCAAAGGGAGAGGGGCCACTAATGTTTCCGCCACTGCAGGTGACGGCAGAGACTGGAGACTGGCAAGGGGGTCTGGAGGACTTGTTAGATTTCAATACTCCGAGCCTGGGGGAGTTTGAAGAGGTGGGAGGTAAAGCCCTCTACAACCTCTGCATTAAGGTTAGGAACATTAGAAGCCTAACAGGAGTGAAGGCACATCAGTGGCAGGGGGTATGTGGGGCAGAGAGTATGGTGGGTTTTAGATGGAGGGGGCTCTACAAACTCCCAGTACCAAAGAGGTCAGGGGACCTCCAGTGGAGGGTTCTACATGGAGCCCTGGCCACTAACAGCTGGTTGGCACGGGTTGAACTGGGAATCGGGCAGGGGTGTCCTTTCTGTGTAATGAAAGAAACTGTGATTCATGTGTTTTCTGTGTGTACCAGGTTAATGCCATTAATGTCTCTGTTGGAATGTCTGTGTGAGAGGTTGGGGGTGGTTTTTACTGTTGGGGTGTTCATAATGGGATACAGGTATTTGAGTAAGGAGACGGAAAAATGTGTTTTGTTGAATTTTCTGTTTGCTCAGGCAAAGTTAGCTATTTGGCTAACAAGGATGAACAGGGTCAAAGGTGGGGGGATAACACACCCTTTACTATTGTTTAATGGGATGGTCTCTGCGTGCCTTAGGGTTGAGTTTGAGTTCTATAAAATGATAAAAAGTGTGGAGATGTTTCAGGAGATATGGTGTGTTGGGGGGCTGTCTGTATAGCTGGGGAAGATGTTTTGGATATACGGTTGTAGGAGTGGGTACTGTTTTGGGTATTGTGATGTTGGTTTGTATCATGTGGTAGATGGAAAGGTGAGTATGGTACATGTAGGCAGTACAGGATACATTTTATTTTTTTATTTTTAAGGGGAGAATGTTTCAGTAAAGAAAGACAAAAGGTCAGTCTCTCTCTCTGTCTCTCTGTCTCTCAATTGCATTTCAATTTAATTTAAGGGGCTTTATTGGTTAAAGTTAAATTAATAATAAAAGATGAAAAGAAAACATTACACTCACAAAAGTTCCAAAAGAATAAAGACATTTCAAATCACATGTTACGTCTATATACAGTGATGTAATGATGTGCAAATAGTTAAAGTACAAAAGAGAAAATAAATAAACATAAATATGGGTTGTATTTACAGTGTTGTTTGTTCTTCACTGGTTGCCCTTTTCTTGTGGCAACTCTTTCTCCTATTACTCTCTCTTTTTTCCCCTCTCTCTCTCTCTCTCTCTCTCTCGCTCTATCCTCCCTTTAACTCCTATCAGTTGAGTGCTAGCCTGGTGTTACAGTAAGGTATAAGATTGATCTCCTGTGGTTCTCTCACAGACCCAATTCCATACCTATCTTGGTCTTGTGTGTGCATGTGTGTGTGTCTTGGGAGTGTTTGTGTTTGTGTGTGTGTGTGTGTGTGTGTGTGTCAAGATTAATGGGCTCTGAGGCCCTGGCCACCTTCACTCACATACATATTTAATCCTCTACTTTTATCTCCTCCCCAGAACCACAGGTGGAAAACTTTGGCTTTGCCCACAGATTCTGGCCCTCTGACATAATAAGTGAAACACTTTCAGAACAGAAGAGAGAGTAACTAAATTGACTTGTGTTGTTGTTTTTCATACCTTGTGTTGATCTTGTGGAAACTAAAGGTTTCTTGGAGCTGGGTGTTAGTTTTTTAAGTCATTTGATGGACACTGATAACATATTTATAAACGCTTTTGCATTTCCACTTGGTGATCAATGATGACAGTATCATGGCAATTATACCCTGGCAATCACGTTAGTAATACTGCACTGAGCTCTGTCTCCATGTTGGTTCTTTTCTCTTCTTTTCGCTAATATTGCACAACCTCATTATGTGAGTTGCTCAGCAAACGTCAAACAAGGAGTCAAAGTCATTACCCCCAGACATGTTCATTATGCAGCTCTCGCTGAAACAGATACAGCCATTCTCAGACATCCGCTACTGCACCACATCACACGTCTCACCACAAACTGATTCCCTTTTCAATAGTGACTGACAGCTCATACCCCAAGGACAGCGATTAAGTGGAGAGGAATGTAGAGGCCTCTCCATTGTGTCGCTCTCTCCTCTTTCACACGAAGAAGTAATCTCCCCGGAAATCATTTGAGTCACCCCGTTGACCGGGAAACGACCCGGTGACCATCCGAGATTAAGATCACTTTGAATTATTAATTTGTCTCTTTTCAGGGGCAAGGCGTAGGGTAGAGACAGAGACAGACAGGGGCAAGGCGTAGGGTAGAGACAGAGACAGATGGGGACAGAGGCAGAGTCAGGGGAAGTTGTGTTTTCAGGAGCCAGGCGTAGAGCAGAGACACAGACAGAGGTAGATCTCTTCTCTATTCCGGAGCCATAGGGTAAAGGCAGTGACAGTTCTCTTTTCAGAGACAGAGGCAGCTTTTGAATGCCATACAAGTTGGTTGGTCAGTGTATTTAGTCTGTCACAGGGCCACAGGATCACATTTACCACTCTTACTATTGGCAGGCTGATATCACCTAGCTTAATAATGTTGACTAACGGGATGCATTTAAAACTTCTCTAGGGTAGGGGGCAGTATTTTGACATCCGGATGAAAGGCGTGCCCATAGTAAACTGCCTGCTACTCTGGCTCAGAAAGTAGGATATGCGTATTATTAGTAGATTTGGATAGAAAACACTCTGAAGTTTCTAAAACTGTTTGAATGATGTCTGTGAGGGTAGAATTATTCAAGTGATTGCCTATACAGTATACAGTGACTTAGGGTTAATTTTGTACTTCCTAAGGCTTCCACTAGATGTCAACAGTCTTTAGAACGTTGTTTCATGCTTCTACTGTGACTGGGGAGAGAATAAGAGCTGGCTCAACAAGTGGACTGCCTGAGGCCAATGAGTTGTTTACTCGACCGAACACGCGAACAAAAAGGAAGTATTTGGACATATATATGGACTTTATCGAAAAATGAACATTTATTGGGGAACTGGGATTCCTGGGAGTCCATTCCGACAAAGATCATCAAAGATAAGTGAATATTTATAATATTATTTCTGAGATTTGTTGACTCCACAAAATGGCGGGTTTGGTTTCGTGTCTGAACGCTGTACTCAGATTATTGCAAAATGTGGTTTCGCTATAAAGTTTTTTTGAAATCTGACACAACGGTTGCATTAACCTCTCTAGGGTAGGTGGCACCAAATCGTCCCACCTACGTAACAGCCAGTGTAATCCCGTGGCGCGTTATTCAAAAACCTCAAAAATGCAAAAACTTCAATTTTTCAAACATATGACTATTTTACACCATTTTAAAGACAAGACTCTTGTTAATCTAACCACACTGTCCGATTTCAAAAAGGCTTTACAACGAAAGCAAAACATTAGATTATGTCAGCAGAGTACCCAGCCAGAAATAATCAGACACCCATTTTTCAAGCTAGCATATAATGTCACATAAACCCAAACCACAGCTAAATGCAGCACTAACCTTTGATGATCTTCATCAGATGACAACCCTAGGACATTATGTTATACAATACATGCATGTTTTGTTCAATCAAGTTCATATTTATATCAAAAACCAGCTTTTTACATTAGCCTGTTAGGCCTAGGGGGCAGTATTTACACCGCCGGATAAAAAACGTACCCAATTTAATCTGGTTACCACTCCTACCCAGTAACTAGAATATGCATATACTTATTACATATGGATAGAAAACACCCTAAAGTTTCTAAAACTGTTTGAATGGTGTCTGTGAGTATAACAGAACTCATTTGGCAGGCAAAAAACTGAGAAGGTTTCATGCAGGAAGTGGCCTGTTTGACAAGGTGTCGTTCTTCTTGTCTCTGTTTATTGAAGAGTGAGGATCTTAGCTGTCCCGTGACACTTCCTACGGCTGCCATAGGGTCTCAGAAGGCGGTAAAAAGCTGAATCGGGGCTTTGCAGGCTCTGGCTGAAAAAAAGTAGCGCGTTTGGGTAGTGGCTGGTTACAGTACTGAGACTCAGGCTCATGCCCGCTTCGACCGAAAGCTTTGTTTACTTTTCTCTGTTTAGCTAAATGGACATTCCCGGTCGGAATATTATCGCTTTTTTACGAGAAAAATTGCATAAAAATGGATTTTAAACAGCGGTTGACATGCTTCGAAGTACGGTAATGGAATATTTAGATTTTTTTTTTTCACGAATTGCGCCATGCGCGCGACCCTGATTTATCATTTCGGATAGTGTCTGGGACGCACGAACAAAACGCCGCTATTCGGATATAACGATGGATTATTTTGGACCAAACCAACATTTGTTATTGAAGTAGCAGTCCTGGGAGTGCATTCTGACGAAGAAAACAAAAGGTAATCAAACTTTTATAATAGTAAACCTGATATTGGTGAGTGCTAAACTTGCCGGGTGTCTAAATAGCTAGCCCGTGATGCCTGGGCTATGTACTTAGCTTTTTGGTGAAAGCACATTTCTGCAATATTCTATTTTAAAATCGGACATATCGAGTGCATAGAGGAGTTCTGTATCTATAATTCTTAAAATAATTGTTATGCTTTTTGTGAACGTTTATCGTGAGTAATTTAGTAAATTGTTAGTGAATTCGCCGGAAGTATGCTAGTTCTGAAAGTCACATGCTAATGTAAAAAGCTGGTTTTTGATATAAATATGAACTTGATTGAACAAAACATGCATGTATTGTATAACATAATGTCCTAGGGTTGTCATCTGATGAAGATCATCAAAGGTTAGTGCTGCATTTAGCTGTCTTCTGGGTTTTTGTGACATTATATGCTAGCTTGAAAAATGGGTGTCTGATTATTTCTGGCTTGGTACTCTGCTGACATAATCTAATGTTTTGCTTTCGTTGTAAAGCCTTCTTGAAATCGGACAGTGTGGTTAGATTAACGAGAGTCTTGTCTTTAAATAGCTGTAAAATAGTCATATGTTTGAGAAATTGAAGTAATAGCATTTCAAAGGTTGTGAAAATCGCGCCACAGGATTCAACTGGCTGTTACGTAGGTGGGACGAATTCGTCCCGCCTAGCCTAGAGAGGTTAACATGTGACTAGCATGTGACTAGCATTCCCACCGAACACTGCCAGTGAATTTACTAAATTACTCACGATAAACGTTCACAAAAAGCATAACAATTATTTTAAGAATTATAGATACAGAACTCCTCTATGCACTCGATATGTCCGATTTTAAAATAGCTTTTCAGTGAAAGCACATTTTGCAATATTCTCAGTAGATAGCCCGGCATCACAGGGCTAGCTATTTAGACACCCAGCAAATGTAGCACTGACCAAAGTCAGATTTACTATAAGAAAAATGTTATTACCTTTGCTGTCTTCGTCAGAATGCACTCCCAGGACTTCTACTTCAATAACAAATGTTGGTTTGGTTCAAAATAATCCATAGTTATATCCAAACAGCGGCGTTTTGTTCGTGCGTTCAAGACACTATCCGAAAGGGTAAATGAGGGTGACGAGCATGGCGAAATTCGTGACAAAAAAAATCTAAATATTCCATTACCATACTTCGAAGCATGTCAACCGCTGTTTAAAATCAATTTTTATGCCATTTTTCTCATAAAAAAGCGATAATATTCCAACCGGGAATCTGCGTTTAGGTAAACAGACGAAAGAAAATAAAGCATTCGGTCGACTCGGGCACGCGCATAAGCCCATAGTACTCTGATCGGCCACTTGCCAAAAGCGATAATGTGTTTCAGCCAGAGGCTGCCTCGATATCGTTCACGTTTTTCCCGGGCTCTGAGAGCCTATGGGAGCCGTAGGAAGTGTCACGTTAGAGCAAAGATCCTCAGTCTTCAATAAAAAGAGCCAAGATGAAACACAACTTCTCAGACAGGCCACTTCCTGCATGGAATCTTCTCAGGTTTTGGCCTGCCATTTGAGTTCTGTTATACTCACAGACACCATTCAAACAGTTTTAGAAACTTTAGGGTGTTTTCTATCCAAAGCCAATAATTATATGCATATTCTAGTTACTGGGCAGGAGTAGTAACCAGATTAAATCGGGTACGTTTTTTATCCGGCCGTGTCAATACTGCCCCCTAGGCTTAACAGGTTAAGGAGAAGTGTATCTTTAATTCTTTGAATAACAGTTTAATATTTTCTCAAAGTTTATGATGAGTATTTCTGTAGATTGATGTGCTCATTCACCGGACGTTTTGGGAGGCAAAACATTTCTGAACATTACACGCCAATGTAAAATGTTTTTTTTGGATATAAATATGAACTTTATTGAGCAAAACATACATGTATTGTGTAACATGAAGTCCTATGAGTGCCATCTGATGAAGATCATCAAAGGTTAGTGATTCATTTTAGCTGTATTTCTGGTTTTTGTGATGCCTCTCCTTGCTTGGAAAATGGCTGTGTGGTTTTTCTTGTTTAGGTGCTGCCCTAACATAATCTAATGTTATGCTTTCGCCGTAAAGCCTTTTTGAAATCGGACAATGTGGTTAGATTAACGAGAAGTGTATCTTTAATATGGGATATAATAGTTGTATGTTTGAGAAGTGAGTGAGTGAGTGAGTGAGTGAGTGAGTGAGTGAGTGAGTGAGTGAGTGAGTGAGTGAGTGAGTGAGTGAGTGAGTGAGTGAGTGAGTGAGTGAGTGAGTGAGTGAGTGAGTGAGTGAGTGAGTGAGTGAGTGAGTGAGTGAGTGAGTGAGTGGGACGGACGGACGGACGGACGGGATGCAACCCTTATGTTAGGAGCTGGAACCCATACAGGGCTCAACAGCAACATCTTCCTCTGATTGCAATCTCCACATTAGCTGGAGGGTCTGTAATTTCCCTAATGTGATCGAAGTCTACACTGCCAACAGCAGCGGTTGTAGTGCCTCTGTCAGCCAGCCATGCAGCCACAATCCCAGCACTGACATGTACTCTGCTGTCAACTGACCACTGCCCTTCATGTGCACACACACGCACCCAAGGGAGCATCTGAACCATTATCATATTCTCAGAGGATCATACACTTTCAGCTGTGTATCTGCAAGTATTTCACACACACTCTTACACACTTAATTCAAAATCGGACATACAATCGGTACACATGCATGCATAAGTGCACATTCTCACACATAAACCACAACTACATTGACCAAACTGTTCCCTGAAATGAATACCATTGTGTCTACCTGGTTCCATGTATCAAACATGTACAGCGCTGTGGAGGAGGGTACTGAGATTAAAGGAAAGCCCTGTCATATTCAAACACTACAGACGAGCAATTTATTACTTTTTTCACAGATCGAAAAAAAGGAATCAAAATCTCATCTTGAACATGGAAAATGGTTGTCAGGGCAACTCAGATTCCTTTTGATATGAAATGAATTACAGTTTTTGTTCAATTGCATTGGTCAAAACTGAAGTCACATTGTCAAAACTCTTGTACGTGGACCAAACTGTGAATCATTTTTCATTGCTTTCACACAAAATGCTTTCAATGACCACATTCTCCGAAATCCATGAACTCTTTTCTCATTCATACTCCACCAATTACAAAACGATATATTTGCAGCACAAGTTTTCAAATGCTAACACACTGTTTCCAAAACTGTTAAAAACACATTCAAAACAGAATGATGGCAAATGTCGTGCATTTTTGCAGTAACCAGATTGAAACATATTGCAAATCTCAGCAGAATATTTAATCATTCCAAACACAGCTGATTGCAATTTCAGCTGAAAGCCGACCCAAGTGTCCTGTTTTTAGTCTCTTTACCAAACAGACAAAAGAGGACGGCTTCAGAATGATTTAGTTTGGAAACATAGATCAAGGAAGACAGGTTGGTGGGGAAAGAAGAGTGTCAGGGAGAGGGAGAATACGTTTAGGACAAAGGAGAGGAAGACCAAGTGTCGTGGTCTCTAATGAGATAAGGGCCACAATTATTGACCATGTTGTAAACCCTGGTCTCTCTTTAAGGGTGCAACCAAAAGTACAAATTTTTCGGCAAAATAACAGGTGAGACGTGCATCCTTCAATGATAATTGAACTACATATTACAGTACAATACAATATGTTCACATTTTTACATGTACTGACATTTAGAAATGTATAGATTTTTTTGTGATTTTCAGTAAGATCCAAAGGTTGCCTCCCACAGGAAGGAGAGGCAGAATATTATCAGATGCACAGGAAATTGCCATTGTTGACATGGTAATTGGCAACAATGCCAAAAAACTGGGGAAATTTGAGACAGAGTGCTGGCAGACAATATCACTTTTGGGAATGTGAATACGGTCCTAGAGTCCTAGAGAAACATAAAATAAGGATGAAGCAGTTGTACACTGTACCCTTTGAGAGAAACGGTGAACGTGTGAAGGAACACCGGTATCAATATGTCCAGGTAAGGTGTCTGTTCAATAACCAAACAGGGTACATACACAGCTATGCATAATGTAAAGTACTGTAAAACTGTGGATTTTATGTATTTTAGAGCGCAATGGAGATGGAAGCCAGGCAAACTGCACATACATTCATCTTTGTGGATGAAGCTGGATTCAACCTGGCAAAAACACGCCGCAGGGAAAGAAATGTGATTGGACAGAGAGCAACCGTGGATGTCCCAGGCCAGAGTGGAGCTAACATCACAATGTGTGCAGCACTGTCCAGTGATGGTTTGCGGTTACACAAACCACTCATTGGCCCCTACAATACAGAGAGGCTCATTTCTTTTCTGGAGGACCTGCATAATCGACTTGTGCCAGCGGAGGAGAGAGGGGCAAGAAACTCCCCTACCTTCATTGTTGTGTGGGATAATGTGGCATTCCACTACTCTGCTGCAGTCACAGACTGGTTTCTTGCACATCCCAGGATGTCAGTATTATTCCTGCCTCCATACTCTCCCTTCCTAAACCCCATAGTTTTTTTTGGATTAGACATACCAGAAGATACTTTCCAAGACGCATCGCCAGAGAAGACATAAGATATGATGTTGATGAGAACTTGTGGCCAAATGCAGGAGAGAGGGAGAACTAGAACCCTCACAGTACTGTACAGTATGAGTGATTATACTATACATGTTGTCAATGTTTTTTTTTGTAATCATTATTGCAGCCTTGGAATTTCAGGAATTGTTTTTTGTTTCAACTTTTTATTTTTCACAAGTAAATTACTATATGCAAAGATATAGAAAAAAAATAAAGGCTATTGAAGCAAATTGATGCATTTCTGATTCATTCTTGTTACATATACTTTAGTACAGTCAATAAAGTGAAAGGTGTTTTGTTATTCTATAATGAAATACTGATTTATGTGAAAAATCATTCAAAATTCATGTAATGCTCCCTGTTTTAGTGTTTTTTTAGGTCAATGTGTTATGAGTGACAATGTATGCTTTCTGAGTGAGAATTGTTGCCAGTGTTATGGTCGAACGAGCTTGTTTTGAGACATGTATGAAGTGTTTTGGTGGTTTAAGTGCGTTTTGGAGGTGAGATTAACTGTTTGGCCAAGATGCATGTTGGTAACGCAGACTGTGTGAAGAGTTTTGAAAAAGTGACTTCAGTATTGACCGATGTTTGTTAGCAAGAAAAAACTGTAATCTGTTAGATTGATGGATGACATCTGATTAACTTTTGATTAAGTTTTCAATGAATTTCTTCCTCCTGTCTTTTCTGCTAAGAGACACAGATATCAAAATCTGAATAATTAGAACATCTGTTAAAATATACTAATAAGTAAATTATCAACAGAACTAATAGCTGGAATATTGAAATGAAACGTCGTTGATAACTGACAGAAGAACCACACAAAACCTCATCTACTGGTCTAACTGAAAATATGAACCTTTGACTCCGCTAGCTCAGTCCTATTCTTTCATGTTATTTGGTTCAGAATGCAGCTTTATTCATGTCCCAATGGGGAATATAATAAAAGGAGAAAAGGAGAATGCCAATAAAAAGGCAGTACATGCACATTGTGAGTGATTTTGTGACACAGAGCACATGTCCCAAATGGCACCCTATTACCTACGTAGTGCATAGCTTTTTTGACCGGAGCCCTATGGGGAATAAAGGGAATTTGACCAGAGCCATATTCACTATCAAGAGAATAGGATGCAATTTGGACTCAACTTGAGTGTGTTTTAAACCCAATGACCGGAGCGGAGAGGCTGGGGAGAGATACTTGGATCTAAAATCAAAGCAGGTGTGCGAGGCAGGGGGACCAGAATCCCTGGAGACGGTGTGTGTGTGTGTGTGTGTGTGTGTGTGTGTGTGTGTGTGTGTGTGTGTGTGTGTGTGTGTGAGAGAGAGAGACGGTGTGGAAGAAATCAAATCAAACTTTATTTGTCACATGCGCCGAATACAAGTGTAGACTTTACCGTGAAATGCTTACTTACAAGCCCTTAACCAACAGTGCAGTTCAAGAAGAGTTAAGAAAATTTTTACTAAATACACTAAAGTACATTTTTTTTAATAATGACAGTAACACAATAACATAACGATAATGAAGCTATGCTATATACAGGGTGTACCTGTACCAAGTCAGTGTGCGGGGGTACAGGTTAGTTGAGGTAATTTATACATGTAGGCAGGGGTGAAGGGACTATGACTAGATAAAAAACAGCGAGTAGCAGCAGTGTACAAAACAAATGGAGGGGGGGTTTAATGTAAATAGTCCGGTGGCCATTTGATTAATTGTTCAGCAGTCTTATGGCTTGGGGGTAGAAGCTGTTAAGGAGCCTTTTGGTCCTAGACTTGGCGATCTGGTACCACTTGCCGTGTGGTAGCAGAGAAAACAATCTATGACTTGGGTGACTTGAGTCTCTGACAATTTTATGGGCTTACCTCTGACACCGCATATTATATGTGTAACGAGTGCGCTGAGAGTCGGGAAGCAAGTTCAGGGAGTGAGTGTTTTGATAAATAAAAGAAACACGAAACACAACCAACGCACCGACATGAAAACAAAGTCAATAACACCTGAGGAAAGAACCAAGGGGAGTGACAGATATAGGGAAGATAATCAAGGAGGTGATGGAGTCCAGGTCAGTGTCATGAGGCGCAGGTATGTGAGACGATGTTGACAGGTGTGCAGGATAATCAGCAGCCTGATGACCTAGAGGCCGGAGAGGGAGTATACATGACAATATAGGTCCTGGATGGCAGGAAGCTTGGCCCCAGTGATGTACTGGGCCTTACGCACTACCCTCTGTACTGCCTTACGGTCAGATGCTGAGCAGTTGCCATACCAGGTGTGATTCAACTGGTCAGGATGCTCTCAATGGTGCAGCTGTAGAACGTTTTGAGGATCTGGGGACCCATGACAAATATTTTCAGTCTCCTGAGGGGAAAATGTTTTGTTGTGCACTCTTCACGTCTGTCTTGATGTGTTTGGACCATGATAGTTTGTTGGTGATGTGGACACCAAGAAACTTGAAACTCTCGACCCGCTTCACTACAATCGATGTTAATGGGGGCCTGTTCGGCCCGCCTTTTCAGCCCGCCTTTTCCTGTGCTCCTTTGTCTTGCTCACATTGAGGTTGTTGTCTTGGCACCACACTGCCAGTTCTCTGATCTCCTCCTTATAGGCTGTCTCGTCGTTGTCGTTGATCTGTTGTGTCGTCAGCAAATGTAATGATGGTGTTGGAGTCGTGTTTGGCCACACAGTCATGGTCTAAGCACACACCCCTGTGGGGCCCCCATGTTGAGGATCAGCATGCCAGACGTGTTGTTGCCTACCCTTACCACCTGGGGGCAGCCCGTCAGGAAGTCCAGGATCCAGTTGCAGAGGGAGGTGTTTAGTCCCAGA
Organism: Salmo salar; assembly: GCF_965601325.2. Classification (NCBI taxonomy): domain Eukaryota; kingdom Metazoa; phylum Chordata; class Actinopteri; order Salmoniformes; family Salmonidae; genus Salmo; species Salmo salar. Next base: position 36,696,296 of record NC_138299.1, read on the forward strand.
GTCCTTAGCTTAGTGATGAGCTTCGTGGGCACTATGTTGTTGAACGCTGAGCTGTAGTCAATGAACAGCATTCTCACATAGGTGTGCCTTCAGTCAAGGTGTGAAAGGGGAATGTGGAGTGCGATTGAGACTGCGTCATCTGTGGATCTGTTGGGGCGGTATGCGATTTGGAGTTGGTCTAGGGTATCTGGGAGAATGCTGTTGATGTGAGCCATGACCAGCCTTTCAAAGCCAAGAAGGGGCTTCTTTTCATGGCTGGTCAAAAGTAGTGCACTATGTAGGGAATAGGGTGCCATTTGGGACACAGATTTATTATCACCTGATAACATGGAGCACCAGTTTACATTTCAGACCAGCATGGTTTAAACCTTCACATGACCCCACCGACACTCTCTTCTCTGCTGGACTGCAGGTCCACTCTCAATACTCTGCTGGACTGCAGGTCCACTCTCAACACTCTGCTGGACTGCAGGTCAACTCTCAATACTTTGCTAGACTGCAGGTCAACTCTCAATACTCTGCTGGACTGCAGGTCAACTCTCAATACTCTGCTGGACTGCAGGTCAACTCTCAATACTCTGCTGGACTGCAGGTCAACTCTCAATACTCTGCTGGACTGCAGGTCAACTCTCAATAGTCTCTGGACTGCAGGTCATTAGGTTGGTTATGGTTTCAATGCTGGGCCTTCTGCTTTCCACTAAAGACATAATGGGACTACACTACATTACCAAAAGTATGTGGACACCTGCTCGTCGAATATCTCATTACAAAATCATGGGCATTACAGTTTTTCTCAATCGGTTTGGCAAATTCTTTGAAACAGTCTTAACATTCTCTAAACTGTAAGTGCAATTGTCACAACTTTTTTATGGGACATCACAACTCTATTGCATGTCTACAAAATGTAGTAACTCACTCAAAACATTTAATTCATGCTTCAAAACCTAGTTATTGTGACAGCAAGTTGGCCAATGCCACCAAAATGAAAAGTTTATTTGTCATCATGTGAGCCGTACTGGTCAAAATGTTTGTTTTTTCACCATGGCAATTAACCCTGGAAATGTTTGTGGTATACAAATTTCAGCTTTGTTCTACTCAGTTTTGTCTAGTCGAATGCTATTGTGTATCACACTGAGCTTTTTAGATACTGATTTCAACAGTAGGTAATAGTTTAATGGGAAAAGTCAGTACTGTACTACACAGAAAAAGGATATGCACATTTGTATGTATACAGTACATTTATTTTTGTAGCAATGTGTTACATGTAAACAGAAATTTCACATTTGCATGTCCATTATTACATATTTCTTACATGTAAAGTCTTATATAGTGAAAAGTAAATATGCCACAAAATGACATCCCCATGCCAAAAAATAAATAAAAAAACGCAACAATGAATCAACCTGCTGTAGTTCTGTAAAAAAAAAATAATGTACCTCCTCCAAGTATGTAACACTACAAGTTCCCATCTTCTTGGTGGACATCCTGTCACTCTTGTTGGTCTGGCCAGAGATTTTCGTCAACATCACATCTGATGTTTTCCCTTGAGATGCACCAGGGGAAAAATCTCCTTGCGTGGCGCAACCATCCCTTGCAAAAAGTATATACAGGCCTCATTGAAGTACAGTAAAACTCCCTGTACAATATACCATGTGCACACCAGTGGTTTACAGGGACATACTGGTACCGCAGCTCCTTCACTCTGTCACTATTCCTATCAATTGGCACCTTGTAGAGTTGTTTCATAGTCATTCGATTTTTTTTTCAAAACTCTATCTATAGTGGAAATGCTGACACAATTGATATTTGCGAAGATATTGTTGTCATTTATGATTGCACTTTGGATCTCTTTTAGCAGGGTGGAATTGTTGGCTATGACCATGTTGCAAACTCCTTATTCTTGCTGATGGCTGAATACTGCTGCTCTGCCACCAGCATGAGGTCGTTGTGCAGTCCTATATATGACATGTAGAATTCACTAATAGATCATGTTACAGATAGCATATTGTATTCAAATTGTGCTGTATTACTGTATATTCCTCATATATCTTACGGAACATTGTGATTTTCAGACTTGCATTTACCTTTACGATAGTTGCTGTATTGTTCTGAATGAAATGCTGTAACAAAAGTAAAGAACGATTACATATTTACCTGTTTTCCCTACGGAATGTTTGCACAATTGATGACACTGTGGACCTGTTTACATTAGGCTTCCTCTTTTGCATACATGTACCAAAACACGTGCAATTTGCTTAAATTAAGAAGAAATTCAAATCTGGTGTGAACAAGAAACTAATTGTTCAGAGATTTGAACTTATTGTTTTGAAAAAAAATATTATCTTTTGAGAATTGAGCCAAAGTCATTGAGAAACTGTAATACGGAGTTGGTCCCCTCTTTGCTGCTATAACAACCATACTGTTCTGGGAAGGATTTCCACTACAACATTGGAACATCGCTGCAGGGACTTGCTTCCATTCAGCCACAAGAATATTAGTGAGGTCGGGCACTGATGTTGGGCGATTAGGCCTGGCTTGCAGTCGGTGTTCCAATTCACCCAAAAGGTGTTCGATGGGGTTGAGGTAAGTGCTCTCTGCAGGCCAGTCAAGTTCTTCTACACCGATCTCGACAAACCATTTCTGTATGGACCTCGCTTTGTGCACGGGGGCATTGTCATGCTCAAATGGGAAAGGGCCTTCCCCAAACTGTTGCCACGAAGTTGGAAGCCCAGTATCATCTACAATGTCATTATATGCTGTAGCATTAAGATTTCCATTCACTGGAACAAAGGGGCCCGACCCATGAAAAACAGCCCCAGACCATTATTCCTCCTCCACCAAACTTTACAGTTGGCACTATGCATTGGGGCAGGTAGCGTTCTCCTGGCATCGGTCAAACCCAGATTCATCTGTCGGACTGCCAGATGATGAAATGTGACTCATCAGTCAAGAGAATGTGTTTCCAAGCTCCAGCATCCAATGGGAGCGAGCTTTACCACCACTCCAGACACTTGATATTGCACATGGTGATCTTAGGCTTGCATGCGGTTGCTCAGCCATGGAAACCCATTTCATGAAACTGCCGACGAACAGTTATTGTGCTGATGCTGTATCCAGAGGCAGTTTGGTACTAGGTAGGGACTGTTGTAACCGATGACAGATGATTTTTACGCGCTATGAGCTTCATCACTCAGCGGTTCCGTTCTGTGAGCTTGTGTGGCCTACCATTTCGCGGCTGAGCCATTGTCGCTCCTAGGTGTTTCCACTTCACAATAACAGCACATACAGTTGACTAGGGCAGCTCTAGAAGGGCAGACATTTGACGAACTGACTTGTTGGAAAGGTGGCGTCCTATGACGATGCCACGTTGAACGTCACTGAGCTCTTCAGTAAGGCCATTCTCCTGCCAATTGTCTATGGAGATTGCATGGCTGTGTACTCGGTTTCGTACACCTGTCAGCAAAGGTTGTGACTGAAATAGCCAAATCCACTAATTTGAAGGGGCGTCCACATACTTTTGTATATATAGTGTATATCGCTGCTGACATACACATACAGGATTTTGTATTGTAATTTATTCCCATCGTTTTGGGATCTTTTTGTTTGTTTTTGCATGGTGAATATAACAGCAACAAAATACCAAGCCCTTTACTTAGAGTGAGTAAAAATAAAAAATACTTTAATTCCTGCAGACATGGGGTTTAATGACATTAACTGGATTTGGTTTTGGCTAAAAGCCCTGCTCCACTCCATTAAAAAGTGAAGCTTTATTCAAATGAATGGGCCGTACATTAACAGGTCCTTAATGCTGGTTTAGGGGTGGCGGGGACGCTGCTGTGATTAGATGTGACTGCATGATAATGGAAGCGCTAACGCAATGACATCGCAGTTCATGCCACGCAAAGGTTATGGCCCAGGCAAATTCTTAATCAGCTTCAAAATGTCAGCGCGCTAACCTTGGGTCCAAATAAGAGCATATATGTGGGATTGGAATAATGGCCGTGTAGCTATGACTATGCTACTTGCTCAAGCAGAGGCCTTTCAGGGAGGAAACCGTTTTGGAGAGTCAAAACTGTGTATGAAGCTTGAAATTAGCAGTGGATGTTGGGGCAGAAATGTAGTTCTCGACGTGTATATTAACAATTTGTTTAATCAGAAACTTAGCTGTGGGTGTTTTCAGTCCCTAACCCTATTCTTAACCTTAAACCTAACCCTAACATTAAAAAGTGAGGCAGTATGTGATGATGTGTATAGGTTAATGCTGTATTTGATCAGACCCAAAAAACTGTTATTGTCCATTGTTATTCCATATCTTTCCATCTGTGTTTGGTTTTTAGCCGATCAAACATAAAAGCTAAATCTTGTTTTGATATTCTAAGCAGACATATTATATGTCATATCATGAACTTTCAAGCAGTATGCAATGCTCTTTGCTTTGTTTGTGTGTCTCTCAATAGGGGTTACAAAACATCCGTATTTGAGCAGAGGGCCGGGGGGGGGGGTGGTGTGTGTGTGTGTGTGTGTGTGTGTGTGTGTGTGTGTGTGTGTGTGTGTGTGTGTGTGTGTGTGTGTGTGTGTGTGAAGCTGTTGAGCGGAGCTGTTTGAAACACAAGGGCAGCTCCCCAACGCGGGCCAGGGTGAGTTCTAATCAAACTCCCTGAGCCAGGGGAAGGAGAGTCTGGAGTGCTTCATATCCTGGTCTCTGGCCCAGGTCTCTGGAGGTACAATTATCCAAACTCATTTAGCGGGGGGAGTAAGTGCTCCCTGCGTCACCCTTCTACCCTCTGCTGTTAACAGTGACAGAGCTCTCAACTGACAGAATGGAGAATGAACTGGGTCTCATCTTATCAGTCATTAGCTGTTGGGAAATGCAACACAATAAGGAAAATTGACATTTTGGTTTAACAATGCAGATCTTCACTCTCAATGTTTGTTGGGGAATGTACTGATAACTCTACTGTACCTTGCAGTGCAAACTCAATGTGATTTACAGAACGTACTGAGTCACATAGGTAGTGTAGTTGACACTTTGTCAGCTGATATATTTGTTTATGGTTTGAGTAATAGATGATAGATCTGATGTCATTATCTTGCTATCGTCTTTTTGTCTTGTCAGTATTACATCTTCCCCACTTTTAAAGAATTCTATTTGATGGTTTATCGTCTGTATTTGAGACCATCATTTAACGGTGCGGCTGTAGTATAATAACCATCAAACATTGATTCTGCCCTCCCATCACAGTGAACCTGATGGTTCTGATTAAAGTAGATTTCAGCTGCGCTCAACCAGCACTCAAGACCTGGCTGAGGATCGGAGCAGCCTTTCTCCAACCAATAGGCACTCCAGTATACCCTCATCTACACCACTGATGAATGGAGGACAGTATAAGAGCATTACCTTTTACCCCACTTGTAGTTACTTTATAAAATAGTCCCAGTGATCTAGAGGTTAAGTACATCTTGGAGAGCCTGTCAGCAGATGCCGTTTAAAGGCACATCTGCAAAGGTATCTTTCAACCCCAGAGGCTCAACACCATTACTCACACACTGAGGTGGGAAGTAACTAACAGGGAAATATAGCTGTTATATTAGCGGTACCATCATAGAGATCCTATTAGTCACTTGCTCACATGTCATATGTACATCACATGGGTACCATCCCTGTGATACTTTACTGTATAGGTTATTGTTTAATTAGATCAGTGTTGGGCAACTGGCAGCCCTCCTTTTGAAGGACTTTGGTTCTTTGGGAATTCAGTTGGGGTCTCAACTTACTGTTGCTGCGAGATAGAATAGTAGAATACACAAGGAATACAATTTCGAAATTCGGCTGTGCATCAGCAGTTTTTCACTTGCTATGTAAGTCACTGATAGTCAGTCAATTAGCTCATGTCAGCTAACAGTTTTTATATTGCTAAGTTCGTTTAAACTTGTTATCTAAACTTGTTATCATGGTTGAATTACTTGCTGGGGGCCACCATTGATTTTGTTAGTCAGTCTCACTCAGATTATTAAAAAAATGCAAACATTTCTCTCTGCCCCATGGCAAAAGGATTAGAATTGCATGAAATGAGTTATAAAATTGTTAAATTTTCTCTCCGCCCCATGGCAACATTTGCAGATTTGCAGCAAACTGTAACATTTTCTCAATACCCCATGGCAAAATGGGTAGAATGGGTACACAGATCCGCAGGCAACTGTGACCCCTCATGATGAGGTCAGATTTTTTGTGGACCCCACCCCCATCAAAGTTGCCCATCCCTGAAGTAGATTGACATAAATGAAACCTTATATTTAACATAAATGTAGTCTGGTATTTAAAATAATAGAAACCTGATATGTAGGACCATTTCAATAGAAGTCGGTGGTATTATGAATTGAATGAATGGATTTTATTTGGAAAATGTAAGTCTTACGGAGTTTCTCAGTGATGAGTACAACAATATACAGTACATCAACAGCTTAATATCGTAGTTTAGTAAAATACTGTTAGCGTAGTCAGAGACATTTCATCTAACATATTTCCTTCACATAGCTCACTTTCAACCTCACAGTTTAGCAGATGGCTTATGTATTTTCAGTACACATAATTAATCCCTGGGTTTGATTAAATGCATAGAAAGCAGGCCATTAAAAAGGGAGCACAAGGTAAAGTTATGGCCAAAAATAATAGACAACACCATATGTTATACATTTAGTTTATTTTTTCTTCCCTCCGTGATGAAAGTATTGATTCCAGTTCTATGTGCAAGGTCGAATGAAGCAGGCAGATTTTTTATGTATGTGCATGCATTGTACATTAGCGGAATGTTTAATTTAAACCAAGTGCCTATTGGTTGGAGAAAGGCTGCTCCGATCCTCAGCCAGGTCTTGAGTGCTGGTAGATTATTTGATTTAGAACAATGTGAAAACCCAGAAGGCACATGCTCTTGAATGAATGTATTTTATCGAGTGGACATGATCGAACAAGTATGTCCTGAATTTTCCCTTTTCCCTGTAAACATAGTTCATTGTGTGGATATGCAGGGTAAAAGGCTGTGCCATTTAATAAATACTATTCCAATTACACTCAATTCTGTTATTCGGCTTCTTTTTCCACGTATGAGATTTCCGGGCTTGTTTGGCTGCTGTAAGTGAATTCGAAATGGAACTCCATCTGATCTCAACATGACCCCAGAGTCTGTGTTTTCATGGCGCTTAACCACCATATGCAGTTAATTACCCTTACGGAAAAACCACATGAATTTGTGAACACACATGAAGAGTTCCAAAAACACATGTTTTCATGTGATCACTTGTGAAGTTAATGTGATAACATGTGACATCATGTAAAGCAACATGTGAAAACATGAAACTACACATGTGAAAACTTGTGAAGTGTTCCAAAACACGTTTTCACATTTCCCAGACACTCTTATCCAGAGTGACTCAAGGACACATCAACAGATTTTTCACTAAGTCAGCTCAGGGATTCAAAACAGTGACTTTTTGGTTACTGGCCCTATGCTCTTAACCATTAGGCTACCTGCTGCCCTGTAGCCAACAAAATGTAATGTGAAATCATGTTTTTTTCTGTAAGGGTAACCCTTTAGATAATTCCTGGCTATTGAGTAATCTGTTCTAATTGCTGTACATAATTCATTTTGGATTATTTAATAAAAAAAATGTTTTGCATCAACACTGACAATTGTAAGCATCACAGTATGGTCCTATACTGAAGTACAGTATGTAATAGCGTGTTCGTTGTTCATCTGTTAAAACCCAAGTCATTATCTTTGGGCACTGAGAAATTAAAACTCAATTTGAACTAGTATACTGTATATTCTACTGTCGTGTCTTTGGCATCATTAAACTGAAGACTTATTTTTAGTTTTTCAAATCAATAATCCTCTGTAATTATTATTACGTGATTAAACTAACTTAATCATGTAACTGTAATTAACTAGCAAGTCGGGGCACCGAGGAAAATATTCAGATTACAAAGTTATAATTTTCCTAATATAACTTTCAGATATTTTAATATCTGATCAATTAGTCTTCTAATTAACGAATTATTCTTCACCTCATGTTAGTCTCATTCCAAACGTCGTAAATTGTTGGTTATCTGCACGAACACAGTCTTCACTATGAGTCATCCATACATCAATTGTCTTAAATCATTTATTTACTAACTAAATAAATCACAGAAACGCATAAACAAACAGTAGATATAGTTACAAGGAAATTATAGTGGATGTGCCCTAGTTGGCTAAACCGGCATCACGGCTTGGTGGACAAAAGGGAAGTGGGGGTCGACTGAGATAACACACAACAAAGTTGGTAATTATAACAATTGAAATGCTAATCCTTTGCACATGAACGCTCACTCATTCGGGAATAATTGCAATCAATATATATATATTCACTCTCAGTGTGTCGTCCTGATCTCTGTTGGAAAGTTCGTTTCTGTTGGAGAGTTTGTCCGCCCTCTCGCTCTCTCTCTCTGCCGTGGTTAGATGGATAGTTCAGAGTAACATTCAGCAATGTCGTTATAGAGCAGATGTTTCAGCAGTTGTCGGTCTTCGCGTTCAATGATACTGAATTCCTAGCTGCAGACTAGTAATTAGTATCAAAGATTTGTTCTTATTCTGTTGGTTAGATAGCATAAGAGTTTAACCACGTGGTATGGTTAAGAATTCAGCAAGAGAAATGCATGGTCTCTACTCAAACCTTAGCCCTCTGTGATGAGGTACTGATCTGAAACCTTAGCCCTCTCGTGGTTATCGAGGTAAGCTGGTCTGAAGATAAATTCCCAAGGTGGGGGTTTTATTCGGAGGAGCACAAAGGGCCGGTCCCATGACGACAGCTCAATGTCTGCGCTCATGGGCGGGCCTCTGATTTAGTTAAACTCCAAAGGGAATTGGAGTTTCCTTCATTAAACAGTCTAAAATCACATTACATAATTTCACAAGTAGTTTCATCTTTACTCATTCATTTTATACAACAATTAGATGTTAGCCTCATAACTGAGACTCTTGTATGAACAGGGTTATGGTAATATGGCTGTATTTTCTCTCATGAGTTTCACAAAATTGTACCAAATGGACCAGTTCATAGCTAGCTACTTCACCGATCTTTAATACATTCTCCAGAACATTAAACTCTTGGGGCTAGGTGGGACGCTAGCGTGCCACCCGTGGTGCACTCCATCAACAGCAGGTGCATTTCAAGAGCGGCAAATTTGAATCCAAATAAATGTCAAAATTCAAATTTTTCAAAAATACAACTATTTTACACCATTTGAAAGATAAACATCTCCTTAATCTAACCACGTTTTACGATTTCAAAAAGGTTTTACGGCGAAAGCATAAATTTAGAGTATGTTAGGACAGTACATTTACAAGAGTTGTGTGTAATGTTTTGTCAAGTCAAAGACAGGGTCACCAAAACCATAAAACCAGCTAAAATGATGCACTAACCTTTTACAATCTCCATCAGATGACACTCCTAGGACATTATGTTAGACAATGCATGCATTTTTAGTTCTATCAAGTTCATATTTATATCCAAAAACAGCGTTTTACTATGGCATTGATGTTGAGGAAATCGTTTCCCTCCAATAACCGGCAGTCAAGTCAGCGTAACAAATTAAATAATTAAAATTAGAAAACATTGGTAAAATATTATATTGTCATTTAAAGAATTATAGATTTACATCTCTTGAACTCAATCAACTTGCCAGATTTAAAAATAACCTTACTGGGAAATCACACTTTGCAATAATCTGAGCACTGCGCCCAGAAAAATACGCGTTGCGATACAGACTAGACGTCATGTTGGGGAGATCTAAAATCGAAAATACTATGTAAATAATCCATTACCTTTGATTCTCTTCATCAGATGTCACTTCCAGGTATCACAGGTCCATAACGAATGTAGTTTTGTTCAAAAAAGCTCATCATTTATGTCCAAAAATCTCCGTCTCGTTAGCACATGATGTAAGCCAGCCGGACTTCTCGTCATGAACGAGGGGAAAAAATATATTTCCGTTCGTTCAAACATGTCAAACGTTGTATAGCATAAATCATTAGGGCCTTTTTTAACCAGAACATGAATAATATTCAAGGTGGACGAATGCATACTCTTTTATAACGTATTGGAACGAGGGTACCCAACATGAACTCGCGCGCCAGGTGTCTAATGGGACATCATCGTTCCATGGCTCTTGTTCGGTCAGATCTCCCTCCAGAAGACTCAAAACACTTTGTAAAGGCTGGTGACATCTAGTGGAAGCAATAGGAAGTGCCAAAATATTCCTAAACCCCTGTGTTTTTCAATGGGATAGGTTTAAAGTCAATACAACACATCAGGTATCCACTTCCTGTCAGAAAATGTCTCAGGGTTTTGCCTGCCAAATGAGTTCTGTTATACTCACAGACACCATTCAAACAGTTTTGGAAACTTTAGAGTGTTTTCTATCCATATATAATAAGTATATGCATATTCTAGTTACTGGGTAGGATTAGTAACCAGATTAAATCGGGTACATTTTTTTTATCCAGACGTGCAAATGCTGCCCCAAAGGCCCAACAGGTTAATATTGTTCGGTTCTCAAGTTCTGTGAGGTGGAAGAAATTCCTTTGTTCTCTCTATGAAAACTCACTCTCTCTTATACTCTGGCCATGAGGAGAGAATCTCCTCCAGGAATTTATGGCCTGCCTAACAGAGCCTGGTGTAGGGAGTATAGAGAGAGAGGGGATGGTGCTCGCTGTACCCAAAGAGGGCAACGTCATGACACTACCATTCCATTTATTTGAAATAGCACGTTTTAGAATTACATGGTTGTAAGACAAAGAGGGCTTACATAGTAAGCGTTACACAAGGACAGTTCCTCTAGAAAACCCACTGCTAGCGAAGCTAGTTCTACACTATGATGAGGTTAAAGCTGCAATATGTAACTTTTTGGGCGACCTAACCAAATCCATATAGACATGTGCATTATAGATCTGCTATTCTCCTTGAAAGAAAGTCTAAGAAGCAATAGATCTGTTCTGTGTGAGTCATTTAAATACTTCCCGTTGTTAAGTTTGTTTTTGCGTCTTTTACATTTGGTTTTGTACACCAGCTTCAAACAGCTGAAAATACAATATTTTTGGTTACTGAAAATATATTTTACAGTGGTTTAGATGATACAATTATTCTCTATACCATACATTGCTTGTTTTGTCACAAACTGAAATTAGGCGAATAATTAGAATTTTAGCAACCAGGAAATAGCGGAGTGATTTTGGCATATTGCGCCTTTAAGTCAAGGATGTTGGGAGAATCGATCAGTCTGTTAATATAGGCACACAATGCATGTCAGTTGGGTATCCCTCAGAATCAATATTTTAGAGAGTTTCCAGCACCTGAAACTTTCACAAATCATTATTTAATTGAATGTGACTAGCTGTAGCTAGTAGATTTACTTACAGTACAATATATCCATGAAAGCTGTGCTATCCCTAAATGAGCCAAAAAAATTGGCATCTTAAATCCACTAATAGGTGATGGTAAAACGCTTAGTTGACTGACAGTGTAGCATTTTTATGGTAGCTTTAGCTTGTTTACTTAGATTGAATAGATTTTGACTGCTCAAACCAGATACATCTGTCTTGTGGCCATCTTACTGCGGATACCGCTAAAATCCCTAGTTTTCCTGTATTTCTTCAATGCTGTAGCATACCCTGACCTCACCTCTTAATACCCAATAACCATCTGATGTGATTAACAGTGATCACCATATCTTCGAACAGAGCGGTCACCAAAGCCTATCTTAAGCAGAATCTATTAACTTTAACGAATCACAAATGCACAAGTCAATGCGCCTTAATGTAAGCTGATGGCACTGCGCCAAACCCCTCTCTGAGTGGAAAAACATATATATTTCATGTGGAGGAAATGCCAGTGATAGATGTAAGCCAAGACAAGCAGGCCCAGCGGGCTTCCCTTTAATAACCTATAGCTCTGACTGGGAGCAGTGAGCAGGCCAAGAGGGAGGAAGGTGAAAACCAACAGGCCTTAATCCACCAGGCTGTTTTGATTCTGCCAGCCATCATTTCCTGTCATCTCTGATAACCTGACAAGTCCGGTAAATCAAATGTCCAGAGTTCAAATGCAGCGGCCGCGAATAGTGTGTTTAAAGAAACTGTTTATACATATGAAACTGTATATGTCCAAATCTTTGTGATGTGAGTTCTATGTGTAGGTGTGTGGGCGGAGGCTTGTCCCCCTTAGAGTTGATTTATTTCCTGGTTCAGATTGGTTCTGTTTCGTTTTTGAACAGTTGGTCCCTTTAAGAACCCTCTCCCGGGAAAGATGACCTCATATATAATTTCCGAAATCTGGACACGAGGAGGGCACACCTGTCTGTTGATTCGGGATACATGGCCAAACAGAAATAGGTCACTTTACTTAATGTCATGAACTTTGGCTACTTAACATAAGCACGATAACACACTCAATAATAAGGCAAGGCCCTTGGTTTGATTCAATTCAAAGTACAGCAGTGCTACAGCACATACATTTTGTAGTATATTAGCATGCTGTCTTGTCATCGTGACACCAGTAGTTCAATGGGTGACTGTACACAAGTAGAACCAGAGGACATACCCTAACCACTATTTATGTACAAAATAGAAATACAACTTATGTCTCATGAAAGTTTGTGTCTTCAAGGCTTAATACCAGTCAAGTGGCATTCTGTAACATGTATGGCAGCTGTTAATATATCCGTGGTGAATCAGTCCATCACTTACCCATGACAGCTCTGCGCTCATGCCCTCTCATTGTTCCGTTGCCTGTGGGGGACTCCGGGTTAATCACTGTTTTGCTCTGAGACTAATTGCTCTTAGTGTGAAGCACTGTGGCAGTAGTGTACAGTATCAGCACAGTAGACAGTATTGTGGATGAGAGACAGGTATGAAGCTCTATCAGACCAATCCTTCATCTGATGCACTTATGTTTCACTTGTACACAGATGTGCAGTTGTTACTCCCAAACACAATGATGTACAGGTGGATTAAATCAGAAGTATTTAATTATATCCATCAATCACTAAATGCCTGTAAACGTATCAAAACCAGCCATTCCTTCATCAACATGAAATGTAGTTCATGTGATACATCATAAATAGGGACCAGAGTTATTCATGTTTATTTCACGTTGTCTAGAAAAACTCAGAGCCCAAAATGTGCATTTTAGTGCTGCTCCCCAATGGTGGAAAAGTCAAAGACACTCTCTTCATTTTTCATGTCACCAACCAAGCGTATGATATGGCTCAGCCTAAGTGAGGCTGTTCAAACACTGATAACAGGACTGAGATCCAAGGTCACGCGATAATTCATTTGGAACTAAAAGCAGCCACTTTACAAACATTACATTGAATAACTAACCAGACTTTGTTTACTGATAAGCTCCCTACAAAATAACAAAGTCATCTAGTTTCACCAATGTTAAAATGCATGTATTTTTGTTTTATCTCAAGTTTTCTGTAAAGACATCATTTAGGGGCATATTGGATAACAATTTATTAGTGAGGATGATGAAAAGAACCCCCTGTTTTGGATATCAAGCGGTGAAGGAAGTTACCCGCCATCAAAACTGTAGCCCTTTACAGTCGTACCCGTATACGGGTTGAAAATGGCAGATTTAGACACTTGTAAACATTTAAATTGGAACACAGTGGCTGTACAGTGACATGCTATACATGTTGTCAGAGCTCAAGTTCTCTGCTTCACAGGTCTGTATGGGTTTTTACTGACAGTCATCCTGAACTTAAGCTCCACCTGCGACAAAAAGTTCCCCCATCCCTCCCGTTAATTGGGCAACTTTTGTAAATGTCTTGTTGTCTCAGTGAGAGAAATGCTGTCAATGTATTTTGAAAGACGAGACATTGAGGATTATAATGAGTACCGCTTTGATGTCATACAAGCAAGCCAAACATCCACTCTGTTTGTTGTAATAAGAAAATTTGCAGCAGACCACTCATCTGAATGGACTCATGAGTCCATTCTATGAGCACCAAAATTACGATCTGCTTCACTGAATAGCCTTGTAAAAGCTTAACACTGTATGATCATACTTTAGAATTTAGTTAATCATGTTGGCAATAGAACACACTTCCACATTATGCACACCTGACCCAAATTGTGATTTATAACGGACCGTTTTTGGATTGTGTAAACAACAACAGTAACAATGTAAAGGCGGGTATGCAGGGCTGTGTTTGATCTAGTTCCTCGATGGCACATCTAAGAGAGCTCAAAAGAGCACTTTATAGTTGAGTCATAAAAGTGCATTAGAATGACCTAGGAACTGTGCACACCTATTAATGTTACTGAATGTATCCAGAGTATTTTCAGATGTATTTATCAACGAATGCGGCAGAAAGTACAGTAAATGTAAAATGCACATGAAATCAACACTGTAATGTTTGGATTCAGTCTTGCATCAGATGAACTGTTGTCTCGTCCTCTTTAATCTTAGAATTTCCCCATCTCTAAACTGTTCTCATTTAATTGCTACCATGGTTGTGCATATTCTTTCCATATTTCTTCTGTAAGAAACATCTCAATTTCGCCCTATCCATACAGGCCAATTCCCACGAGTGTAAGGGGTTGAATCAGTCCATTTTTCAGGTTGTTAGCATAGTTAAAGGAGCCATAGCATTGATTCCTGGCACAGATTAAACACTAGCGTTTTCAAAGACCCCTCTCTCCTTAGGGAGACCAAGAGACACAGAGCAGGAGTGCACTAATTGAATAATTTATTTCTTTAATTGTCTACCACAAAAATATCAATACATTTATTCAGCTCTTTGGGGACTTCATTTGTGTGTAAATGTATGACAGAGTATGTGGCCAAAAATCCTCAGTTGAGTTTGTGTTACAGTGGCACTTTCTGCCTCTCAGGGGAGGTGGTGTCGAGTGCCTTACAATGTGCTGTAGCATACAGAAGCATAATTATATTACCCCCAAATACCCTCAAATTAAAGCTGACCGCCTGCACTTTAACCTCATTTCAAATCCAAAGTGCTGGAGTACAGAGCCAAACAACACAGAATGTGTCACTGTTCCAATACTTTTGGAGCACACTGTATGTCACTTACACCTGTTCTAAATTAATTCCAGACGTTCTTTTGACCGAGAGGTAAGATATGCAGTATGGCAATATGTCACAAATACACAGACAAAACATTTTATTATGATTATCCTCCCTAGATACGAAACATCAACGTAAAGCGGAGTTGATTAACTGTTTTTCTTCCTGTACCTTGTTCTCATTTGTTATCCTCAATGGGAGTGTCTCAGCGCTGTGTCTTTCTTACAGTACCCTGTTCTCATTTGTTAGCCTCCACTTGAGTGTCTCGGCGCTGTGTTACACGGTCATTTTTATTCACCCATAAGCACCTATCAGAAACCAATGTTATTTATATATTTATCTGTGAAATTTTCTGGGAAGAACGATTAATCATCTTTGCTGTTGATCAGCTCAAAGTATTTGGATTGCAAACACAGTTCATGCATTGCGTTTGGAATGTAGTCAGACCACTTCCCTTTTTACATGTTTTGTTCTACAATGTATTAAATAAATGTTTTCCTCTACCAATCAACATACAATACCCCATAATGACAAAGCGAAAATAGGTTTATAGAAATGTTTGCAAATGATTTTGAAATAAAAACACTGAATGAGACTCGAAATTGAGCTCAAGTGCATCCTGTTTCCATTGGTAATCATTGAGATGTTTCTACAACTGGATTGGAGTCCACCTGTGGTACTTTCAATTGATTGGATGTGATTTGGAAAGGCACACACCTGTGTATATAAAGTCCTACAGTTTACAGTGCATGTCAGAGTAAAAACCAAGCCAAGAGGTAAATAGAATTGTCCGTAGAGCTCGGAAACAAGATTGTGTCAAGTCACAGATTTGGGGAAGGGTACCAACACATCTCTGTAGAATTCAAGGTCCCCAAGAACACAGTTGCCTCCATCATTCTTAAATGGAAGAAATTTGGAAACACCAAGACTCTTCCTAGAGCTGGCAGCCTGGCCAATCGGGGGAGAAGGGCCTGATCAAGATCCCGATGCTCACTTTGACAGAGCTCCAGAGTTCCTCTGTAGATTATCTGGTCTGATGAAACCAAGATTGAACTCTTTGGCCTGAATGCCAAGCGTCACGCCTGGAGGAAACCTGACACCATGCCTACGGTGAAGCATGGTGGTGGCAGCATCATGTTGTGGTGGTGTTTTTCAGTGGCAGGGACTGGAAGACTAGTCAGGATTGAGGGAAAGACAAATGTAGCAGAGTACAGAGAGATATTCTTGATGAAAACCTGCACCAGAGCACACAGGACCTCAGACTGGGGTGACGGTTCACCTTCCAACAGGACAACAACCCTAAGTACACAGCCAAGAAAATGCAGCAGTGGCTTTGGGACACGTCTCTGAATGTCCTTGTGTGTCCCAGCTGGAGACTGGACTTAAACCCGATCTAACATCTCTGGAGAGACCTGAAAATAGCTGTGCAGTGACACTCCCCATCCAACTTGACAAAGCTTGAGAGGATCTCCCCAAATTATCAAGGCACAAGGCGAGACCCAGATGCAGACCCAGGAGGCAGATGGTTGGAGTCTTACAATGTTTAATAATCCAAAGGGGTAGGCAAGAGAATGGCCGTCGACAGGCAAAAAGTCAAAACGAGATCAGAGTCCAGAAACAGGCAAGGGTCAAAACTGGGAGGACTAGAAAAAGGAGAATAGCAAAAGGAGCATGGGAAAAACACGCTGGTTGACTTGACTAAACATACCAGATGAACTGGCACAGAGACACAGGAAACACAGGGATAAATACACTGGGGAAAATAAGCGACACCTGGAGGGGGTGGAGACAATCACAGGAACAGGTAAAACAGATCAGGGCGTGACAGTAGCCCCCCCCAGGGACGCCATCTGGCATCCTACCTGGGCGCATACCTGGCTGACCGGGGTGTCCGCGGTGTAAATCGGTGATAGGACTGGGTCCAAGATGTCTTTAGCAGGGACCCAGCACCTCTCCTCTGGGCCATAACCCTCCCAGTCAACTAGGTACTGGAAACCCCTGCCCCGTGGTCGAACCTTCAGGAGGCGTCTCACCATATACGTTGGCTGGCCTAGGAGGGATGGGCCTGGAGACAGAAGACAAAGGACAGTAAGAAAAGGGCTTAATCCTAGACACATGGAAGGTAGGGTGAACACAGAGCATACGGGGTAACACAAGACGGACAGCAGTGGAACTCAGACCTCTGGAGATGGAAAAAGAACCAATGAACCGGGGAGACAACTTGCGGGACTCTACCCAAAGAGGCAGATCCCGAGTGGAAAGCCATACCCTCTTCCCAATGCGGTAGCGGGGAGCTGGGGTCCGGCAACGGTCTGCTTGTCGACGATACCTGGAGTTGGTCTTGAGAATAGGCTGGCTCTTCTCCAGGTACGTCGACAGCGACAGACAAACATCTGGGCCGAGGGTACGCTGACCTCCTCTTGTTCCGGGAAGAGTGGAGGCTGATAGCACTCGAAAGGAGAGAGTCCCATGGCAGAACTGGGAAGGGTGTTCCGGGTATACTCCACCCAGACCAGTTGACGGCTCCAGGTAGTGAGGTTGCTTAAGACCAGGCACATTAAGTTAGTTTCCAGGGCTTAGTTGGCTCGCTCCGACTGATCGTTAGTTTGGGGATGGAATCCGGATGACAGGCTGTTCGACGACCCAATAAGGGTGCAGAATGCCTTCAATAACTGAAACGAGAACTGAGGACCCCGATTGGAGACCATGTCTACCAGGAGTCCATGGATCTGGAAGACGTGCTGCACCATAAGCTGGGCCGTCTCCTTGGCAGAAGGTACAGTAGTTTGGGGAGCGAAATGAAATGGGCAACCTTGGAGAACAGATCGACTACCATCAGAATGACAGTGTTGCCATCAGATGGAGGGAGCACAGTGACAAAGTCCAGAGATACAGTATATGAGACCAGGGATGACAAGGGACTGGTAGTGACTGAAGGAGGCCAGAATGAGCTTGCCGTGGATCTTGTTCTGAGCACACACTGTGCATGCGGCGATGAAGGCAGAGACGTCAGGAACCATTGCGGGCCACCAGAAATGTTGTCAGAGGAAGGCTAGTGTACGACGGAACCCTGGATTACAGGTCAGCCATGCGGAATGAGCCTATTGCAGGACCCGGGACCGGACTGGATTAGGGACAAACAGCCAGTTAGCCAGGCACCCTTCAGGTCCAGGCTGGGAGCGTTGTGCCTCGCGGACCAACTTCTCAATACCCCAATCCACAGTGGCATCAAGGCATGAAGTAGGGAGAATGGTTTCAGAGGTTGAGGGTGTGGCAGAGGAACTGTATTGGTGGGAGAGGATGTCAGGCATCACAATCTTTGACCCTGGGCAATAGGAGATGGTGATGTTAAATCTGTTAAACAGGAGGACCCACGGGGCCTGCATAGAGTTGATGCTTTTTGCTGTATGGAGATATTCCAGGTTTTTACGGTTGGTCCAGACCAGGAATGACTGTTCTGCTCCTTCCAGCCAGTGACTCCACTCTTCCAACGCCATCTTCACCGCCAGGAGTTCTCGGTCGCCAACATCGTAGCTCCTTTCAGCAGGATTGAGATGATGGGACAGGAAGGCACGGGGATGAAGCTTCTGGTCCTGGGCAGATTGCTGGGACAGGATGGCCCCCACTCCAACATCCGAAGCATCCACGTTCACCGCAAATTGAAGTGAGGGGTTCGGATGGATGAGGATGGGTGCTGTTGTGAACTGATGCTTCAGGTCCACAAAGGCTTTGTCGACAGCTGGAGACCATTTGAACGGTACCTTGGGAGAGGTGAGTGCTGAGAGGGGGGCCATATCCCAGAAAGGTGATTGTGGAGCGGTGGAACTCACACTTCTCGGCTTTCACTAACAGTTGGTTTTCCAGGAGGCGCTGAAGAACCTGTCTGACATGAAGAACATGTTCTTGTGCAGATCGCAAAACAACCAGGATGTCGTCAAGGTACAGGAACACAAATCGGTTTAGCTGGTCCCGAAATACATCATTGACCAAACCCTGGAAAACAGCGAGGGCGATGGTGAGTCCAAATGGCATGACCTGGTACTCATAATGTCCACTGGCGGTGTTGAAGGCTGTCTTCCACTCATCCCCCTTGCGTATCCGAACCAGGTGGTAGGCATTTCGAAGCTCCAACTTGTAAAATATGGTGTCCCCCAGGAGAGGTTCAAACGCCAAGGAGAGGAGAGGTAGAGGGTAACGATTCTTGACAGTAATGTCATTAACCTCTTACATCTAGACGTTCCGCTAGCGGAACACCTGCTCCAATATCCAATGATGGGCGTGGCGCGAAATACAAACTCCTCTAAAATACAAAAACTTCAATTTTTCAAACATATGACTATTTCACAGCATTTTAAAGATAAGACTCTCCTTTATCTAACCACACTGTCCGATTTCAAAAAGGCTTTACAACGAAAGCAAAACATTAGATTATGTCAGCAGAGTACCAAGCCAGAAATAATCAGACACCCATTTTTCAAGCTAGCATATAATGTCACAAAAACCCAGAAGACAGCTAAATGCAGCACTAACCTTTTATGATCTTCATCAGATGACAACCCTAGGACATTATGTTATACAATACATGCATGTTTTGTTCAATCAAGTTCATATTTATATCAAAAACCAGCTTTTTACATTAGCATGTGACGTTCAGAACTAGCATACCCCCCGCAAACTTCCGGGGAATTCGCTAACATTTTACTAAATTACTCACGATAAACGTTCACAAAAAGCATAACAATTATTTTAAGAATTATAGATACAGACCTCCTCTATGCACTCGATATGTCCGATTTTAAAATAGCTTTTTGGTGAAAGTACATTTTGCAATATTCTAAGTACATAGCCCAGGCATCACGGGCTCGCTATTTAGACACCCGGCAAGTTTAGCACTCACCATAATCATATTTACTATTATAAAAGTTTGATTACCTTTTGTTGTCTTCGTCAGAATGCACACCCAGGACTGCTACTTCAATAACAAATGTTGGTTTGGTCCAAAATAATCCATCGTTATATCCGAATAGCGGCGTTTTGTTCGTGCGTTCCAGACACTATCCGAAATAGTAAAGAAGTGTCGCGCGCATGGCGCAATTTGTGACAATAAAATTCTAAATATTCCATTACCGTACTTCGAAGCATGTCAACCGCTGTTTAAAATCAATTTTTACGACATTTTTCTCGTAGAAAAGCGATAATATTCCGACAGGGAATCTCCTTTTCGGCAAACAGAGGAAAAAATCCAAAAGGCGGGGGCGGTCGGGTCACGAGCATAAGCCCAGTGTCCCTTGATCGGCCACTTGAGAAAGGCGATAATGTGTTTCAGCCTGGGGCTGGAATGACGACATTCTGTTTTTTCCCGGGCTCTGAGCGCCTATGGACGACGTGGGAAGTGTCACGTTAGAGCAGAGATCCTTAGTAAATGATAGAGATGGAAAAGAAGTTCAAGAAATGGTCAGACAGGCCACTTCCTGTAAAGGAATCTCTCAGGTTTTGACCTGCCATTTGAGTTCTGTTATACTCACAGACACCATTCAAACAGTTTTAGAAAATGTAGGGTGTTTTCTATCCATATGTAATAAGTATATGCATATTCTAGTTACTGGGTAGGAGTGGTAACCAGATTAAATCGGGTATGTTTTTTATCCAGCCGTCTCAATACTGCCCCCTAGCCCTAACAGGTTTTAAATCACATGTCAATCATCATTGAATTATAAATTATACAAAACCCTATCCTCTGATGGTACATGTCGGACAATGTTGACCTCACAAGAGTAGCTGCAATTGATCACTGTTAGAAGTGAAACACATTTAAAAGGTTGTGGATGGACTTTTTCAAGATGTGTAAGAGCATTTTGTAATCTCATTTTGGTGCTTTCATGTATCTGAATGGCCCTCATCCAGCTTTCAAAGGACCCTGTAACAGATGAAGAGGGCAGTATGTGGGCTTATTTGGGCGAAATGGATCATCAAGCTCCATACTCACTCATACCAAAATCACCCGTGTGTGTTTTACCATCTCTATTTTTACAGTGGTTTAAATTTATAGCAATATCAGTAATACAAGAATGGATCCCTATATTCACATTTTGTCAAACTTTTGGCAGTGGGTATATCTTTGATTGTCTTCTGTTTCCACATAAAAGCCATGTGTTATTCTGAAAAATAGATTGATTATTTAACTGAACAAAGTCACACTTTGTTGACAGATGTTAAATGTTTTTGTTTATTGTATTTGTTTCTAAAAAAATAAATTGCTCTGTTGTTGGAAATGTTCCTCAAAGCATCTAAAATGAGACATCACATGCAGGTTGAGAGGAATTCAGTATTTCACTATAGCCTAAATACTATGAGCCCCATACCAAGAAAACATGCTTTCATGATAGCCAGATGTGTCAACATCAAATTGTTCTGTCAAAAACAAACTAATCTCAAAGGGACTTAAGTGGTTTGCAAGAAATACAAAAAAAAGGAATACACTACATCTGCAAAATCTGCCTGATACACAGACACAACAAGCGTTTTTCTGAGAAAACTTTGAAATGGTAATGACTGTTCTCTTTCACTGTAGCTTTGAACGTGTCTTCTGCATAGAACTGTTGGATCCTGAGAAGATCATTCCTCGTTAAGCCCACTAGGCAGCATAATACATATTTTGTCTATTTAAATATTGAATCATCTCTGAGGGGTTGTACCAGATCTGTGCCAGAGGAAACAGTGCTATAAAAGCTGTCGGGATCACTTATTTATTTTGACAAGATAGTTTTAAACTATCCAATGGAAGACTAGGTGTGTGTGTGTGTGTGTGTGTATATTGTCTTTTAACCTTTTTCAGTAGGTGAGCTTTGACTCAGAGAAACTGTTTGTGTTGCTCACCTTTGTTAGTCTAATGACAGTAACATGGTCACGTATTCACACCAAATGACTTTCATGTGGTCAAGTGTTGATGCAATAGGACACCACAATACACCCACTTTCTCTTTGTGTTTTATCTCTGTGAATACACAAGGCTGAACATGTCTGCCTGGGGTTTGGGGGAAACTGTCGGTCTGATGAAAACAGATGCTTATTGTGGCTGTGATGTATGTCTTGTGTAGTGAAATCTGGCAATTATTGAGTTGGCACATTGTGCAACATGACATTATGTGTAGTGGAAGCACTGTATTGATGCTGCTGCATGTTGTGTTTATATAGCAGTGGAGGCTGCTGAGGGGAGGACGACTCATGACAATGTCTGGAATGGAGGTAATGGAATGGAAACCATGTGTCTGATTCCGCTCCAGCCATTACCATGAGCCCGTCCTCCCCAATTAAGGTTCCACCAACCTCCTGTGTTATATAGACGGGCCACCCTGATAAAAGTAGTCAGTGCACTCAGGAATAAATGGAGCTACAAAGCAATTATGTCTTTGTCATTAGACATACAATACATCTTTGAGGATGGATGAAGTTTCTTTCCTGGAGGGAAAAATCCTCTTCATGCTCCAGGAAAGATAAGTTTGCTTAGGTTTTAGTTTCAGCTACGTTCATTTGTAGTGTGGAAATAAGCCTATTATTAGTAAATAAGAAATATAAACTCAGCATAAAAAGAAACATCCTCTCACTGTCAACTACGTTGATTTTCAGCAAACTTATGTGTAAATATTTGTATGAACATAACAAGATTCAACAACTGAGACATAAACTGAACAAGTTCCACAGACATGTGACTAACAGAAATTGAATAATGTGTCCCTGAACAAAGGGGAGGTCAAAATCAAAAGTAACAGTCAGTATCTGGTGTGGCCACCAGCTGCATTAAGTACTACAGTGCATCTCCTCCTCATGGACTGCACCAGATTTGCCAGTTCTTGCTCTGAGATGTTACCCCACTCTTCCACTAACGCACCTGCACATTTCCAGACATTTCTGGGGGGAATGGCCCTAGCCCTCACCCTCTTATCCAACAGGTCCCAGATGTGCTCAATGGGATTGAGATCCGGGCTCTTCGCTGGCCATGGCAGAACACTGACATTCCTGTCTTGCAGGAAATCACACACAGAACGAGCAGTACGGCTGGTGGCATTGTCATGCTGGAGGGTCATGTCAGGATGAGCCTGCATGAAGGGTACCACATGAGGAAGGAGGATGTCTTCCCTGTAACGCACAGCGTTGAGATTGCCTGCAATGACAACAAGCTCAGTCCGATGATGCTGTGACAAACCGCCCCAGACCATGACGGACCCTCCAGAGTACAGGCCTCGGTGTACCGCTCATTCCTTCAAAGATAAATGTGAATCCGACCATCACCCCTGGTGAGACAAATCTGCGACTCGTCAGTGAAGAGCACTTTTTGCCAGTCCTGTCTTATCCAGCGACAGTGGGTTTGTGCCCATAGGCGACGTTGTTGCCGCTGATGTCTGGTGAGGACCTGCCTTACAACAGGCCTACAAGCCCTCAGTCCAGCTTCTCTCAGCCTATTGTGGACAGTCTGAGCACTGATGGAGAGATTGTGTGTTCCTGGTGTAACTCAGGCAGTTGTTGTTGCCATCCTGTATCTGTCCCACAATGTTCGGATGCACTGATCCTGTGCAGGTGTTGTTACACGTGGTCTGCCACTGCGAGGACGATCAGCTGTCCGTCCTGTCTCCCTGTAGCACTGTCTTAGGTGTTTCACAGTACGGACATTGCAATTTATTGCCCTGGCCACA
Source organism: Salmo salar (assembly GCF_965601325.2). NCBI lineage: Eukaryota > Metazoa > Chordata > Actinopteri > Salmoniformes > Salmonidae > Salmo > Salmo salar. Next base: position 36,720,106 of record NC_138299.1, read on the forward strand.
TCTGCAGTCCTCATGCCTCCTTGCAGCATGCCTAAGGCACATTCACGCAGATGAGCAGGGACCCTGGGCATCTTTCTTTTGGTGTTTTTTAAAGTCAGTAGAAAGGCCTCTATAGTGTCCTAAGTTTTCGTAACTGTGACCTTAATTGCCTACCGTCTGTAAGCTGTCAGTGTCTTAACGACCGTTCCACAGGTACATGTTCATTAACTGTTTATGGGTCATTGAACAAGCATGGAAAACAGTGTTTAAACCCTTTACAACGAAGACCTGTGAAGTTATTTGGATTTTTATGAATTATCTTTGAAAGACCGGGTCCTGAAAAAATGATGTTTCTTTTTTTGCTGAGTTTACATACAAGATGGATTTACAAACCATGTAAGTAGCTATGGAGGCTGGGTTCAATTCTCTTTTTCACACTTATCATCCAAATGAGTTGTCTATAATAGTATGGGTGGCAGGTAGCTTAGCGGTTAGATCGTTGGTTCAAAAGGCTGCTCGTTTGTATCCCCGAGCCGACAAAGGGAAAAATCTGTCGATGAGCCCTTGAGCAAGACACTTAACCCTAATTTCTCCAGAGTAGCCATTGATAACGGCAGTGTCTCAGGAAAAGTTGGGATATGCAAAAAACACATTTCCAATTCACAGTTGTATTAATACACACTTCTACATGTGTGAAACCGGACAAATATAACCACCGACCTTACTTTTATAGTAACTTCTTATCGCTGTATTTTGTGAACTATTTTTCAAAGCAATCGAACCATGTAAAGTGATACCTCCCCCTGCAATGTGTGTATGAATGATGAAATATAGACTCAGCATGGTTTCCTTATAGAGCAATGTTGTTAACATAATTCTTGGCCCAATTATTAAATGATTATGTCGATGCAGCAGTTTAGTCATAGTGGTTAATTATTTCAGAGCCCTGGAGTGCTTGGTGCGGTGCGACTTAGCTCTGTTCTTGGATGCATCCCAAATGGCACCCTATTCCCTATGGACCCTGGTCCAAAGCAGTGCACTATATAGGGAGTGGGGTGCCATTTGCAGCACAGCTCTGTTATGCAAAGCAATCTACCCCTAGACCCCCATGGAGATGATCAATACATATTTGGAGGCTCACGCCTCAATGCTCCTTCCAGGTTCTCTGTGCAGATAAAACTTTTGGTTTTTGGATTTTATTTTTTCCTTGAGTGTAACAGGAAAAAACTCTGGATTTCATTTAGTGTTCTTCGAAGTTTACATCCAATAATGCCAAACTTCCTTGGATAACCTTTCATTTTAAGTTGACATTTAATTAAATGTATTTACAAGATTATGTAATACCTCGAAAGGATGTGAGCAGTGAACAGATGGCATATTAATCTGTTGCCTTCCATAGTGCATATAGTTACATAAAAAAATAAGTAAAAGGTGTGGGATTTCTTTATTTTTAACCCTTCCCTGATATCCCGGGTCAGTTAGACCCATTTATTTGTTTGAAATCACTCCAATACTATTAAACATAATTGTTTCACCATGACCCATCATTTACTTTCCTAGGTATGGATCTCAAACTTGTAAAACACATACTTTGTGTATAGCCAAATCGGACATAGGGGTTTTAAATGTTTTAAATATATTATTCACAGTGTATGATTTCATTCTGCATACAAATACCCTGTCAAAGTATTTTTCACAGACAATCTCCCAATGATAATTGAAGAATTAGTCATTAAGGATCGACGGGAAGTGTAAATGGTTCAGCTCAAGAGATATTGTTTGTTTTTGTTAATTTACTCCAGCTGAAATACGAGTTCACATTTCTCATCACTTAAAAATAAATCAATGTATTTGCAAAGTACATATCTGGAATAGCATGTGTATTATTTTCACTGCTTGCTTAACAGATTGCTGTTCCTGATTCCTGTTTTTCTCCTGGCCAGTCATTTTTCATTGCTGTTCATTACCTATTCGGTAGGGCATGAAATGCAATCCTTTCTAAACCGAAAGGAAAGCTATGTAAATAAACCTGAATTTAACCCTCCTCTTTCTGGAAATAAATAAATAAACTCAAACCTCTACTCTAAGCAAGCAGAAAAATACATATGTAATGTAACACTTTGTTTTTAATTTTTGTAAAACAAATTACTACCAAAAAAAGATCAAGCTAATTATCTTAACACACCAATAATGTATTTCAGTGCGTGTGTGTCCCAGCTGTCAGAGCAGCTCACAGATCACTGCACCCGTACATAGTCCATCTATAAATAGCCCAAACAACTACCTCTTCCCCTACTGTATTTATTTATTTTGCTCCTTTGCACCCCAGTATTTCTACTTTGTACACTCATCTACTCTCAAATCTACCATTCCAGTGTTTTAATTGCTATATTGTAATTACTTTGCCACCATGGCCTATTTATTGCCTTTACCTCCCTTATCTCATCTCATTTGCTCACATTGTATATAGACTTATTTTTCTACTGTATTATTGACTGTATGTTTGTTTTACTCCATGTGTAACTCTGTGTTGTTATATGTGTCGAACTGCTTTGCTTTATCTTGGCCAGGTCGCAATTGTAAATGAGAACTTGTTCTCAACTTGCCTACCTGGTTAAATAAAGGTGAAATAAAAAAAATAAAATAATAAAATGTGCATGTGTATGTCTGAGCATATGCATATGTAGGTGTGTGTTTCTCAAGAAAGTGTCTTACCGATGAAATAGTTTGTTCAATATTGAGTTGGTGTCATCCTCAGGCCTCAGGCCCTGTATAGCTGTCTTTGAAAGGGTCTTCATCAATACCACAGCCCAAATTGATTAAGGTGACTGGTTGAAGAGCCTGATTGTGTCCCAAATGGCACCCTATTCCCTATTTAGTGCACTACTTTTGACCAGGACCCTAGAACACTAGTTAAAAGTAGTGCACAATATAGTTTGGGACACAATCCGGGTTCTCGCTGCCCTTCATGGTACAGCGCGAGGAAGGATCTATCTAACCATGACTGATGAATTAGTAAGGCACGACTGCTCCCCCTTCCAAAAAAATGCTCTTTCAAATTTTGAGTCAGCAGTTGTGTCTACCCTAATAAATAATTCATTTATAATGGGAGAGAGAGAGAAACGTTAATTTTGATTACTACCCTCCCGACTACAACCTCAATGCTCCGTCATCAATGGGTTTAGAAAACAGGGGAGGTTTATATTAACAGTAGGATTTACAAATATGTAAATAATGGAAATGTATTTGTCTCAGGGTTCATGTGTTCATTTGGCTACTGAGTGGAACGCCTTAAGCAATAAGTTCTGAGGTGATAATTAATGTTTATGAAAGTGTGGTAGGAATAATTTTTTTTGCTAGGGAGACAAACGATTCTGGTGCTGTACCGAGCTTAAAAAGTATTGTACTATGGGTGGCAAAGACGCTGTTTTTGTGCCTAGTCTGAAGAGCATGACTTATTAAAGGGGTCTGGCTGCTGAAAAATGTATACTCTCTCTCAGTCTTGAAAATAGGAAAATATGATCTATGATCCAGCGGCAGCAGCAGTACAGGGAGACCTTGGCCAGGTTTTGAATAAACAGGCCAAATCTCAGCTGTGTGTGTGTGTGTGTGTGTGTGTGTGTGTGTGTGTGTGTGTGTGTGTGTGTGTGTGTGTGTGTGTGTGTGTGTGTGTGTGTGTGTGTGTGTTTCTCCCACCGCCATCAATTATCCAGCTGACATAACAGCTGTCCAGGAGCGGCTGGAACACATACCAACACACGTGATAATCCTGGCCCAAACTGAAACAGACTGGCCTGGTCCAGACACAGATGTACTACCCCCCCTGGAAACTCCCGACTGCAGGAAGCTACAGGAGGCTAGCCTGCATTCAGCAATACTCCCCTCCTATCCTGTCATTCCATGTTAAATTATAGGCATGGATGTGGTAAGCACATTTATAGTGTTTACTGTTATGTGTAAGGGTATTCCCTGACCATGTGACCTGATCAAGAAAATACTTATAAATGTTATCTTCAATGCCATGGTACTGCTTTTGTAAGATTGATTTTACATTATATCTAAACCACCTATTCATTGGACAGTGTAAAGCTGTTTTCTCAGTTAACTGCTGTTTTCTTGGTATCGCCTATATACACTACCGGTCAAACGTTTTAGAACACCTACTCATTCAAGAGTTTTTCTTTATTTTTACCATTTTCTACACTGTAGAATAACATTGAAGACATCAAAACTATGAAATAACACATATGGAATCATGTAGTAACCAAAAAATTGTTAAACAGATTCTTCAAAAAGCCACCTTTTGCCTTGATGACAGCTTTGCACACTCCGCCACTGCACTAAACCTATGTCACATCTCTCCTTCCCTGGAAATAGATAACGGTGAATCTCCAGCCAACGTGCATGAATGAATGTTAAAACATACCAAATTATATTTACAGGCTAACGACTCTTTAGGTGCGTGCTGCGTGTTGGTGACTTCCAGGATTTGGTGGATGCCAGGAGAATGCCACTTGTCCAAATGCGCAGTGCCAATTGGAAAATTTGGTGGAGGAGGAATAATGGTCTGGGCTGTTTCCATGGTTCGGGCATGGCCCCTTTGTTCCAGTGAAGGGAAATCTTAACGCTAGAGCATACAATGATATTCTAGATGATTTGGTGATTCCAAATTTGTAGCAACAGTTTGGGGAAGGCTCTTTCCTGTTTCAGCATGACAAAGCCCTCGTGCAAAAAGCGAAGTCCATACAGAAATGGTTTGTTGAGATTGGTGTGGAAGAACTTGACTGGCCTGCACAGAGCCCTGACCTCAACTCCATCAAACTCCTTTGGGAGGAATTGGAACACCAACTGCGAGCCAGGCCTAATCCCCCAACATCAGTGCCCGTCCTCAATAATGCTCTTGTGGCTGAATGGAGGCAAGTCCCCACAGCAATATTCCAACATCTAGTGGAAAGCCTTCCAAGAAGAGTGGAGGATGTTATTGTCACGTCCTGACCAGTAAAGGGGTTATTTGTTATTGTAGTTTGGTCAGGACGTGGCAGGGGGTGTTTGTTTTATATGGTTCGGGGTTTGTTGGGCTATGTACTTATGTAAGAGGGGTGTTTATTTTATGTGTTCCGGGTTTTTTTGGTCTATGTTAGTTCTAGTATGTCTAGTTCTATGTTTAGTTAATGGGGTTGACCTTCAATTGGAAGCAGCTGCTCCTAGTTGCTTCTATTTGAAGGTCTTATTTAGGAGGGGTGTTTTATGGGATTTGTGGGTAGTTGTCTCCTGTTTTGTGTTTGTACACCTGACAGGACTGTTTAGTGACGTTCGTTGTTTTTGTATACGTGATTTGTTTGTTTTTCCTTCTTTTGATTTAAAGAAGATGAGTATACACGTTCCCGCTGCACCTTGGTCTAATCCTTACGACGCCCATTACAGTTATAGCAGCAAAGGGTGGCCAACTCCATATTAGCATCCATGTTTTTGGAGTTAAATGTTTGACGAGCACGTGTCCACATACTTTGGCCATGTCACGGGCGTCGTATGAATTGGACCAAAATGCAGCCGGTACGTGAATGCTCATTATCTTCTTTATTAAACAAAAATGAACAAAAAGAATGACGAAAACAGTCTTTTCAGGTGCAACAAACACTAAACAGGAAACAACTACCCACAAATCCCATAGAAAAAACACCCCTACTAAATAGGACCTTCAATTAGAGGCAACGAGGAACAGCTGCCTCCAATTGAAGGTCAAAACAATGAACTAGACATAGAAATAGAACATAGAAATACAAAACATAGAACACGACCCAAAAACCCCGACAACACAAAACAAACACACCCCTGCCACGTCCTGACCAAACTACAATAACAAATAACCTCTTTTACTGGTCAGGATGTGACAGGCCATGTAGCGTACCTCAATAATGGTACTGCTATGGAAGATTAAGGTTACATCTCAACCATCTCTTCAACAGCTCACTCCCATTTTCACAGTACTAGACTTGGGTTCAAATGTGTATTTGACTGTCTGGTTTTTCAAATATTTTTTGGTGTATTTTTTTTTTTTTTAATACACAGCCCGAAACAAGTACATTTATTTGAATGGTTATTTGTAAAAAGCAAATAGTCTGAAAAAATGTACTTGAGAGTATTTACAAATACTTGTTTCAAAAATGATTTTCAGATACCTGGGTTAAATGTTTGGGAGTGTATTTGAGTATTTCCAAATACATTAAATATTCAACTACTTGTCTTTTCAAATGAAATATATCTGAATACTTTCGAAAGTATGTGAAAGTGATTGAGACATTTGAAAAAGTATTTGAACCCAGGTCTGTTCAGTACACTACTGCATTCTAGGTATTGCTATTCAGGTTGTGATTTTGAACAACCGGACTGTGGGCTCTTCAGCTGTTACCTCTGGCCTTGGTGATATAGTGCAGATCCAGTATGCTTTTAAGTCCAGCACTGAATCCTCAAATCAACCAGAGGCTGTCATGAAACAAGCACTTTTGGTGAATACATTTTAATAGGGATGGAACTTATGTGCATTCAGTTACAGTATATACTGTCGGTCATTTTACATCACATACCAATATAATGAAACATAATACATCTATGTACATTACAATTCCATGGACTTTGTCCACCCATATTCCACGAGTACATTAGGCCTAGTACTTTCAGAAAATTACATTTACAGTTAAATTATCAGGGGAGCTTTGCGGCCAAGTAAAGGTTCCTGTTTTTAATGCATTATAAGTATTGTTGATTGTATCTAGAGTGTGAATTGACTCTCTAAGAACCGTGGAGAATTCCGCCTCAAAATGCTCCTGCTAATGAAACAGAGGTCATAACCTCGCAGCGATCTCAGCCTTCTATTTATTCATTGAGGCATTTTACCACTGTTTCTTTTGATCAGTTGTTAATGCATTATTCACCCTCTCCCACGTGTAACTGATTGAACCCATTTTAATATGTTGCCAAGGTTAGATCATTCATTAGGAATTCACAGCATAAATCAATATCCAAATCGCTCTTTGACGTGCCTCCCTCTGTGCATGCATAATGATAAATGGATTTACGCCTGATATGAACTAGACATTTCAAAGCAACACTGTCAAAAGTGGTATGACAATTCGTTTTTCATTCGGATTGATGGTACATTATGTCTATGATGATGCCTTCTCATGGTAAAACCATACACATATTCATTGATGGGTCATCAAGTCAGTGGTCTTGGGTGTCTTTTCTGAGGTAGCATCTGAGAAATATTACTCTTCACACTTTTCTGAAGTAAAAAAATCACAGAGTTTAGAATGAGTCACTTTCATGCATTATTGCTGGGAATAAAAGTGACAGGGCGCTGGTCAAAAGTAGTGCACTACATGGGGTCCCTCTCTCACAATGACCTCATGTCCAACTCTAAGTACTGGAGCAGGCAATACAGTAGGAGGAGGAGAAGAAGAGATAATCTGCTGATGGACTACAGCGTAAATACAATTAACTCCTGATAAGTATATAATGACTTCAGACTAGGGTGAATACCTGTCCTTATCCAAATCATGCAAAATAAGGTAAATAATTTTTTTATTGTCTTTAAAAGTTCAACCAAACAATTATTTCATATGAAGTTTTATTAACACTGCTTATTAACACTGTAAAACACATTTATAATCATGTAATAAAGCAATTTAGCAGCTGACAGACACCAGCAGTTATTAAGGAAAACCAAGTGGATTAAACTCTTTATTTACCACTTCAAGACAGACTTAACTGTAATCTCTCTGTTGTCTATTCCCTTTCAATCTTTTTATGTTAGAAAATGACCTCACTCAAATGATAAATGTTTTCTATATATGTCACCCTTTAAAATAAAAGGAGGCAGTTATCTCTAGTTTATGCCTTTATTTAGATTTGTACAATACCGAGGCTGTGGGATAAATCTTATTTGTGTGTGTTTATTGGCAGGGTTGTGGTGTGGGCGACGCAAAACCAGGGGGGTACTTAGACTGGAATTTTATCCACACCAGCCCACATCACTGCGTGTGCCACCAACAATCTTTTACAGTTGGTGGCACCAGCCCATGACTCCAGAATTTACAGATCTTTTTTTTTTTTACGATCCATGGTATTGGCTGTCTAACTAATGATGGAGTCGGAGCAGGGATTTTTGCTAATGCCGTGTTTGACTTTGAATGTGGGTTTGAGTGAAAACCGGTTCGGCCCATTTGGCAGGTGGGCCGGCTGTGTCCCACTGATCAGTGAAAGGCTCATTAAAGATTAGCTTAACAGTGAAATTGCTCAAAAATCTTTACATTGAAAATATTAAATATTAACTTGTTATGGATAGGGGGCAGTATTTTCACGGCCGGATAAAAAACGTAGCCGGTTTAATCTGATTATTACTCCTGCCCAGAAACTAGAATATGCATGTAATTATTAGCTTTGGATAGAAAACACTCCAAAGTTTCTAAAACTGTTTGAATGGTGTCTGTGAGTATAACAGAACTCATTTGGCAGGCCAAAACCTGAGAAGATTCCAAACAGGAAGCGCCCTCTCTGACTATTTCTTGGCCTTCTTTATCATCTCTATCCAAAACAGGGGATCTCTGCTGTAACGTGACATTTTCTAACGCTCCCATAGGCTCTCAGAAGGCGCCAGAACGTTGAATGATGACTTTGCAGGCATTGGCTGAAAAACAGTAGCGCATTTGGATAGTGGTCCATCTGAGAACAATGAGACTGGGGGCGTGTGCACGAGACGAATCCATGTTTTTATTTTTTCGTCTTTGAACGAAAACAGGGTTTCCCGGTCGGAATATGATCGCTTTTTTACGAGAAAAATCGCATAAAAATGTATTTTAAACAGCGTTTGACATGCTTCGAAGTACGGTAATGGAATATTTTGAAATTTTTTGTCACGAAACGCGCCGGGCGTGTCACCCTTCGTTACCCTTCGGATAGTGTCTTGAACGCACGAACAAAACGCCACTATTTGGATATAACTATGGATTATTTGGAACCAAACCAACATTTGTTGTTTAACCTCTATGGGCTAGGCGGGACGAATTCGTCCCACCTACGTAACAGCCACTTGAAGCCTGTGGCGCGATTTTCAAAACCTTAAAAATCGTATTACTTCAATTTCTCAAACATATGACTATTTTACAGCTATTTAAAGACAAGACTCTCGTTAATCTAACCACACTGTCCGATTTCAAAAAGGCTTTACAGCGAAAGCAAAACATTACATTATGTCAGCAGAGTACCAAGCAAGAAATAATCAGACACCCATTTTTCAAGCTAGCATATAATGTCACAAAAACCCAGAAGACAGCTAAATGCAGCACTAACCTTTGATGATCTTCATCAGATGACACACCTAGGACATTATGTTATACAATACATGCATGTTTTGTTCAATCAAGTTCATATTTATATCAAAAAACAGCTTTTTACATTAGCATGTGACGTTCAGAACTAGCATACCCCCCGCAAACTTCCGGGGAATTTACTAACAATTTACTAAATTACTCACGATATACGTTCACAAAAAGCATAACAATTATTTTAAGAATTATAGATACAGTACTCCTCTATGCAGTCGATATGTCCGATTTTAACCTCTTGACGTTACCCTAGGATAGGGGGCGCCACAGCGCATTTTGGAAAAAATTTGTGCCCATTTTCAATGGCCTACTAATCAGACTCAGAAGCTAGGATATGCATATAATTAATACCTGTGGATAGAAAACACCCTAAAGTTTCTAAAACTGTTTGAATGGTGTCTGTGAGTATAACAGAACTCATATGGCAGTCAAAACCCCGAGACCGATTGAACCAGGAAGTGGAATTCTGAATTGTGGACTCAACTTCACGTCGTCGCCTATTATTCACACCGTAAGATATCGTTCATTGAGCACTTCCTATTGCTTCCACAAGATGTCGCCAGTCTTTACAAAGTGTTTTGAGCCTTCTACTGTCGAAACTCAGTGAATGAGACGCGTTGGAAATTGGTCACAGGGGGAGGGCCATCACCATTATGACGCCGGCGGCCCTGTCTACCCCCACCTTTGGAAACGTTTTGAAACACAATGAAATCATCCCCCTCGAATCTTATTGGCTCTCTTGTTGAAACAGGCCCTGAAGATTTATGTTATACAACGTTTGACATGTTTGAACGAACGTAAATGTAAAAAAAAAAATATTTTTTCGAAACTGCTGTGGCGCGCACGGCAGAGTAGTTGGATACAGCATTCAGACGCGCTAACAACAGAAAGCTAATGGAACATAAAGGATGGACTTCTTCGACCGAAAATACATCTGTTGTGGACCTGGGATTCCTGGAAGTGCTTTCTGATGAAGACAACTAAAGGTAAGGGATTATTGACAATATTATACAACATTAGATGTGATATGCGATTGTTCCAAGATGGCGCCGAGCTGTATTTACTAGCTCATTTTCTGAGTATCGCATCCCCTTTTATCGCTAAGTGTGATTACCCAGTAAAGTTATTTTTAAATCTGGTATGACAGGTGCTTTCAAGAGATATTCATCTATAAATCTTAGAATGACAATATTACATTTTAAACATGTTTTCGAATAGTAATTCAGTAAATTGTAGCACTGTTTCATCGGATGCTTTTGATGGGAAAATAGTTAGTCAACGTCAGACGCCGATGTAAAATGCTGTTTTCATATATAAATATGAACTTTATTGAACAAAAGAATGCATGCATTGTGTAACATGCTGTCCTAGGTGTGTCATCTGATGAAGTTTGTAAAAGGTTAGTGCTGCATTTAGCTGTTTTTTGGTTATTTGTGATGCATGTGGTTGGTCGGAAAATGGCTATGTTGCTGCTTTTTACGATGGACTCCTCTAACATAATCTAATGATTTGCTTTTCCTGTAAAACCTTTTTGAAATCGGACGACGTGGGTCGATTCAGGAGAGGTGTATCTATAAAACGATATAATTTGAAAAAAAAAATGAAAAAAATCAATTATTACATTTTGTTATGCTAATGGCGATATGATTTTTTGCTGGATTTTGATCCCGCTAACGGGACGAGACGCTGAAGAGGTTTTAAAATAGCTTTTTGGTGAAAGCACATTTTGCAATATTCTAAGTACATAGCCCAGCCATCACGGGCTAGCTATTTAGACACCCGGCAAGTTTAGCCTTCACCAAAATCAGATTTACTATTATAAAAGTTTGATTACATTTTGTTGTCTTCGTCAGAATGCACTCCCAGGACTGCTACTTCAATAACAAATGTTGGTTTGGTCCAAGATAATCCATCGTTATATCCGAATAGCGGCGTTTTGTTCGTGCTTCCCAGACACTATCCGAAATGGTAAATAAGGGTCGTGCGCATGGCGCAATTCGTGACAAAAAAATTCTAAATATTCCAATACCGTACCTCGAAGCATGTCAACCGCTGTTTAAAATCAATTTTTATGCAATTTATCTCGTAAAAAAGCGATAATATTCCGACCGGGAATCTTCTTTTCGGAAAACAGAGGAAAAATCACAAAGACGGGGGCGGCCAGGTCACGTGCCTAAGCCCACAGTCCCTTGATCGGCCACTTGAGAAAGGCGATAATGTGTTTCAGCATGGGGCTGGGATGACGACATTCAGGTTTTTCCCGGGCTCTGAGCGCCCATGGAAGACGTAGGAAGTGTCACGTTAGAGCAGAGATCCTTTGTAAAAGATAGAGATGGCAAAGAAGTTCAAGAAATGGTCAGACAGGCCACTTCCTGTAAAGGAATCTCTCAGGTTTTGACCTGCCATTTGAGTTCTGTTATACTCACAGACACCATTCAAACAGTTTTAGAAACTTTGGAGTGTTTTCTATCCAAAGCCAATAATTATATGCATATTCTAGTTACTGGGCAGGAGTAGTAACCAGATTAAATCGGGTACGTTTTTTATCCAGCCGTGAAAATACTGCCCCCTAGCCATAACAGGTTAACCTCTATGGGCTAGGTGGGACCTGTCCCACCTACTCAACAGCCAGTTGAATCCTGTGGCGCGTTATTCAAATACCTTAGATATAATATTACTTCAATTTTTCAAAAATATGACTATTTTACACCATTATAAAGATAACACTCTCGTTAATCTAACCACACTGTCCGATTTCAAAAAGGCTTTACAACGAAAGCAAAACATTAGATTATGTCAGCAGAGTACCGAGCCAGAAATAATCAGACACCCATTTTTCAAGCTAGCATATAATGTCACATAAACCCAAACCACAGCTAAATGTAGCACTAACCTTTGATGATCTTCATCAGATGACAACCCTAGGACATTATGTTATACAATACATGCATGTTTTGTTCAATGAAGTTCATATTTATATCAAAAACCAGCTTTTTACATTAGCATGTGACTAGCATTCCCACCGAACACTGCCGGTGAATTTACTAAATTACTCACGATAAACGTTCACAAAAAGCATAACAATTATTTTAAGAATTATAGATACAGAACTCCTCTATGCACTCGATATGTCCGATTTTAAAATAGCTTTTCGGTGAAAGCACATTTTGCAATATTCTCAGTAGATAGCCCGGCATCACAGGGCTAGCTATTTAGACACCCAGCAGGTTTAGCACTCATCAAAGTCAGATTTACTATAAGAAAAAGGCTAAATAAGGGTGACGAGCATGGCACAATTCGTGACAAAAGAATTCTAAATATTCCATTACCGTACTTCGAAGCATGTCAACCGCTGTTTAAAATCCATTTTTATGCCATTTTTCTCATAAAAAAGCGATAATATTCCGACCGGGAATCTGCGTTTAGATAAACAGACAAAGGAAAAGAAACCATTCGGGCGAAGCGGGCATGCGCCTAAGCCCATAGTACTCTGAGTGGCCACTTGCCAAAAGCGATAAAGTGTTTCAGCCAGAGCCTGCCTCGATATCGTTCAACGTTTTCCCGGGCTCTGAGACCCTATGGAAGACGTAGGAAGTGTCACGTTATTGCACAGATCCTGAGTCTTCAATAAAAAGAGCCAAGATGAAACACTACTTCTCAGACAGGCCACTTCCTGCTTGAAATCTTCTCAGGTTTTGGCCTGCCATAGGAGTTCTGTTATACTCAGACACCATTCAAACAGTTTTAGAAACTTTAGGGTGTTTTCTATCCAAAGCCAATAATTATATGCATATTCTAGTTACTGGGCAGGAGTAGTAACCAGATTAAATTGGTTACGTTTTTTATCCAGCCGTGTCAATACTGCCCCCTAGCCCTAACAGGTTAACTTAGTGCCCACAAATCTCATCACTATGCTGAGCTGTAGTCAATGAAAAGCGTTCTCACATAAACTCAGCAAAAAAAGAAACGTCCCTTTTTCAGGACCCTGTCTTTCAAAGATAATTAGTCAAAATCCAAATGTCTTCACAGATCTTAATTGTAAAGAGTTTAACCTGTTAGGGCTAGGGGGCAGTATTTGCACGGCTGGATAAAAAAAATGTACCCGATTTAATCTGGTTACTAATCCTACCCAGTAACTAGAATATGCATATACTTATTATATATGGATAGAAAACACTCTAAAGTTTCTAAAACTGTTTGAATGGTGTCTGTGAGTATAACAGAACTCATTTGGCAGGCAAAACCCTGAGACATTTGCTGACAGGAAGTGGATACCTGATGTGTTGTATTACCTTTAAACCTATCCAATTGAAAAACACAGGGGCTGAGGAATATTTTGGCACTTCCTATTGCTTCCACTAGATGTCACCAGCCTTTACAAAGTGTTTTGAGTCTTCTGGAGGGAGATCTGACCGAACAAGAGCCATGGAACGATGATGGCCCATTAGACACCTGGCGCGCGAGTTCATGTTGGGTACCCTCGTTCCAATACGTTATAAAAGAGTATGCATTCGTCCACCTTGAATATTATTCATGTTCTGGTTAAAAAAGGCCCTAATGATTTATGCTATACAACGTTTGACATGTTTGAACGAACGTAAATATATTTTTTCCCCTCGTTCATGACGAGAAGTCCGGCTGGCTTAGATCATGTGCTAACAAGACGGAGATTTTTGGACATAAATGATGAGCTTTTTTGAACAAAACTACATTCGTTATGGACCTGTGATACCTGGAAGTGACATCTGATGAAGAGAATCAAAGGTAATGGATTATTTACATAGTATTTTCGATTTTAGATCTCCCCAACATGACGTCTAGTCTGTATCGCAACGCGTATTTTTCTGGGCGCAGTGCTCAGATTATTGCAAAGTGTGATTTCCCAGTAAGGTTATTTTTAAATCTGGCAAGTTGATTGCGTTCAAGAGATGTACATCTATAATTCTTTAAATGACAATATAATATTTTACCAATGTTTTCTAATTTTAATTATTTAATTTGTGGTGTTGACTTGACTGCCGGTTATTGGAGGGAAACGATTTCCTCAACATCAATGCCATAGTAAAACGCTGTTTTTGGATATAAATATGAACTTGATAGAACTAAAAATGCATGCATTGTCTAACATAATGTCCTAGGAGTGTCATCTGATGGAGATTGTAAAAGGTTAGTGCATCATTTTAGCTGGTTTTATGGTTTTGGTGACCCTGTCTTTGAATTGACAAAACATTACACACAACTCTTGTAAATGTACTGTCCTAACATACTCTAAATTTATGCTTTCGCCGTAAAACCTTTTTGAATTCGTAAAACGTGGTTAGATTAACCTGTTATGGATAGGGGGCAGTATTTTCACGGCCGGATAAAAAACATACCCGATTTAATCTGATTATGACTCCTGCCCAGAAACTAGAATATGCATATAATTATTAGCTTTTGATAGAAAACACTCCAAAGTTTCTTAAACTGTTTGAATGGTGTCTGTGAGTATAACAGAACTCATTTGGCAGGCCAAAACCTGAGAAGATTCTGTACAGGAAGTACCCTGTCTGACCATTTCTTGGCCTTCTTGATTATCTCTATCCAAAACAGGGGATCTCTGCTGTTACGTGACACTTCCTACGGCTCCCATGGGCTCTCAGAAGGCGGCAAAAAGCTGAATCGTGGCTTTGCAGGCCCTGGCTGAAAAACATTAGCGCGTTTGGATAGTGGCAGGTCAGAGTACTATGAGACTGAGGCTCGTGCACGAGTCGAATCCATGTTTACTTTCTCTCTCTTTGAACGAAAACAACCACTCCCGGTCGGAATATTATCGCTTTTTTACGAGAAAAATTGCATAAAAATTGATTTTAAACAGCGGTTGACATGCTTCGAAGTACGGTAATGGAATATTTAGAATTGTTTTGTCACGAAATGCGTCGGGCGCGTAACCCTTCGTCACCCTTGGATAGTGTCTTGAACGCACGAACAAAACGCCGCTATTTGGATATAATTATGGATTATTTTGAACCAAACCAACATTTGTTATTGAAGTAGCAGTCCTGGGAGTGCATTCTGACGAATAACACCAAAGGTAATCAAACTTTTCTAATAGTAAATCGGAGTTTGGTGAGGGTCAAACTTGGTGGGTGTCAAAATAGCTAGCCGTGATGGCTGGGCTATCTACTCAGAATATTGCAAAATGTGCTTTCACCGAAAAGCTATTTTAAAATCGGACATAGCGAGTGCATAAAGGAGTTCTGTATCTATAATTCTTAAAATAATTGTTATGTTTTTTGTGAACGTTTGTCGTGAGTAATTTAGTAAATTCACCGGAACTGTTCGGTGGGAATGCTAGTTCTGAACGTCACTTGCTAATGTAAAAAGCTGGTTTTTGATATAAATATGAACATGATTGAACAAAACATGCATGTATTGTATAACATAATGTCCTAGGCGTGTCATCTGATGAAGATCATCAAAGGTTAGTGCTGCATTTAGCTGTGGTTTTGTTTTTTGTGACATATGCTAGCTTGAAAAATGGGTGTCTGATTATTTCTGGCTGGGTACTCTGCTGACATAATCTAATGTTTTGCTTTCGCTGTAAAGCCTTTTTTAAATCGGACAGTGTGGTTAGATAAAGGAGAGTCTTGTCTTTAAAATGGTGTAAAATAGTCATATGTTTGAAAAATTGAAGTTTTTGTATTTTTGAGGAATTTGTAATTCGCGCCACGCCCGTCATTGGATATTGGAGCAGGTGTTCCGCTAGCGGAACATCTAGATGTAAGAGGTTAATGTACATGCACCTGTGGAACGGTCGTTAACCTGTTTGGGATAGTGGGCAGTATTTTCACGGCCGGATAAAAAACGTACCCGATTTAATCTGGTTACTACTCCTGCCCAGAAACTAGAATATGCATATAATTAGTAGATTTGGATAGAAAACACTCTAAAGTTTCTAAAACTGTTTGAATGGTGTCTGTGAGTATAACAGAACTCATATGGCAGGCCAAAACCTGAGAAGATTCTATACAGGAAGCGCCCTGTCTGATCATTTCTTGTCCTTCTAGGGCATCTCTATCAAAAATACAGCATCTCTGCTATAACGTGACATTTTCTAAGGCTTTCATTTGCTCTAGGAAGGCGCCAGAAAGTGGAATGAGAGCTCTGCAGTCTCTGGGCGAAAAACAGCAGGGGTTTTTGTGAGTGGTCCTTCTGGGAACAATGACACTGAGGCGCGTAGGGCACGAGACGACTCCATTTTTTTCTTTCAGTGTTTGAACGAATACAACGTCGCGCGGTTGGAATATTATAGCTATTTTACGAGAAAAAACGCATGAAAATGTATTTTAAACAGCGTTTGACATGCTTCGAAGTACGGTAATGGAATATTTTGAATTTTTTTGCTACGAAACGCGCCGGCGTGTCACCCTTCGGATAGTGACTTGAACGCACAAACAAATCGGAGCTATTTGGATATAACTATGGATTATTTGGAACCAAAACAACATTTGTTGTTGAAGTAGAAGTCCTGGGAGTGCATTCTGACGAAGAACAGCAAAGGTAATCCAATTTTTTCTTATAGTAAATCTGAGTTTGGTGAGTACCAAACTTGGTGGGTGTCAAATTAGCTAGCCGTGATGGCCGGGCTATCTACTCAGAATATTGCAAAATGTGCTTTCACCGAAAAGCTATTTTAAAATCTGACACCGCGATTGCATAAAGGTGTTCTGTAATATAATTCATAAAATATTTGTTATGTATTTTGTGAATGTTAATCGTGGGTAATTTAGTAAATTCACTGGAAGTTTTCGGTGGGTATGCTAGTTCTGAACAAACATGCTAATGTAAAAAGCTGGTTTTGATATAAATATGAACTTGATTGAACAAAACATGCATGTATTGTATAACATAATGTCCTAGGAGTGTCATCTGATGAAGATCATCAAAGGTTAGTGCTGCATTTAGCTGTGGTTTTGGTTTTTGTGACATTATATGCTAGCTTGAAAAATGGGTGTGTGATTATTTCTGGCTGGGTACTCTCCTGACATAATCTAATGTTTTGGTTTTGCTGTAAAGCCTTTTTGAAATCGGACAATGTGGTTAGATAAAGGAGAGTCTTATCTTTCAAATGGTGTAAAATGAGGCGCGTTGTTTGAGAAATTGAAATTATAGCATTTTTAAGGTTTTTCGTATTTCGCGCCAGGCGCTACCATTGGATATTGGTGAGGCGTTCCGCTAGCGGAACGTCTGTACATAAGTTAACACCTGTATGAAGAGCTTTGATAGGAGATTTGTACCTTGATCAGTTTATACCACCTTAGGTAAGCCAAATGTCGTGAAGAATTTAATTAAGGCTTTACTCACTACTGGAGCTATAATCCTTCTCAGAGGAATGGCGTCGGGGTATCTTGATGCCATACACATAATTGTTAACAGAAACTGGCTACCCAATTTTGTCTTCGGTAACGGTCCAACACAATCAATCACCACATGTTCAAATGGTTCACCTATGACAGGTATTGGACAAAGAGGAGCGGGAGGAATAACCTGATTTTGGTTTTCCTGTTATCTGATATGTGGGGCAGGTCCGACAGAACTGAGCCATATCTTGTTTTAAACCTGGCCAAAAGAAATGTCGAAGGACCCGATCATACGTCTTGGTGATTCCTAAATGACCGGACCACTGGTGATCATGAGCAAGGGATAACACATTTTGTCGAAAGGCTGTAGGAATCACTATTTGATAAACAGCATTCCAATGTCCATCCGCGTCAACATGGGATGTCCATTTACACATGAGGAGATTACCATCAAGGAAGTAAGCCACGTTCTTCTTCTTTACCTCTTCCATTGAGACAACACTAGAAAAACCATTTAGCAAGCTTGTTGTCAACCTTTTGGCCACTGAGTTGCCTGCTCACGAGTGACTGGTAACTGTATTGCATCAGCAATAAGTTCAACATACTTCGATTCTTCCTTGGGCTGTTTGTCAGAGGTGATCAGCTTCTCAGAGATAGCACGCAACCCATCCTCTTGATCAACCTCTTTAAACAGAACAGTGTTTGACAAATTTATCATGTCACCCAATCAGCAATCAGCTGCTCACGAGTGACTGGTAACTGATAGGCATTAGCAATAAGTTCTACATACTTCGATCCTTCCTTGGGTTAGTTGGCAAAGGTGTTCAGCTTCTCAGAGGTAGCACACAACCCATCCTCTTGATCAACCTCTTTGAACAAAACAGTGTTCGACAAATTTATCATGTCACCCACATGTCGTGCCTGAGCACGAGTGACAGCACAAGCGGGGAACACATGTGGATAACTCTGTGCCAGCTCATTGGAGAGAGAGTGGTCACTGTTATCCAATACTTCCAATACGGGTACTACCTTTCCTCCGGCAATATCGTTACCCATTATAAAGGTCACACCTTTTACTGGCAACATAGGACGTACCCCCACTCTGAATATTCCACTGATTAATTCAGAGTGTACATTCACAAAGTGCAATGGCACTGGGACAAAACCCATTTCAATACCCTGTACTAACACACTGGAACCACAGTATGTTTTTTCGGATGAGGGCAACACATCAGACAATATAAACGACTGCGCCACACCAGTATCTGTAAGGATTTTAACCGGGCGCTGAGACGCTTCGTCATTCGTTATGGACACAAAACCCTCAAAAATGAACGGTTTGTAACTGTGGTCGGGGACTGAGACTTTCAAACTATATTTACCCTGAGGCACTTGTATCGTTTCAGACCTCATAACCGTACGAATTAGCCCAACACCTGTTGGCGGCTTGGCACGAATAGGCATCCCTTGTTTGTGTTTTAGCAGGAAGCAATCATTAATCATATGTCCCACTTTATGGCAATAGAAACAGGGACGCTCATTTTTCTGGCGTGTTTGATATACTACTGGCCAACTAGGGCTAAAAGTAGGCAACTCAGTGTCTCTACTCTCAGTATGAGCCGAAAATACGCTCTTGTGCGTCAACACAAACTCGTCTGTCAAAACAGACGCTTCTGACAAGGAGGATACTTTCTGTTCGTTTAGGTAAACTACAATGCATTCGGGTAAGCAATTTTTAAACTCTTACAACAAGATTAACTCCCGGAGAGAGTTGAAATCAGTTACCTTGCTAGCAGCATGCCATTTATCAAACAGACTTCCCTTGTCTCTAGCAAATTCCACATAAGTTTTACTAGAAGTCTTTCTATGAGACCTAAATCTCTGTCGGTATGCCTCAGGCACAAGCTCATAGGCGCGAAGAACAGTAGCTTTGACCACTTCATAAATCAAACTGTCTTCCAGAGGTAGCGCTGACAAAACCTCTTGGGCTTTACCAGTTAACTTACACTGAAGTAATAGGCACCCTACCTCTTCAGGCCATTTCAATGCTACGGCTATACGTTCAAACACACAAAAATAGGAGTCAACCTCTGACTCTCTGAAGAAAGGTACTAAGGCAATCTGCCTACTAATGTCAAAAGTGTTGGAAGCTACAGCTGGTGAGGATGCCTCACTAACAGGCACAGCAGGAACGAAGGCCAGCCTCGCTGTCTCTGCCTCCAGTTCCATCTGCTGCATTTTGAACTCCAAATGCCGCTGTTCTCTTTCTTTTTCTGCCTGAAGTTTACACATATCCAACTGGAGATTCTCACCTAATATGGGCTCTCTTCCGCCTCCACTTGGAACTGTATTGAACGGACAACCCTCCTGGCATCACCGGTTGACAGTGGGAAGAGTGGATCAAAAAGGGGCAATGTGGCTGGAGCTTTAGCCTCGCCCTCAGACACCGACGGGCTTACAGGAGCAGCAAAATCCCCTGCAAGGGTAGTAGGCTCAGGCAGCGGTAATACTAGCACTTGTTCTTCCAACAAAACATTTAACACCAGTTGCTTAACCTCTGCCTTAACTTCTTGGGGCTATGTGGGACGCTAGCGTGCCACCCGTGGTGCACCCTATCAACAGCAGGTGCATTTCAAGAGCGGCAAATTTGAAACCAAATAAATGTCAAAATTCAAATTTTTCAAACATACAACTATCTTACACCCTTTGAAAGATAAACATCTCCTTAATCTAACCACGTTGTCCGATTTCAAAAAGGTTTTACGGCGAAAGCATAAAGTTAGATTATGTTAGGAGAGTACATTGACAATAGCTGTGTGTAATGTTTTGTCAATTCAAAGACAGGGTCACCAAAACCATAAAACCAGCTAAAATGATGCACTAACCTTTTACAATCTCCATCAGATGACACTCCTAGGACATTATGTTAGACAATGCATGCATTTTTAGTTCTATCAAGTTCATATTTATATCCAAAAACAGCGTTTTACTATGGCATTGATGTTGAGGAAATCGTTTCCCTCCAATAACCGGCAGTCAAGTCAGCACCACAAATTAAATAATTAAAATTAGAAAACATTGGTAAAATATTATATTGTCATTTAAAGAATTATAGATTTACATCTCTTGAACGCAATCAACTTGCCAGATTTAAAAATAACCTTACTGGGAAATCACACTTTGCAATAATCTGAGCACTGCGCCCAGAAAAATATGCTTTGCTATACAGACAAACGGCCATGTTGGAGAGATCTAAAATCGAAAATACTATGTAAATAATCCATTACCTTTGATTCTCTTCATCAGATGTCACTTCCAGGAATTCCAGGTCCATAACGAATGTAGTTTTGTTCAAAAAAGCTCATCATTTATATCCAAAAAGCTCCGTGTTGTTAGCACATGGTCAAAGCCAGCCGGACTTCTCGTCATGAACGAGGGGAAAAAATATATTTACGTTCGTTCAAACATGTCAAACGTTGTATAGCATAAATCATTAGTGCCTTTTTTAACCAGAACATGAATAATATTCAAGGTGGACGAATGCATTCTCTTTTATAACGTATTGGAATGAGGGTACCCAACATGAACTCGCGCGCCAGAGTCTAATCGGCCATCACCGTTCCATGGCTCTTGTTCGGTCAGATCTCACAGTAAAAGACTCAAAACACTTTGTAAAGGCTGGTGACATCTAGTGGAAGCAATAGGAAGTGCCAAAACATTAATCAACCCCTGTGTGTTTCAATGGCATAGGCTTAAAGGTAATTCAACACATCAGGTATCCACTTCCTGTCAGAAAATGTCTCAGGGTTTTGCCTGCCAAATGAGTTCTGTTATACTCACAGACACCATTCAAACAGTTTTAGAAACTTTAGGGTGTTTTCTATCCATATATAATAACTATATGCATATTCTAGTTACTGGGTAGGATTAGTAACCAGATGAAATCGGGTACGTTTTTTTATCCAGCCGTGAAAATACTGCCCCCTAGCCCCAACAGGTTAACTAAACTGTGCGAAATAAACAACAAATAATGGTCAGCCAAGGTCATTAAATCAACTCTATGACATTTGTCAAAAACCTCCCACAAAGGGTTATCCAAAAAGGATTTCAAATCAAAAGTAGCCATCTTGAACTACTACACAAGAGCCAACAAATAGCAAACATTAATGCTATGATTATATTATAAGACACCTGGGAGCCAGAAATCTTTCTGATTGAGAGGGGGACAAATACTTGTTTCCCTCATTAAAATGCAAATCATTTTATAACATTTTTGACATTAATTTTTCTGGATTTTTTTGTTGTTATTCTGTCTGTCACTGTTCAAATAAACCTACCATTAAAATTATGGACTCATCATTTCTTTGTCAGTGGGCAAACGTACAAAATCAGCAGGGGATCAAATACATTTTTTCCCTCACTGTACATAGCCTCGTTATTTTTGTGTTACTTTCTTTTTACTTTAGCAAATATTTTAAGAAAAATAAGAATTAAAACTGTTGGTTAAGTGCGTGTAAGGAAGCATTTCACGGTAAGATCTACACCTATTGTATTCCGCGCATGTGACAAATGAAATTAGATTTGATTCTAATTTATCACATACAAGTGCTGTAGTTCATTACTTAGCATCCCTGTGAAAGGAATATGTTGGTATCAATGACCGGAAGAAGAGGGAATATTCTCAAATATATGGAGATAGAATCACAGAGGGGTTTGATGAAAAGACTGGATGGATGTTTTTGATGATGATTCAACAGGGAGAGCATTATATGAAATAAGGGTGCAATATCCTGGTAAAAAAATATCTACTTCACAGGAAAGTTTTCAAACAGAACTCAGTCCTTTGAACTCAGAATGCAGTTCTTTGCTTAATGCTGTTTGGTTAAATGCGTCTGCAGTTGTATCCCATGTTTCCTTTAAAAAGCTCAAGTTATTGTACTCCTCCAGATGGAAACTATGGTTTGTTAATAATTCATCTGCTTCGGTATAAAGCGTGTACATAAATCATCGGACATTAAAGGGCCCGGTTGTGGGAGTAATGAGAAATAGTCAGGATTCAGACGTAATAGTCTTAAAATGCCTGATTATAGGAAGTGCTTTTACCCCTCTCAGAAGGCCCAGAATCATTTGAATTCATGTGTTATTAATCAGACAGACTGAGATCCGTGCCATGGAATGTTCAAACACCTTACTCCAATCCATCAAACCTTATGGACCTAACCCGACCCTCCCACCTCATCTACACCACCAATATCTCACACTCCCCTCCTTGCATATATTGCAGGTTTTACACTGGATTTCATGAACCAACTAAATTGTCACCTTGTGGGTATCTTTGGTAAGTGTAATTAAAACTATTATCTCTTATTTTAACAAAGTTCTAGGCATATGTGTATACCTTTGTATTTCACATATGAACACCTTATGTAAAGGTGCTTGCCCTTTGATTCTTGCAGTAGTTGTATGAATTCACACAGTTGAAGGCTAAGGCTACACTGCTCTGACAGACACCAAAAGTGTCCAGAGATATACAGTGGGGTCCAAAATTGACAACCTTAATAAAGAAGAGCAAAAACGCTGAGATATGTTGTATACAAAGAAAATGGGAAATTATATTATATTTTGCACTAATATAATTGCTCAGAGAAAGAGATTTTGTTTAACAAGAAATAAAACAAATCTCAGAGGTAGGGCTCAAAATCATTGACACCCCTGTTTTCAATACCTCACCTTGCAAGGATAACGGCACTGAGCCTTTTTCTAAAATGTTGTATGAGTTGAAGAACACATTGGGAGGGATCTTAGACCATTCCACCAGACATAATCTTTCCAGATCCTTTGTCTGTGCTTATGGATTGCTCTCTTCAATTCAAACCACAGGTTTTCAATGGGTTTGATGACCGGAAACTGAGATGGCCATTGCATAATGTTGATTTTGTGACCAATTAACCACTTCTTTGTGGTCAATCTTGACACAACATTTTGAACAGAAATACAACGGTCCATCGGATCAGTCTAAAACGTTGCACAATTACTGCTGCCATCTAGTGGACAAAACCTAATTGCAGCTGGGCTGGAATAATACATTATGGCCTTTGTCTTGCATTTCAAAGATGATGCTACAAAAAAAATACAAAAGAACTGTTGTTTTTTCTTTGTATTATCTTTTACCAGATCTATTGTGTTATATTCTCCTACAAATCCTTTCACATTTCCACAAACTTAAAAGTGTTTCCTTTCAAATGGTACCAAGAATATGCATATCATTGCTTCAGAGCGTGAGCTACAGGCAGTTAGATTTGGGTATGTCATTTTAGGCTAAAATTGAAAAAAAAGGGGCAGATCCTTTAGTGGTAACTAGGGCCCAGGACCAGTGGAAGCAAAATATCCCCATATCATCAAAGATCCAACAACATATTTTACAGTAGGTTTGGGGTTCTTTTGTGCTTATACATTCTCATTTCGACACCAAACCCACCACTGGTGTGTGTGGCCAAAGAGCTATATGTTTTTGTCATCTGACCAAAGCACTGATTCCAATCCAAGTACCAATGCCATTTAGTAAACTCGAGGCATTTACTGGATATATATATAAAAAAAAAGCTGTTTGGTCACGCACATCAGTGGTGGGTTTGGTATTGAAATGAAAATGCATGAGCAGAAAAGAACCCCATACCTACTGTAAAATTTGGTGGTGGATCTTTGATGTTATGGGGCTATTTCGCAACAGCATCATGAACTTTACCCAGTACCAAATGTTTTTGCAAAAAACCTGGTTGCCTCTGTCAGGAGGCTGAAACTTGGTCACAGCAGATCTTCCAGCAAGACAATAACCCCAAGCACACATCAAAATCCACAAAGAATGGTTAATTGGCCACAAAATCAACATTTTGCAACGGCCATCTCAGTCTCTGACTTTGAAACCCATTGAAAACCTGTGGTTTGAATTGAAGAGGTTAGCCCCTAAGCGCATATTAACCTCTTACATCTAGACGTTCCGCTAGCGGAACACCTGCTCCAATATCCAATGATAGGCGTGGCGCGAATTACAAATTCCTCAAAAATACAAAAACTTCAATTTTTCAAACATATGACTATTTCACAGCATTTTAAAGACAAGACTCTCCTTTATCTAACCACACTGTCCGATTTCAAAAAGGCTTTACAGCGAAAGCAAAACATTAGATTATGTCAGCAGAGTACCAAGCCAGAAATAATCAGACACCCATTTTTCAAGCTAGCATATAATGTCACATAAACCCAGAAGACAGCTAAATGCAGCACTAACCTTTGATGATCTTCATCAGATGACACACCTAGGACATTATGTTATGCAATACATGCATGTTTTGTTCAATCAAGTTCATATTTATATAAAAAAACAGCTTTTTACATTAGCATGTGACGTTCAGAACTAGCATACCCCCGCAAACTTCCGGGGAATTTGCTAACAATTTACTAAATTACTCACGATAAACGTTCACAAAAAGCATAACAATTATTTTAAGAATTATAGATACAGAACTCCTCTATGCACTCGATATGTCCGATTTTAAAATAGCTTTTTGGTGAAAGCACATTTTGCAATATTCTAAGTACATAGCCCAGCCATCACGGGCTAGCTATTTAGACACCCGGCAAGTTTAGCCTTCACCAAAATCAGATTTACTATTATAAAAGTTTGATTACATTTTGTTGTCTTCGTCAGAATGCACTCCCAGGACTGCTACTTCAATAACAAATGTTGGTTTGGTCCAAAATAATCCATCGTTATATCCGAATAGCGGCGTTTTGTTCGTGCGTCCCAGACACTATCCGAAATGGTAAATCAGGGTCGCACGCAAGGCGCAAAAAAATTCTAAATATTCCATTACCGTACTTCGAAGCATGTCAACTGCTGTTTAAAATCAATTTTTATGCAATTTATCTCGTAAAAAAGCGATAATATTCCGACCGGGAATCTCCTTTTCGGCAAACAGAGGAAAAATCACAAAGACGGGGGCAGCCAGGGGACGCGCCTAAGCCCACAGTCCCTTGATCGGCCACTTGAGAAAGGCGATAATGTGTTTCAGCCTGGGGCTGGGATGACGACATTCAGGTTTTTCCTGGGCTCTGAGCGCCCATGGAAGACATAGGAAGTGTCACGTTAGAGCAGAGATCCTTTGTAAAAGATAGAGATGGCAAAGAAGTTCAAGAAATGGTCAGACAGGCCACTTCCTGTAAAGGAATCTCTCAGGTTTTGACCTGCCATTTGAGTTCTGTTATACTCACAGACACCATTCAAACAGTTTTAGAAACTTTGGAGTGTTTTCTATCCAAAGCCAATAATTATATGCATATTCTAGTTACTGGGCAGGAGTAGTAACCAGATTAAATCGGGTACGTTTTTTATCCAGCCGTGAAAATACTGCCCCCTAGCCATAACAGGTTAAGGATATCAAGGATCTGTAAGGTTTCTTTATGGAGGAATGGTCTAAAAACCCTCCCAATATGTTTAACAACTCCTAAAACATTTTAGAAAAAAGCTTATAGCTGTTATCCTCTCACCCTCGCAAGGTGAGATACTCACATTAAAAGGTTTTGAAAACAGGGATTACAATAATTGACACCTACCTTTTTGAGAATTTGATTTATCACTTGTTAAACAATCTCTTTCTCTGAGCAATTGTATTAGTATAGAATAATATAATTGCCCAATTTTTGGGAGCATACAATAACTCAATTTGAATTATTTATTTTATACAATCATTTTTGCTCATCTTTTTCAAGGGTGTCTAATTCTGAACCCCACAGTATATGTCTCATCTTCAGTGAGTCACATAGTATGCCTCCCAGTCTCTTCTGAAACAAACCTCTATCCTATGGGGTGGTCTTCTTCTCTGCTCTTCTCTTCAGGCAGGCAGGCAGCTGAATACATTGGGGAGACAGACAGGTAGATCAAGGACTCATGTCCTCTCCCCAGGGAGATGCTTGGTGCTTGTTATGCTCACTACAACCAGGAAGAGAGAGCTAGCCCCTGCATCACATAGTATTCGCAGTGTGTCGGAAAAGGAGTTGAATCCTGTGCTGAGGGCTGGGGTTGTGAGACTGTGGGGGTCGCAGCTGTAGCTGGTGTACTAGTCGGAGTATATGCCAGGCAGGCATCAAGAAGCAGGCTGGCAGATCTTCCAGTGTGCCCCCCCAGTGAGGTGCCAGTTGAGATTCCAGCATTCACAGACAGCTTGAGACCATTAAAATTTAAACTGGATATAGTTACCTGTGCTCGGAAAACCATACTCTGGTCCTATTAACAGTACACTGTCGTGATAGGATGACAATTTCAATTTGCTGTCGTTTGTTCTTTCAGTTAAGGAGAAAAAGGGGGTGAGGATTAGGACGTGGTGTGATTCTCACCATCTTCTCTGATGGAGAGAATATGATGGACAGGAGCTAGCCCTTCTTTCTTTTCTCACCCTTTTCCTTTCATTCTCTATCCTCAGTGAGGAACAAAAGTTCAACTATGTGAACCCATCCTTCCTCAACAGCCTTTGAAGAAAGTAAGCTAAACTATCTGCAAAGACACCGCCTGAGGATATTCTCAAACTTTTGTTTACTATAAAGATGATTGCTTTTTCTCCATGCCTTTTCCTGGAAGTATTATATGGCCTTGCCTTTGAGAAAAGCACAACTAATGCCTAAATGCCATGCCACAATTCAAACCATTATACATAAGAGCATTTTGAACATAGAAAAAGTTATATATGTTGGTGCTTGAATAAAAGGTGTATCTTAACAAGGGTGCGGGGAAACAGAAGATGAACAGCAGGCTCCGGTGGCGGTCCGCCTGTCGCCGAAACCTGGAGGTGGTCTTAACCTGTTGGGGCTAGGGTGCAGTATTTTCACGGCTGGATAAAAAAACGTACCCGATTTAATCTGGTTACTAATCCTACCCAGTAACTAGAATATGCATATACTTATTATATATGGATAGAAAACACCCTAAAGTTTCTAAAACTGTTTGAATGGTGTCTGTGAGTATAACAGAACTCATTTGGCAGGCAAAACCCTGAGACATTTTCTCACAGGAAGTGGATACCTGATGTGTTGAATTACCTTTAAGCCTATGCCATTGAAACACACAGGGGTTGATTAATGTTTTGGCACTTCCTATTGCTTCCACTAGATGTCACCAGCCTTTACAAAGTGTTTTGAGTCTTTTACTGTGAGATCTGACCGAACAAGAGCCATGGAACGGTGATGGCCGATTAGACTCTGGCGCACGAGTTCATGTTGGGTACCCTCGTTCCAATACGTTATAAAAGAGAATGCATTCGTCCACCTTGAATATTATTCATGTTCTGGTTAAAAAAGGCACTAATGATTTATGCTATACAACGTTTGACATGTTTGAACGAACGTAAATATATTTTTTCCCCTCGTTCATGACGAGAAGTCCGGCTGGCTTAGATCATGTGCTAACAACACGGATCTTTTTGGATATAAATGATGAGCTTTTTTGAACAAAACTACATTCGTTATGGACCTATCGGATTCCGGGAAGTGACATCTGATGAAGAGAATCAAAGGTAATGGATTATTTACATAGTATTTTCGATTTTAGATCTCTCCAACATGGCCGTTTGTCTGTATAGCAAAGCATATTTTTCTGGGCGCAGTGCTCAGATTATTGCAAAGTGTGATTTCCCAGTAAGGTTATTTTTAAATCTGGCAAGTTGATTGCGTTCAAGAGATGTAAATCTATAATTCTTTAAATGACAATATAATATTTTACCAATGTTTTCTAATTTTAATTATTTAATTTGTGGTGCTGACTTGACTGCCGGTTATTGGAGGGAAACGATTTCCTCAACATCAATGCCATAGTAAAACGCTGTTTTTGGATATAAATATGAACTTGATAGAACTAAAAATGCATGCATTGTCTAACATAATGTCCTAGGAGTGTCATCTGATGGAGATTGTAAAAGGTTAGTGCATCATTTTAGCTGGTTTTATGGTTTTGGTGACCCTGTCTTTGAATTGACAAAACATTACACACAGCTATTGTCAATGTACTCTCCTAACATAATCTAACTTTATGCTTTCGCCGTAAAACCTTTTTGAAATCGGACAACGTGGTTAGATTAAGGAGATGTTTATCTTTCAAAGGGTGTAAGATAGTTGTATGTTTGAAAAATTTGAATTTTGACATTTATTTGGTTTCAAATTTGCCGCTCTTGAAATGCACCTGCTGTTGATAGGGTGCACCACGGGTGGCACGCTAGCGTCCCACATAGCCCCAAGAAGTTAAGAAGAGCGGACCGGGCTCTCTTCCAGGTATGCGGACAGCGGCGGACAAACATCTGGGCCGAGGGTATGCTGACTTTTTCCTCTTGCTCGGGGAAGAGCGGAGGCTGGTAACCCATGGAACACTCGAAGGGCGGGAGACCAGTGGCCGAGCAGGGAAGGGCTTTGCGGGTGTTCTCCACCCATACGATTTGCTGGCTCCAGATGGTGGAGTTGGAAGAGACAATGCAACGAAGAGCCGTCTCCAGGTCCTGATTGGCTCGCTCCGACTGGCCACTAGATTGGGGATGAAACCCGGAGGACAGGCTGGCCGATGACCCAATGAGGATGCAGAATGCCTTCCAGAATCGGGACGAGAACTGAGGACCACGATTGGAGACCATGTCGACCAGAAGTCCATGGATCTGGACGATGTGCTGTACCATGAGCTGGTCCGTCTCCTTGGCTGAGGGTAACTTGGCTGGGAAAGCTGTTCCCTGCGGACCAGGATCTTGATACCCCAGACGAGTGTAGCTGCCAGACAGGAGGTAGGCAGGATGGTCTCTGTGTCAGACGGTGTAGCTGTGGAGCTATGCAAGCGAGAGAGGCTTCACATTCTTCGACCCAGGGCGGTAGGAGATTATACAATTGAAACGAGTGAATAACAGACACCCAACGAGCCTGCCTTGAGTTGAGGCACTTGGCGGAGCGGAGATATTCCAGATTCTTATGGTTGGTCCTCACTAAGAATGGATATT
Source organism: Salmo salar (assembly GCF_965601325.2). NCBI lineage: Eukaryota > Metazoa > Chordata > Actinopteri > Salmoniformes > Salmonidae > Salmo > Salmo salar. The sequence goes on from NC_138299.1 coordinate 36,749,833, forward strand.
CTGCCCCTTCTAGCCAATGTCTCCACTCCTCCAGCGCCATCTTGACCGCAAGAAATTCCCGATTTCCCACATAGTAGTTCCTCTCAGCAGGATTAAGACGATGGGACAGGAAAGCGCAGGAATGCACTTTTTATCCTGGGCAGAACGCTGGGACAGGACGGCCCCACTTCAACGTCCGAGGTATCGACCTCCACCACGAACTGACGGGACGGGTCCGGATGGATTAAGATGGGGACAGCGGCGAATCGATTCTTGAGATCCGAAATCGCCCGGTCAGCAGCTGGGGACCATGTGAATGGAACTTTGGGTGAGGTGAGTGCAGAGAGGGGGGAAGCCAGGGTGCTGTAGCCCCGGATGAAGCGACAGTAGAAATTAGAAAATCCAGGAAACGTTGAAGCTGGATGTGGGTTGGGGCCAAGCCACCATCGCTCTGACCTTGTTATGATCCATCTGAATGTTCCCTGTAGCAATGACATATCCCAGAAAAGAGAGAGTGGAGCAATGGAATTGACATTTATCAGCTTTAAAAAAACAACTGGTTCTCCAGGAGACGCTGGAGAACTTGTTGGACATGGAGAACATGCTCTTGAGCCGAACGGGAAAATACAAGGATGTCATCGAGGTAGACAAATACGAACCAGTTCAACATGTGACGGAGCACATCATTGACCAGGGCCTGGAACACTGTGGGAACGTTGGTCAGTCCGAATGGCATAACCAGGTACACATAGTGCCCGCTAGCCGCGTTAAAGGCTGTCTTCCACGGTTGAGAGATCTGAGACTTATCCCAAGCCCGCAGGAGAACGTCCAGGGGCAGGCTGCGCGACCTTGAGGCAATGCGTGTGACTGAACGGGCTCCAACCCAGGATAGAACCCATAGCCCAGTCAATTACGGTTGTGGCTCTGGAGCCATGACAATCCCAAAAACCACGGGTACATTTTATTTATTTATTTCACCTTTATTTAACCAGGTAGGCTAGTTTAGAACAAGTTCTCATTTACAACTGCGACCTGGCCAAGATAAAGCAACGCAGTGCGACACAAACAACACAGAGTTACACATGGACTAAACAAACATACAGTCAATAATACAGTAGAAAAGGTGGTACAGTGTATGCAAATGAGGTAAGATAAGGGAGGTAAGGCAATAAATAGGCCATGGTGGCGAAGTAATTACAATATACCAATTAAAAACTGGAGTGATTGATGTGCAGAAGATGAATGTGCAAATAGAGATACTGGGGTACAAAGGAGCAAGATAAATAAATAAATACAGTATGGGGATGAGGTAGTTGGATGGGCTATGTACAGGTGCAGTGATCTGTGAGCTGCTCTGACAGCTGGTGCCTAAAGCTAGTGAGGGAGATATGAGAATCCAGCTTCAATGATTTTTGCAGTTCGTTCCAGTCATTGGCAGCAGAGAACTGGAAGGAAAGGTGGCCAAAGGTGGAATTGGCTTTGGGGGTGACAAGTGAGGTATACCTGCTGGAGCATGTGCTACGGGTGGGTGCTGCTATGGTGACCAGTAAGCTGAGATAAGGTGGGGCTTTACCTAGCGGAGACTAGTAGATGAACGGGGACCGGTGGGTTTGGCGACGAGTATGAAGCGAGGGCCAGCCAACGAGAGCGTACAGGTTGCAATGGTGGGTAGTATATGGGGCTTTGGTGACAAAACGGGTGGCACTGTGATAGACTGCATCCAATTTGTTGAGTAGAGTGAGTAGAGGCTATTTTGTAAATGACATCGCCGAAGTCGAGGATCGGTAGGATGGTCAGTTTTACGAGGGTATGTTTGGCAGCATGAGTGAAAAGGCTTTGAGGCAAAATAGGAAGCTGATTCTAAATTTAATTTGGATTGGAGATGCTTAACGTGAGTCTGGAAGGAGAGTATACAGTCTAACCAGACACCTAGGTATTTGTAGTTGTCCACATATTCTAAGTCAGAACCGTTCCAGAGTACATGAGAAGACTCAATGAGCATTAACTACATGGACTCACTGTGTTTAGCTGGCACTCGCAGGTTGATGGGAACTATACTCTGAGTGACCCTGCCAGTAGAGCATCCGTCCAATGCCCTGGCGTCCATGAGAATGGAGAGGGGTTGTGTATAGATGGCCAGCTCCGACACCAGAGACCATGAGCACCCGGAGAGATTTAGATTGGTCACCCCACAGCAGGATAGCATGGAGAAGAGTATGAGTAATGGAACATGGGAGACTCCCTTTATGGCCTACCAGCGTACTCGTACCTATTGATGAGCCTGGTCTTTTACTGGACAGGTAGATATGTAATGTCCTGAAGTACCACAATACAGACACCTTTTGGAGCTCAGTCTGCATAAAAGTTCCTCAGAAGACAACCTAGACCTGCCCAGTTGCATTGGCTCCGGAGGAGGCGAGTCACCAGTCCTCAATGATTCCCAAGGGAACTTGGGTGACATCGAATTCTCTTGGGAATGCAGGCGTCAGGTACTTCCGGAATTCTTTGGAGATCACTGTGGACGAGCACGTGTAGCTGGGAACAGACCTCCTCTCCCTGCTGCGTTCCTGTAACCGCCCATCGATCCTTATATTCAAGGCTATGAGGGAGTCAAGGTCCATGGGAAGCTCCCGGGCTGCCAGTTCAACTTTAATTCCTTCCGATAATCAGTGAAGGAAGGTTTCGAACAGGGACTCTGGGTTCCAGGCTCTCTCTGCGGCCAACATGCGAAACTCTACCGCGTAGTCTGCCACACTATGGGAGTCTTGATGCAGCCAAAGTAGCTTCCGAGCCGCCTCTCTCCCGGACACCTGAGAATCGAAAAACTTCCTTACATCTGCAATGAAATCCTCCAGACTAAGGCAAACGGTGGATTGTTGCTCCTACACTGCTGTAGCCCAGATGAGCGCCCTCCCAGACATCAGTGTTATAATCCTCTTATAACCTGTTGAGGACAGACGTTCCGCTAGCGGAACACCTCGCCAAATATCCAATGGTAGAGCGTGGCACAAAATACAAAAACCTTAAAAATTCTAGAACTTCAATTTCTCAAACATATGACTATTTTACACCATTTGAAAGATAAGACTCTCGTTAATCCAACGACATTGTCCGATTTCAAAAAGGCTTTACAGCGAAAGCAAAACAGGAGAGTACCCTGCCAAAAATAATCACACAGCCATTTTCCAAGCAAGCATATATGTCACATAAACCCAAACCACAGCTAAATGCAGCACTAACCTTTGATGATCTTCATCAGATGACACTCCTGGGACATTATGTTATACAATACATGCATGTTTTGTTCAATCAAGTTTATATCATAATTATATCAAAAACCAGCTTTTTACATTAGCATGTGATGTTCAGAACTAGCATACCCACCGAAAACCTCCTGTGAATTTACTAAATTACTCATCTTAAACATTGACAAAATACATAACAATTATTTTAAGAATAATAGATACAGAACTCCTTTATGCAATCGCTATGTCAGATTTTAAAATAGCTTTTCGGTGAAAGCACATTTTGCAATATTCTGAGTACATAGCTCAGCCATCACAGGCTAGCTATTCAGACACCCGCCAACTTCGGGGCTCACTAAACTCAGAATTACTATTAGAAAAATTGGATTACCTTTGCTGTTCTTCGTCAGAATGCACTCCCAGGACTTCTACTTCAACAACAAATGTTGTTTTGGTACCAAATAATCCATAGTTATATCCAAATACCTCCGTTTTGTTCGTGCGTTCAGGTCACTATCCAAAGGGTAACGCGTGAGCACATTTCGTGACAAAAAATGTCTAAATGTTCCATTACCGTACTTTGAAGCATGTCAAACACTGTTTAACCTGTTAGGGCTAGGGGGCAGTATTTGCACGGCTGGATAAAAAAATGTACCCGATTTAATCTGGTTACTAATCCTACCCAGTAACTAGAATATGCATATACTTATTATATATGGATAGAAAACACCCTAAAGTTTCTAAAACTGTTTGAATGGTGTCTGTGAGTATAACAGAACTCATTTGGCAGGCAAAACCCTGAGACATTTTCTGACAGGAAGTGGATACCTGATGTGTTGTATTAACTTTAAACCTATGCCATTGAAAAACACAGGGGCTGAGGAATATTTTGGCACTTCCTATTGCTTCCACTAGATGTCACCAGCCTTTACAAAGTGTTTTGAGTCTTCTGGAGGGAGATCTGACCGAACAAGAGCCATGGAACGATGATGGCCCATTAGACACCTGGCGCGCGAGTTCATGTTGGGTACCCTCGTTCCAATACGTTATAAAAGAGAATGCATTCGTCCACCTTGAATATTATTCATGTTCTGGTTAAAAAAGGCCCTAATGATTTATGCTATACAACGTTTGACATGTTTGAACGAACGTAAATATATTTTTTCCCCTCGTTCATGAAGTGAAGTCCGGCGGGCTTAGATCATGTGCTAACAAGACGGAGATTTTTGGACATAAATGATGAGCTTTTTTGAACAAAACTACATTCGTTATGGACCTGTGATACCTGGAAGTGACATCTGATGAAGAGAATCAAAGGTAATGGATTATTTACATAGTATTTTCGATTTTAGATCTCCCCAACATGGCGGCTAGTCTGTATCGCAACGCGTATTTTTCTGGGCGCAGTGCTCAGATTATTGCAAAGTGTGATTTCCCAGTAAGGTTATTTTTAAATCTGGCAAGTTGATTGAGTTCAAGAGATGTAAATCTATAATTCTTTAAATGACAATATAATATTTTACCAATGTTTTCTAATTTTAATTATTTAATTTGTGGTGCTGACTTGAATGCCGGTTATTGGAGGGAAACAATTTCCTGAACATCAACGCCACAGTAAAACGCTGTTTTTGGATATAAATATGAACTTGATAGAACTAAAAATGCATGCATTGTCTAACACAATGTCCTAGGAGTGTCATCTGTTGGAGATTGTAAAAGGTTAGTGCATAATTTTAGCTGATTTTATGGTTTTGGTGACGCCTGTCTTTGAATTGGCACAACATTACACACAACTCTTGTAAATGTACTGTCCTAACATACTCTAAATTTATGCTTTCGCCGTAAAACCTTTTTGAAATCGTAAAACGTGGTTAGATTAAGGAGATGTTTATCTTTCAAAGGGTGTAAAATAGTTGTATGTTTGAAAAATTTGAATTTTGACATTTATTTGGATTCAAATTTGCCGCTCTTGAAATGCACCTGCTGTTGATGGAGTGCACCACGGTGGGACGCTTGCGTCCCACCTAGCCCATAGAGGTTAAAATCAATTGTTATGCTATTTTTCTCGTAAAATAGCGATAAAATTCCAACCGGACAATGTTGTATTCATTCAAAGAGGGAAAGAAAAAAATGGCGAGGTCTCGTGAATGTGCATCTCCAGTCTCTCTGTCACCAGGCAGACCACTGACAAACTGTGCTGCTGTTATCTGCCCAGAGACGGGAGATGCCTCAATCCGGATCCTGAAGGCTTTAGAGAGCCAATGGAAGCCTTAGAAAGTGTCACGTAACAGCTCAGATGCTGTAATTTCGATAGAGATGCAACAGAACCCCACAGAAGGTCTACAAATTGTCAGACAGGCCACTTCCTGCTTGGAATCTTCTCAGGTTTTTGCCTGCAATATGAGTTCTGTTATACTCACAGACACCATTCAAACAGTTTTAGAAACTTTAGAGTGTTTTCTATCCAAATCTACTAATTATGGGCATATTCTAGTTTCTGGGCAAGAGTAGTAACCAGATTAAAATCGGGTACATTTTTTTATCCGGCCGTGAAAATACTGCCCCCTATCCACAACAGGTTTTAAGGACCGTACCTTTTTTTTTTTAAATGTTCGCTTAGAAATGACATTCCCAAACCTAACTGCTTGTAGCTCAATACCTGAGGCAAGGATATGTATATTCTTGAAACCATTTGAAAGGAAACACTTTGAAGTTTTTGGAAATATGAAATGAATGTAGGAGAATAACACATTCGATCTGGTAAAAGTTTTTTCATAATTTTTGAAATGCAAGAGAAAGATCATACTTTCAGAAAGGAGTCTAGGTGTAATTTAAGTTTTGGTCACCAAATGAAAGCAGTGTGTGTGCAAAGTTTCAGACTGATCCAGTGAAGAATTACATTACTGCCTAATATTTTGTATCAAGTCTGCCAGGAGTTTGCCCAAATGTGCCGAATTAGTCAATTGATCCATTTTCATATACATAACTATAGAGAACACACAAAAATGCTATGGTAATAAAAAATGTAAGTTTACACACGCCCAGGAATGTCATTCATGATGGATGGATCATTAGCTTATACACTAACTTTCACACATCTAGATGGCCAGGCGGGGTGGGTGTGGAGCCAGAGACAGCAGTGGGGTCAAACTGTAGACACTGGTTCCTACATTTGAACATAAAACTGTATTTTATCACGCAAAACTATGCTACATTTTGTCTCTGTGACCCTCAAGATGACAAATCAGAGCAAGATAACTGAATGTAAATACATGATTTACCTTCAGAGGTGAATGTATCAAACCAGTTGCTGTGATAAAAAAGTTTTGTTGTTGTGCACTCCTCAAACAAATACATGGTATGTTTTCACTGTAATAGCCACTGTTAATTGGACACTGGAGTTAGATTAACAACAATTTAAGCTGTCTGCCCATATAAGACAAGTCTAAGCCCCGGAAAGTTGGTTATTGTATACAACGTCTTTCTAGTCACATTAGCGCACATTAGCAACAACCGTCCCTGGTTTAGCGACACCCATCCCGTAGTGGATAAGATACGCCATCTTTGAACGATCCGAAGGAAGTGAAGAGGGCTGTAGCTCAAAGATCAGGGAACACTGGGAGAGAAGCGCCCGGCAGGTTCCAGGATCCCCAGCATAGCGCTCCGTAGGAGGTATGGAGGGTTCTTGGGAAGCCGGGATAGACTGGGGAGAAACACCGCTGGTAGAGGAGTTACTGGGAGTCTGGAAGGTTACCGTTGTGGCTTGCTGACTAGTACATAGTCCGCAGAATTGTTCCAACAATGCATTGAAGGCATGGTCATGGCGTTCCGCCAAAGTATGGAGTCTCTCCACAAGGTTATGAAGTAACTCCTCATGTCTTCCAATGGTGAATCCTTGGAGGGAGACAGCATTGTGGAGCTCGTCCGAGTCTGCTGGGTCAGTCATGGCCAGTTTGTACTATCACAATGCAGGATATGACCCAGATGCAGACACAGGAGGCAGATAGTTCAATACTCAGAATATTTATTATAATAAAGGGGCAGGCAAAGGGCAGGCAGAGGTTTATAGTCCAAGGCAGAGTCAATCAGGGACAGAACAGCAGGCAGGCTCAGGACAGGCAGAAAGGTCAAAACCGGGAAGACCAGAAAACAAAACTTGAGAAACGGGAAACACGCTGGTAAGACCTGACAAAACTAGACGAACTGACAACAGACAAACAGAAAACGCAGGTATAAATACACAGGGGAAAATTGGGAAAAATAGAAGACACCTGGTGGGGGGTGGAGACAAGCACAAGACCGGTGAAACAGATCAGGGTGTGACAGCTGTAGACAATGGGAGGATGTGTGTGATGAATACAGGAAGGATAGCTTTCCACCACCCTACGCCAAGTGTTTATGTTGCCTTTGTGCCTGTGTGCCATACACATTCCCATCTTTGTAAACATGAACAATGATGTCATCTGTCATCTATTGTCTTGGGCTTGACACATGCTCCCATATGAGGATAGCAAGGTCAAGCTACCTGTAATGGCATGTTCGTGCATGAGTCAGTGGTGTGTGTGTGTGTGTGTTTCAATGTTTCAATATTTGTTACCCTTCCCAGTGAAATGGTAGAATGGAACATTTTATTTCTCCCCATCTTAAGGCAAGCCTGGAGGAAACAATGTCAGGTCTTCCAACGTCAGCATTTGTCTTTAACTTCTCCAAGAGCCCTGAAGCAAAGCATTAGCAAGGAGTGCTTATATTGAAAAGTATACCTGCATTGTATTTTCATTTACGTAGAAAAATAAACCTGCCTGCTTATTATGTTGCCTGCGAAGTTTATCCTCAACAGTAAATAAATTAGCATGACTCTCATTCATTTAACTTACTCTTCTTTTTTTCTATTCTTATCAATCACGAAGGGCTCTATTCAATCTGTAAAACTGAAGAGTTGCAGATTCTGAGATAGAGACAAGATATTCACACATTAGCCAGCTTAACTGCTTAAAATGCTCAACCTCCAAATGAGTATGAGGGGAGAGTTTAAGTACAATTCTTACAAGCTGGTTTTAACTGGTCTGTAGCTTATTCTTTAGATGTTTGGGGCTTCTGGTAAACCGTGATGTGCAGGCATAATCAAAGTGACACTGGACTAGCCCACTTGCCAAAGTCTTTAGGCTGTACTGTAATACTGTAGCTAGGTTTCCTTCCAATTCGCAACAGATTTTTATGCATTTTTTGTTGTTGTTGGTCTGCATCCATCGAATTGACTTGTTGTGGATAAAAGTCTGTTCATAAATACATAGTGCACAAAAATAACTTTTGCGGTTAAATTCCCATTTACCAAATAAAAAAACAACAAGTTAAATGGTTTTCCATTGCATTTTCAACTCTAGGCCTAATGATGGTTTTGTCACAGAAAATGAAGAATGTGCCAAATCTGGAATCTGCTCTATGCTCATGCACTGCTGGTATAGCCTACATGCTGAGGTTATTATGTACAAAAGAGCAAGATCATTTTTATTTGTCAAACTGCAGCCAAGCATCGATCATCATGTCACCAGAATAAGACCTTGATATTTATGGAAAGGAACATCGAGCTCATCACTGTGCACTTTCACCACTCCTGGAATTATATTTTGGACGAATGTGCGCATGCTTACAGGGACTGACACCTCCCTTTGCAACTGGATCCTGGACCTCCTGATGGAAAGCCCCCAGTATGCAACAACACATCCACCACTCACCCTCAAGGGTGCATGCATAGTCCCCTCCTGTACTCTCTGGTCCCCCACGATTGCTTGGCCACGCATGACTCCAACACCATCATTAAGTTTGCCGAAGACACAGTGTTAGGCAACAACGATAAGACCAGAGACCAGAGACCTGGCAGTGTGGTCCCAGAACAACAACTTCTCCCTCAACGTTAGCAAAACAGAGGAGCTGATCATGGACTACAGAAAACAGAGGGCAGAGCATGCCATCATTTCACATTGACGAGGCAGTAGGCTGTCTACATCACAGCTTGGTATGGCAACTGTCTGGCATCCAACCGTAAGGGCTAGAGAGGGTAGTGCAGACAGCCCAGTACATCAGTCGGGCCAAGCTCCCTGCCATCCTGGACCTCTATACCTGATGGGGTCAAAGGAAGGTCCTAAAAATTGTCAGACACTGTAAATCAAATCAAATGTATTTATAAAGCCCTTCTTACATCAGCTGATATCTCAAAGTGCTGTACAGAAACCCAGCCTAAAACCCCAAACAGCAAGCAATGCAGGTGTAGAAGCACGGTGGCTAGGAAAAACTCACTAGAAAGGCCAGAACCTAGGAAGAAACCTAGTGAGGAACCAGGCTATGAGGGGTGGCCGGTCCTCTTCTGGCTGTGCCGGGTGGAGATTATAACAGAACATGGCCAGAACATGGCCTCTTCTAGCCACCTAAGTCATAGACTGTTCTCTCCGCTACCTTATGGCAAGTGGTACCGATGTCTGGAACCAACAGGACCCTGAATAGCTTCTACCCTCAAGCCATAAGACTGCTAAATTGTTAGTTAAATAGTTAACCAAATAACTAACAGGAATATCTGTGTTTACTTTTTTTGCACTAACTTTTTTGACTCATCACGTACGCTGCATCTACTGTTTACTAACTGTCACTTTATTCCTAGTTATAGGTACATATCTACCTCAATTATCTCGTACCCCTGCGCATCATCTCAGTACTGGTACCCCATATATATTATATAGTCAAGTTATCATTACTCATTATGTATCTCTTATGACGTGTTTTACTTTTCTATTATTCCTCTATTTTCTTTCTCTCTGCATGGTTGGGAAGGGTCCATGAGAAATCATTTCACTGTTAGTCCACATCTGTTTTTTACAAAGCATTTGACTAATACTGTTTGATTTGATTAGAAGTAGCCATATCAGATTAAAACATTGTGACTGGATATGTTTCTGCCACATATAAAAAGGTAATACATATTCAAGTTAGAGTCAATCTAATTAACATAATACAAAAATCCCCATCAAAATCCGTCTATTTAAGCTACAGCTATCTGTTTTTCTGTATCGACTGTGTCTCAATCCACTGCATCGGCCTATGTCGGCCTTCCGCAACTGCGGTGGAAGTGGCAGAGCTATAGTACAGTGCTGTTTGTCACACCAGGAGACAGCCTTCTCACAAAAATGTCTGTGGCGTCAACAGTTGGGCCTAAAAACTACTGTAATATGACCACTCTATGGAAAGAGGACTCTCACGAACACGACGGTGTCCGTTTTGCTCTACGACCCCCACAAGCCCCATGTGACTCGTCTGAAGGCAACCTGTACCGGTTTTAAAAATTATGGAAGTAGTTTGTGCCAACAATTGTTTTTTTTTAATTCAGTTGAAGTCAGAAGTTCAAATTCACTTGGGTTGGAGCAATTAAAACTCGTTTTTAAACCAGTCTACAAATGTATTACTAACAAACTATAGTTTTGGCAAGTAGGTTAGGACATATACTTTGTGCATGACACAAGTAATTTTTCCAACAATTGTTTACAGACAGATTATTTCACTTATAATTAACTATATCACAATTCCAGTGGGTCAGAAGTTTACATACACCAAGTTGACTGTGTCTTTAAACAGCATGGAAAGTTCCAGAAAATGATGTCATGGCTTTAGAAGCTTCTGATAGGCCAATTGACATAATGTGAGTCAATTGGAGGTGTACCTGTGGATGTATTTCAAGGCCTACCTTCAAACTCAGTGCCTCTTTGCTTGACATCATGGGAAAATCAAAAGAAATCAGCCAAGACCTCAGAAACAAATTGTAGACCACAAGTCTTGCTCATCCTTGGGAGCAATTTCCAAACGCCTGAAGGAACCACATTCATCTATACAAGCAAGAGGACGCAAGTATAAACACCATGGGACCACGCAGCCATCATACCGCTCAGGAAGGAGATACATTCTGTCTCCCAGAGATGAATGTACTTTGGTGCAAAAAGTACAAATCAATCCCAGAACAAGAGCAAAGGACCTTGTGAAGATGCTGGAGGAAACAGGTACAAAAGTATCTATATCCACAGTAAAACGAGTCCTATATCAACATATCCTGAAAGGCTGCTCAGCAAGGAAGAAGCCACTGCTCCAAAACTGCCATAAAAAAGCCAGACTACGGTTTGCAACTGCACATGGGAAATTGCTTTTTGGAGAAATGTCCTCTGGCCTGATGAAACAAAAATAGAACTGTTTGGCCATAATGACCATTGTTATCCTCTCTTGATTTTAAACAGCGTTTGACATGCTTCGAAGTACGGTAATGGAATATTTTGACATTTTTTGTCACGAAACATGCCGGGCGCGTCACCCTTCGGATAGTGTCTTGAACGCACAACAAAACGCCGCTATTTGGATATAACTATGGATTATTTGGAACCAAACCAACATTTGATATTGAAGTAGAAGTCCTGGGGGTGCATTCTGACGAAGAACAGCAAAGGTAATCCAATTTTTCTTATAGTAAATCTGAGTTTGGTGAGTACCAAACTTGGTGGGTGTCAAAATAGCTAGCCCGTGATGGCGAGCTATCTACTCAGAATATTGCAAAATGTGCTTTCACCGAAAAGCTATTTTAACCTCTCTGGGCTCGGTAGGACGAATTCGTCCCACCTACGCAACAGCCAGTGTAATCCAGTGGCGCGTTATTCAAATACCTTAGAAATGCTATTACTTCAATTTCTCAAACACATGACTATTTTACAGCATTTTAAAGACAAGACTCTCGTTAATCTAACCACACTGTCCGATTTCAAAAAGGCTTTACAACGAAAGCAAAACATTAGATTATGTCAGCAGAGTACCCAGCCAGAAATAATCAGACACCCATTTTTCAAGCTAGCATATAATGTCACAAAAACCCAGAAGACAGCTAAATGCAGCACTAACCTTTGATGATCTTCATCAGATGACAACCCTAGGACATTATGTTATACAATACATGCATGTTTTGTTCAATCAAGTTCATATTTATATCAAAAACCAGCTTTTTACATTAGCATGTGATGTTCAGAACTAGCATACCCCCCGCAAACCTCCGGTGAATTTACTAAATTACTCACGATAAACGTTCACAAAAAACATAACAATTATTTAAAGAATTATAGATACAGAACTCCTTTGTGCAATCGAGGTGTCCGATTTTAAAATAGCTCATTTTGCAATATTCTCAGTAGATAGCCCAGCCATCACGGCTAGCCATTTAGACACCGACCAAGTTTAGCCCTGACCAAACTCCGATTTACTATTACAAAAGTTTGATTACCTTTGTTGTCTTCGTCAGAATGCACTCCCAGGACTGCTACTTCAATAACAAATGTTGGTTTGGTCCAAAATAATCCATCGTTATATCCAAATAGCGGCGTTTTGTTCGTGCGTTCCAAGACACTATCCGAAGTGTAAATAAGGGTCACGAGCATGGTGCAATTCGTGACAAAAAATGTCTAAATATTCCATTACCGTACTTCGAAGCATGTCAACCGCTGTTTAAAATAAATTTTTAAGCCATTTTTCTCGTAAAAAAGCGATAATATTCCGACCGGGAATCTGCGTTTAGGTAAACAGAGGAAAGAAAACAAAGCATTCGGTCGACGCAGGCACGCGCCTGAGTCTCACAGTACTGTAACCAGCCACTACCCAAACGCGCTACTTTTTTTCAGCCAGAGCCTGCAAAGCCACGATTCAGCTTTTTGCCGCCTTCTGAGAGCCCATTGGAGCCGTAGGAAGTGTCACGTAACAGCAGAGATCCTTTGTTTTGGATAGAGATGACAAAGAAGGCCAAGAAATGGTCAGACAGGGTACTTCCTGTACAGAATCTTCTCAGGTTTTGACCTGCCATTTGAGTTCTGTTATACTCACAGACACCATTCAAACAGTTTTAGAAACTTTGGAGTGTTTTCTATCCAAAGCCAATAATTATATGCATATTCTAGTTACTGGGCAGGAGTAGTAACCAGATTAAATCGGGTACGTTTTTTATCCAGCCGTGTCAATACTGCCCCCTAGCCTAACAGGTTATGTTTGTAGGAAAAAGGGGGGCACTTGCAAGCCGAAGAACACCATTCCAACCGTGAAGCATGGGGTGGCAGCATCATGTTGTGGGGGTGCTTTGCTGCAGGAGTGACTGGTGCACTTCACAAAATAGATGGCGTCATGAGAGAGGAAAATGATGTGGATATATTGAAGCAACATCTCAAGACATCAGTCAGGATGTTAAAGCTTGGTCGCAAATGGGTCTTCAAAATGAACAATGACCCCAAGCATACTTCCAAAGTTGTGACAAAATGGCTTAAGGACAAACAAAGTCAAGGTATTGGAGTGGCCATCACAAAGCCCTGACCTCAATCCTATAGAACATTTGTGGGCAGAACTGAAAAAGCGTGTACGAGCAGGGAGGCCTACAAACCTGACTCAGGTACACCAGCTTTGTCAGGAGGAATGGGCCAAAATTCACCCAACTTATTGTGGGAAGCTGTTGGAAGGCTACCCGAAACGTTTGACCGAAGTTAAACAATGCAATGGCAATGCTACCAAATATTAATTGAGGGTATGTAAACTTCTGACCCACTGGAAAGTGATGAAAGACATTAAAGCTGAAATTAATCACTCTCTACTGTTATTCTGACATTTCACATTCTTAAAATAAAGTGGTGATCCTAACCGACCTAAAACGGGGAATTTATACTAGGATTAAATGTCAGGAATTGTGAAAAACTGAGTTTAAATGTTGTTGGCTTAGGTGTATGTAAACGTCCGACTTCAACTGTATTTGTCAAAAAAAACAAAAATTTTCCGGAGCTTTCTTATGTCTCCTAGATATAGGACAGACACTTAAAACCTTATACCTTGTGATAGTTTTTTGACTGTCTGTTTTGCCATTTATGAATGTGTTATTCAATGCGTTTCTATTGGCTATAGTAGTAAAGGCCAAATTCAATATTTTTTTTTATACTTTTTTAAGCTTTTCTGAATAACTGGGACTGCTAGGAGCATATGTGGCCACATTATTAAAGGAAGACTTAGGAGAACGCGCTTCTCAGAATCAGAAGTAAAAATACAGCCAGACTGGCCTGCTACTGTGCCTTTCTAGACCTTATTAACTGTCGAGAGTAGAACACAAATGATTCAAATGAATTGTGGTGTTGTAGGCTAGTCTAGGTAGGATAATTGTATTGTCCCTAAACAATATCAATAGGGGAACTTTTTGAGCTGTGCGACTCATGTCTTTACTGTCAGTTACCTGCCAGTCTGCACAGCGCGATATCAACACAGAGCATATCGGACTGCTTCTCTCTACCATATCATCGGATTCCTGCCGCTCTGGATCATTACACCAGATCATCGCAGCTAGCTAGCTGCAAACGAGTTGCTACTTTTAGCTAACACCCCTGTCCCGAAGCAAGCAACAGCTTGCCTTGAGCTAGCCTCGAGCTAGGTCCATATACCAGCTAATTCTAGGGCTATAATACCTCCTTTGCCAATTGGCCTGGACCCTTTATTGTCAACACGGAGCCCCGCCGATCCATCACAACTGGACTGCCGACGTGATTGCGTGATGTGGTCTCAACAGGCTATTCCGTTACGATGTCACCGAAGAACCATCTACTAGCACCGGCTCGTTAGCATTTCTGAACGCTGTGTCCCCTGCTCGCCTAGTGTAGTAGGGTGCCGTTCGGTAGTCACTGACTCACCTATTGCTGCTCTTTTGACCCTATGATAACTTGGCTACACAGCTGATGCCCCATGGACTGTTTCAATAACACGGTACCTCATTTTGTTTACCTGTTGGCCCCAGCCTCGAACTCAGGTCCTGTACGTACCTAACTGACATGTTCTGCCCATTCATTGCCATTTACCCGTTGTTGTCTTAGCTCTCCTGGTCAAGACCTGTGACTGCTTTATGCCTCTCTCTAATGTCAATATGCTTTGTCTACTGCTGTCTTGGCTAGTTTTACGGTTTTATTTCACCATAGAACCCTCAGTCCCGCTCAAAATGCCTTAGATAGCTCCTTTGTCCCACCCCACACACCCCACACACCTCACCTGGCTTAACTGGTGCCTCCAGAGACGAAACCTCTCTCATCGTCACTCAACGCCTAGGTTTATGTCACGCCCTGACCAGGTGAACTCGGGTATTTTGGTCAAGGTGTGTCATGTTGGGTATTTTTCCTTGGTTTGTTTTCTATGTTTGCGTTATAGCCTTGTGTTAGCTCTATGTGGGTTATTTCTATGTTGGGTTCTGTCGATTCCCAATCAGAGACAGCTGTCGCTAGTTGTCTCTGATTGGGATCACATTTAAGTTCCTTTTTCCCCCACGCTGTTTGTGGGGTGTTGTCTCTTTGTTTTTGAGCAGTTAACGTATCGGCATTTTCTTGGTTTTGTGTACGTGTTTATTTCAGTGTAAAGAATAAACATGTGTTCGCTCCCAGCTGCGTTTTGGTCCGCTTCCTCATCACCCGACGACGATCGTTACAGAACACCCCACTAAACCAGGACCAAGCAGCGGGAGGATAAGGAGCGCGAGAGATGGGCTCGCGATGGGAAGGAGTTCTGGACCTGGGAGGAGATCATGTCGGGGAAAGGACCCTGGCGAAAGGATTCCCAGGTCGAGGAGGTAAAGCCAGCCGGTGGACGGAGTCACAGGCGGCGGTCGAGGAGGCCCGGAAGACACCCCCAATAATTTTTTTGGGGGGGGCTAATGGGGTGGTCCGGAAGGGCAGAGGAAGAGCCCAGACCACTGCTCTCGTGGGGGATGACGGCGGAGGAGGAGACGGAGATGAGGCGGTTGATTGAGGACCTGCTGAGGGAAGATCTGGAGGAGGAGCCATGGGATGCGGAGTTGCGTGCTGTGTCGCCAGTGCGCCCGCACAGCCCGGTGCGTCCGGTGGACATGCCCAGCACATGCCGTGCTAGGATGGGCATCCAGCCAGGACGAGTGGCTAAACCGGCTCCACGCTTCAGTTCACCAGTGCGTGTTCACAGTCCTGTCTGGCCCGTTCCTGTTCCCCGCACCAAGCCCACGGTGCGTGTCCACAGTCCTGTCCGGCCGTCCCTGCTCCCCGCACCAAGCCATGGGAAGCGGAGTTGCGCACTGTGTCGCCAGTGCGCCCGCACAGCCCGGTGCGTCCGGTGGACATGCCCATCACATGCCGTGCTAGGATGGGCATCCAGCCAGGACGAGTGGCTAAACCGGCTCCACGCTTCAGTTCACCAGTGAGTGTTCACAGTCCTGTCTGGCCCGTTCCTGTTCCCCGCACCAAGCCCGCGGTGCGTGTCCACAGTCCTGTCCGGCCCGTCCCTGCTCCCCGCACCAAGTCAGTGGTGCGTGTCCCCAGTCCGGCCCGGCCCGTTCCTGCTCCCCGCACCAAGCCAGTGGTGCGTGTTCCCAGTCCGGCCTGGCCCGACCCTGCTCCCCGCACCAAGCCAGTGGTGTGTGTTCCCAGTCCGGCCCGGCCCGTCCCTGCTCCCCGCACCAAGTCAGTGGTGCGTGTCCCCAGTCCGGCCCGGCCCGTTCCTGCTCCCCGCACCAAGCCAGTGGTGTGTGTTCCCAGTCCGGCCCGGCCCGTCCCTGCTCCCCGCACCAGGTCAGTGGTGCGTGTCCCCAGTCCTGTCCGGCCCATCCCTGCTCCCCGCACCAAGCCCACGGTGCGTGTCCACAGTCCTGTCCGGCCCGTCCCTGCTCCCCGCACCAAGTCAGTGGTGCGTGTCCCCAGTCCGGCCCGGCCCGTTCCTGCTCCCCGCACCAAGCCAGTGGTGCGTGTTCCCAGTCCGGCCCGGCCCATCCCTGCTCCCCGCACCAGGTCAGTGGTGCGTGTCCCCAGTCCTGTCCGGCCCATCCCTGTTCCCCGCACCAAGCCCACGGTGCGTGTCCACAGTCCTGTCCGGCCCGTCCCTGCTCCCCGCACCAGGTCAGTGGTGCGTGTCCCCAGTCCTGTCCGGCCCGTTCCTGTTCCCCGCACCAAGCCCACGGTGCATGTCCACAGTCCTGTCCGGCCCATTCCTGTTCCCCGCACCAAGCCCACGGTGCGTGTCCACAGTCCTGTCCGGCCCGTCCCTGCTCCCCGCACCAAGCCCACGGTGCGTGTCCCCAGTCCGGCCCGGCCCGTTCCTGCTCCCCGCACCAAGCCAGTGGTGCGTGTTCCCAGTCCGGCCCGGCCCGTTCCTGCTGCCCGCACCAAGCCAGTGGTGTGTGTTCCCAGTCCGGCACGGCCCGTGTCCGGTCCACCGGTGCCCAATCCTGTTCCGGTCGACGGCTCCGCTTCGGAGCCTGAGCATGCCGCTCCACAGTGGTCCAGTCCGGGCCAGAGGGGTAGGGCTATGGTGGAGGCGGGGGAAAGAACACGCCCGGGGCCAGAGCCTCCACCAAGGGTGAGGCGCCCACCCGGGTCCCCCCCCTAATAGACTTAAGTTTGGTGCGCCGGGAGTACGCACCGTTGGGGGGGGGGGGGGTACTGTCACGCCCTGACCAGGTGAACTCGGGTATTTTGGTCAAGGTGTGTCATGTTGGGTATTTTTCCTTGGTTTGTTTTCTATGTTTGCGTTATAGCCTTGTGTTAGCTCTATGTGGGTGATTTCTATGTTGGGTTCTGTCGATTCCCAATCAGAGACAGCTGTCGCTAGTTGTCTCTGATTGGGATCACATTTAAGTTCCTTTTTCCCCCACGCTGTTTGTGGGGTGTTGTCTCTTTGTTTTTGAGCAGTTAACGTATCGGCATTTTCTTGGTTTTGTGTACGTGTTTATTTCAGTGTAAAGAATAAACATGTGTTCGCTCCCAGCTGCGTTTTGGTCCGCTTCCTCATCACCCGACGACAATCGTTACAGTTTACCTCCACTGTACTCACATCCTACCATACCCTTGTCTGTACATTATGCCTTGAATCTATTCTACCATGCCCAGAAATCTGCTCCTTTTATTCTCTGTCCACAATGCAATAGATGACCAGTTCTTATAACCTTTCGCCATACACTTATCCTACTTCTCCTCTGTTCCTCTGGTGATGTAGAGGTTAACCCAGGCCCTGTAGCGCCCAGTTCCACCCCTATTCCTCAGGAGCTATCGTTTGTTGAATTCTGTAACCGTAAAAGCCTTGGTTTCATGCATGTTAACATCAAAGCCTCCTCACAAAGTTTGTTTTATTCACTGCTTTAGCACACTCCACCAACCCTGATGTCCTAGCCGTGTCTGAATCCTGGCTTAGGAAGGCCACCAAAAATTCTGAAATTTCCATCCCCAAATACGACATTTTACGCCAAGATAGAACTGCCAAAAGGGGTGGAGTTTCAATCTACTGCAGAGATATCCTGTAGAGTTCTGTCACGCTATCCAGGTCATGCTATCCAGGTGTTTGCCAAAACAGTTCGAGCTTCTACTTTTAAAGAACTACGAATAGATATAGTCCTTGATTCACTCCAGACCTGACTGCCCTTGATCAGCAGAAAAACATCATGTGGCATACTGCATTAGCACCGAAAAACCCACTCAATATGCAACTTTTCAGGGAAGTTAGGAACCAATATACACAGGCAGTTAGGAAAGCAAAGGCTAGCTTTTTAAACAGAAATTAGCATCCTGTAGCACAAACTCCAAAAGGTTCGGGGACACTGTAAAGTCCATGGAGAATAAGAGCACCTCCTCCCAGCTTGGAAACATTGTCACCACCGATAAATCTACAATAATCGAGACTTTCAATAAGCATTTTTCTACGGCTGGCCAAGATTTCCACCTGGCTACACCTACCCCAGTACACAGCTCTGCACCCCCCACATCAACTTGCCCAAGCCTCCCCCATTTCTCCTTCACCCAAATCCAGATAGCTGATGTTCTGAAAGAGCTGCAAAATTTGGACCCCTACAAATCAGCTGAGCTAGACAATCTGGAACCGGTCTTTCTAAAATTAGCCATCGCAATTTTTGCAACCCCTATAACTAGCCTGTTCAACCTCTCTTACGTATTGTTTGAGATCTCTAAAAATTGGAAAGCTGCTGCGGTCATCCCCCTATTCAAAGGGGGAGAAACTAGACGCAAATTGTTACAGACCTATATCTATCCTACCCTGCCTTTTCAAAAGCTTTGAAAGCCAAATTAACAAACAGATCACTGACCATTTCGAATCCCACCATACCTTCTCCGCTATGCAATCTGGTTTCTGAGTTGGTCCCGGGTGCACCTCAGCCACGCTCAAGGTCCTAAACGATATCATAACCACCATCAATAAAGGACAATATTGTGCAGCCGTCTTCATCGACCTGGCCAAGGCTTTCGACTGTCAATCACCGCATTCTTATCGGCAGACTCAACAGCCTTGGTTTCTCAAATGACTGCCACGCCTGGTTCACCAACTACTTCTCAGATAGAGTTCAGTGTGTCAAATCGGAGGGCTTGTTGTCTGGACCTCTGGCAGTCTCTATGGGGGTGCCACAGGGTTAAATTCTTGGGCCGACACTTTTCTCTGTATACATCAATGATGTCGCTCTTGCTGCTGGTGATTCTCTGATCCACTTCTATGCAGACAACACCATTCTGTATACTTCTGGCCCTCTTTGGACACTGTGTTAACAAACCTCCAGACGAGCTTCAATGCCATACAACACTCCTTCCGTGCCCTCCAACTGCTCTTAAATGCAAGTAAATCTAAATGCATGCTCTTCAACCAATCGTTGCCCGAAACCCGCCCGCCCATCTAGCATCACTACTCTGGACGGTTCGGACTTAGAATATGTGGACAACTACAAATACCTCGGTGTCTGGTTAGACTGTAAACTCTCCTTTCAGACTCACATTAAGCATATTCAATCCAAAATGAAATCTAGAATCGGCTTCTTATTTCGCAACAAACCTACTTCACTCATGCTGCCAAATATACCCTTGTAAAACTGACTATCCTACCGATCCTTGACTTCGGCGATGTCATTTACAAAATAGCCTCCAACACTCTACTCAGCAAACTGGATGTAGTCTATCACAGTGCCATCCGTTTTGTCACCAAAGCCCCATATACTACCCACCACTGCGACCTCAATGCTCTCGTTGGCTGGCCCTCGCTTCATATTCGTCGCCAAATCCTTTGGCTCCAGGTCATCTATAAGTCTTTGCTAGGTAAAGCCCCGCCTTATCTCAGCTCACTGGTCACCATAGCAGCACCCACCCGTGGCACGTGCTCCAGCAGGTATATTTCACTGGTCATCCCCAAAGCCAACTCCTGCTTTGGCCGCCTTTCCTTCCAGTTCTCTGCTGCCAATGACTGGAATAAATTGCAAAAATCACTGAAGCTGTAGTCCTATATCTCCCTCACTAACTTTAAATATCAGCTGTCAGAGCAGCTTACCGATCATTGCACATGTACATAGCCCATCTGTAAATAGCCCACCCAACTATCTCATCCCCATATTGTTATTTATTTTGTTGCTCCTTTGCACCCCAGTATCTCTACTTGCACATTCATCTTCTTCACATCTCTCACTCCAGTGTTTAATTGCTAAATTGTAATTATTTCACCACTATGGCCTATTTATTGCCTTACCTCCATAATCTTATTACATTTGCAAATACTGTATATTGACAGAATGTTTGTTTATCCAATGTGTAACCTTGTGTTGTTTGTGTCGCACTGCTTTGCTTTATCTTGGCCAGGTCGCATTTGTAAAGGAGAACTTGTTCTCAACTGGCCTACCTGGTTAAATAAAGGTGAAATAAAAAAAGAAAACTGTTCTTTCAAGCGCATTGATAGAGGTATTCCTATCTGTTCTTCTGGATTTATATTGACAATTAATGCAGATCTGAATGCTTTTATGTTGGATATGATTTCTTGTTAGCCTATTGCAGATCTGAACAAATGATCCACCTAGCTGAGCTTTGTTAGAACGCCACTGACAGAACAAGGGAATATGCAAAGTATTATGTATGTGGCTATATGAGACGTGTATGATGATAAGGGTAACTGTAATGCATGTATTATGTTGAGTGTCTCTTTTGTATACAGCAGTACTGTGTGTCTAAGACAATTTTACCCTTGGGCCATTACAGTTCATCTTGTCCTATCCTACCACTATTGTTGCTATGAATGGTGGATAGAGGGCAGGATAGACAGTTTGGCTGGTAGGCTATATTGACCTATGGTATAGTAAAAGTTAGCTGTGGAAAAGCATTGTGCATATGGGAAGAACAAACACATTGATATAGGGGAGGTGCATGCAAGCAGATGAGGACATTTTCCTAGGATGGAGGGCATTATATAGTAAAACCTGCAAAAGAGCGAATGTAAATCAGGGAAAAAACACACTACTGTCCCCTGTGCCCAATAAAAAAAAAGCAATACCCTCCCTACAGTACAGTTTGAACTGTCTATAACAAGGACATTCTACAGCCATCAAATTCCTGTTTGAAGAGAAAAGACCAATTTGGAGACAAATTGTTACTGTCAGAATGTAACCAGACTGAGAAAGGTTGGGACAGTTCCATTGTAGGCGAGCAAGAATCTGGAATTCCAATTCGATGAGCAATTTCCTGTGACTATGATGCAGTGGTGAAGAAGCATCCAGAGACGTCAGCTCAAGAGTACTAAGGTACATTGTTGTTTAATAATGACTAAACTTTTTTTGAAATCCCAGTGAGAAAATGATGGCTAAAAGTGCACTAACAGGCAAGCAGAAAAAAGTTGTGCAATTCCACTCCACTCACTCCTGTTTTCCATCATAACATTGCATCAAAGATAGGCTTTTGGTTGCTTAGAGATAGTGTATCTAGAACCTAAAATGGATATTTGGCAGTCTCCATAGGATAACCCTTTGAATAACCCTTTTTGGTGCCAGGTAGAACCCTTTTAGGTTAATGAAAAACACTTTCCACAGAGGATTGTACATTGAACTCAAAAGGGTTTTATCTGGAACCAAAAATGGTTGTCCTATGGGGACAGCTGAACACTTTTGGAACCTTTTTTTTCTAAGAGTGTAGGAAGAACTGTTTTAGTAGCTATGACAACAACAAAAGTACATAATACACCTACATAATAAGAGTGTGAAATGTAGCTAACTTAGCTTTATAACGTGTATAAGTACTATTCATTTCAGACATATTTGTTTTAGCTAGGGCATTATGCAACTCTGTTTATGTAAACCCTCTGAGCATCCTGATAAATCTGGGCTCCTCTTGAGGAAGTTATGCTTTATTGCAACCCTCGCATTTGTCTGGCTGATGGATTAGATTGGTGGATTTATGCACAAGTGCATTATAAATCATGATATGGCCCTCTTTAGGAGCATTAATCACTGCTTACGCTGTTGTCTCAGAGGCCTAACTGAGTGGATATTAGTGAAGAAACTAACCTGGAATAGCATGTATGGAGAGAAATGTCTGTTCAGAGGTAAGTGTTCTTATCTTTTATGTTACCTAGAGAGTACAATAGATGATGTGATTATACTTAAGTAAATTCTTACAAAAGTACTTTATTAAAAACAAAAATAATAATGAAAAAAGATGAATAATGTAATAGGAAAAAGTAATTTACATGTTGACATGTAACATTTGAATCAATATTTTATTTTATAAAATATACTTAGCTTGTGAATCTTTGCAGAACAAAATGAGCTGTTCCATAACGCCAATAGCATGGTCAGCTTTGATTTCCCTTGTTCGCATGGAGACGTTCCCCGGCAGTCCCACCACTATTCAGAATGCCATCCCAGCGAAATCAATTTCTCTGTGGGTCCAAAATCTGTATTTAACCTGGCTACGACCCAGGTTCACGGCCCGGGACCCAGCTCCTATAGCCTGGCCACAGTGTCCGATATAACACGCCATTTAGAACATATCCACACCTTTATTCTCTACTTTAAAGACAAACTGCCATAACAGCAAAATGCACCACTATTGGAACCACCCGTCAGCTGTCTCTTTGTTGCCTTTGTACTTGGTGTGCATCCCAAATGGCACCATATTCCCTATAAGGTGTACTACTTGGTCAAAAGTAGTGCACTATACATGGAATAGGGTGCCATTTGGGACACATACTTGGTCTTTGTACAGGCCATGTGTGGTGGATATTTAGTTTGGCAGGTCAGCTTAATGTTTTCCCACAGACAGACAGACCATCCAAGGAAGATAAAATAGTGAGCTCCTCTGCCAAGGCTTAAGCCCAAATGTCCATGACCGTGTTTAAAGTAAGAACATGCAAAGAGCTCTCTCCTTTCTGGCTGGGGTGTTTGTTATACTTTTTGTGGTTTAATGGTCAATGGATATGGCTGGAATTTCCATGAGAAAGGAAAAGAGAGTGCAACTCTCGGGTCTCTGCAACAGTGGAAAGTTTTAAACCATGACTTGTTTGTGGTCTTGTTAAGTAGCGAGAAGGGGAAGGGCAAATGTTGTACTTAAAATATGTCAGAAATAAAAAAAACTAAGAGATTTTCTACTACAGGGAGTATAACAGGATGAATGTGTTGTTACCAGGCCTATTACACACCAAGTTAGATTGGCCCACAGCAATTTTAAATTGAGTTGAATTTTTGAAAATTCTGAAGGCTAATATGTTCAAAGTTAAGCTTTATAAATTATTAATGTCAATGATATGGTATCAGGCATTTATTTGTCACAGCAGGGTCATAACATAGTTTGGAAAAGCAAAGCCCTCGAGTTGATACTGTCAATTCCAATTGATTCAGCCACGCCCCCTTTCCCACATGTACACATAGCAGGCGGAAGTAGGGGTGCGACAGGTGCGGCCGCACTTTCTGGTCTGCGTACTTTTAAAGTTCAGATGGGTTAAATTGAATAGTAACTGAAATGTGGACATTGACTATAGGTCTTTTAACTCTCACGTAGCCTAATATAATATTAACTCCTGCATAATTAAGTATTTCTTGTGGTAAAATTATAATCCAAATGTTAATTTTGTTTTCGGGAATAGACGTGGAGAAATATGATTTCTTTCTTTCAGCCTCTTGACACAATGTGAATGTGCGTTTAGGGACTGTGCACACGTGCTATCTTTTTCAGCAATATAAAAGCTAACAGTAGGCTATTTCAACCACAAAAAAATGTCCATCCAAGACAAAATGAAATCTTATCAGAATCATGTTGGATCATTTTCACAGCTTTCAATTTCTTTAAAAGCGGTGAAACTGATGTTATTTCTTTTTGCATTTTCTCCCTGGTCACTAAACGTCCTCACTCCACGAGTGAAGCAGATATGAAAGAGTGACCTTTACTTTACTGAGGTCAACTAGATTATTGATGCATTCATTTTATCAATTGTTGACATTATTCTGGTGAGCAATGCTTTATTAAATGTTCTAGGGCAACAAGTAATGACAGAAGAGTAGCTACATGTATGTCATTATAGACTAGGTTGACTAACAAATAGCCTACCAAATGTCGGAAATTCAAAGCAGGTTTGGGTAAAAAATTAAATAAAATGCTTCTATGCAGGGACCCATGGTAGTGCTGACAGGATGCTGCTGCTAGATGTTTGATATCTCTGAATCACATAACTCACAGGAGGGAGGGAGGGAGGGAGGGAGGGAGGGAGGGAGGGAGGGAGGGAGGGAGGGAGGGAGATTCCTTAGCTGTCTCTCAACATGCGTCTAGATGTGCCAAATTCCTTAAAGCCAACATAACTTGCATGCCCTCATATACACACATTAATGCACATATTCCCTACTGCTTAGGAACCACAATCAAAAGCCTTCAGACCAGACTGGACATTTGATAAATATTAGCCCAGTTCCACGCTGTTCTCTGAACTCCACTGTAGATCCATATTTGTTTATTTCTCTTCAAATTAATTTGTGTTGATTTTGAAAAGATTTCCTCTCTCTGGTTTTGCCTCCTGGTGCGTCAGGTTATTTTTTGGGTCTGCACACTGTGAGGGTGAAGGCTGAATCCCAAATGGGCCCTGGACAAAAGTAGTGCACTAAATAGGAATTGGGTGCCATTTGGGATGCAGTTCAAGGCTCAACTCCCCATCACTGCCTTGTCTGTCAATCTCTTAAAGACACACACACACAGGCGAAAGTACACATTTACACACACACACACACACACACACACACACACACACACACACACACTTACACACACACACACTGTGCTCACTCATACCCTCTTTCCCTGAACCCCTGACTCTTCTCTTCTTGAGGGATTCAACTTTTTCACAGACCCTTTTATCACGCTGTAACCATTTTATCACGCTGTAAGGTTGAGCAACAACTAATAACCAACATCGACCGGACGCTGAATAACAGTGGGTTGATGCTTTCTGGCTTGTAAGAATGGATGCCTTAGAAGGATGTCAATGGAGCATAATCAGAATCCTAATCATGGACTTTTCTTCCCATGGTCAGACCGCGACCCTGACTCAGTTCAGAGGTTTATGGATGGATGGTAAAATCCATACCAACACCTTGCTTTTCCTAACATATCATCACTCTGTCTATGAACTCTGCAACTAAAGAGAAAATACTGGATGAAGCACAATGTGGTGGAATTCCCCTTTAATATGATGCTCAAACATGCTCTGCTATTCACCTGTTTACATTAACTGGCTGTCCTCTCCATGACTAGAAACGTGGTGCGTGACTGCCCATAGAACAGCCTGTTCTTTCTCTCCACTTTAACATACCTGTACACACACACACACACTCATTTCAAGCACTCTTGATTAATAAACTGAGAATGTACACACACACACACACACACACACACACACACACACACACACACACACACACACACACACACACACACATAAACACCGATTTGAACACACACACACACACACACATACTTTCCTCTCGGCTATGCATGACGTCCTACTGTTTAGACGCCCAGTGCCAAACCCCACTACCTCCTGGCCCAAGCCAAACATCTCCCCACTAAGACAGGGCCGAGACACAGACATCTGTGCTAAGCCTTATTTTGACCACAATGGAAGAACTCAGCAAGCTCGGCAGAATAGAGGGCTCTATTTTAACAAAACTAACACAATGGTAAATCCACAGTAAGCGCTGGCAGTAGTGCTCTAGGTCCGGGGCTGTGTCAGAGATATGTGTGGTATTTTCACAGCCAGAATTATGAGTGCAATAGCTGGCGGTGGCGTGAAGGGGATGGGTTTGGATGAATAAACAAGCTGTTGGTGTGACGAGGGCTTGGCTACTTACTGGCCAATCAAAGCGTTCCATGGCTTAATACTGCATGTGTTTGTCTCAAGTCCTGTAGCTTATTGATGGTCTTTGTGGTGTCATTATCTCCAATTCGGCTGGAGGCATGGAATATTATTGTCCTATAATCCATTGTGGATTGATACTGTTTATTAAATAGCATAGGCTACAGTAACAAGTGATTTGAATTGTAAGAAAAAAACATCCAGTGTTTGCTCAATATGTTTGGATTGTTGACAGTCAACATCGTTGTAATTTGCTTCAATGAGTAAAAGCCTTTACACATTGCACTTCTCCCCAATTTTTTTACTAGGCTCCCTTAAGAAAATGCATGTTTAGAGGAGCGTGTCTTTGGTAACCTAACCGGAAAAGAGTCACTCTTTGGAAATTCGGAGTGTGCACTGCAGTTAGGCCTACTGAATTGTGAATAATGCAAAAGCATGACGGAAAAAGCCTCACGAGTAGACTGTTAATAAACCTTTTATGAATAGTTTATTTGGCTAATGCATGGCCATGATAATAAAGACACCAGATATATTGCTGTTGAACCAGCTGTGGTTATAGTAGGGTAAGGGTAAACCAAGGGCTTGTGTAAAACAAGCAATTGTTACATGAAAATAACTTAAATATTTCTAAATACAGGGGTCACCGGATTATCCTATTGCATTCAATGATAGGCATATAGCCTACATGGATATAATACATGGATATCCTACATGGATGGGGGTTTTACACACACTCAATATAATAACAGGAGACATCTAAAATAATGTACAGTCCGCTGACTGTTTTTCTGATCTTTTAATAAAGCTTTGTTGATTAAGATGTATTTCAAAGCGTTCTCATGAGCCAAACCCTTTATAGATAGTCTTGACCTGGTGAATGCGTTGGGCAGGACAATAACATTTAACTAAATAATGTTTTCTTTTATTTTTATGTTTACATTATATTTAACTAGGCAAGTCAGTTAAGAACAAATTCTAATTTACAATGACAGCCTAGAAACAATGGGTTAACTGCCTTGTTTAGGGGCAGAAAAACAGATTTTTACTTTGTCAGCTCGGGGATTCAATCTAGCAACCTTTCGGTAAACTGCCCCAATGCTACCTGCCGCCCCCTTAATACAAGGTTTATGGGCACAAAAATCACATCTCCCTTGTTCCAGGTGTACATGGACACTGTGCATCATGGCTGAATAGGCTGCACTTCAGTTGTAAAAATTTATGTCATAATTAACCGAATTACCGCTGAGTGCAGCTTTCGGTTGGTCTTAATAAATATCCCCACTAGCGCATTCTAAAATTGGCACTTCTGGCACATCTTTTTAAGGACACACCTTATATATTACCATTACACCCAACTCGGAGTGGGCAGGCTCATATAAGACAGGTAAACTACCAATCCTGGCACTAGGGGTTTGAAAATAGAAGAGTGCCGGCTTTACAGGTCGAAATTGCAGACAAGCGTGTGTTTGACAACAAGTTGGCTCAGGTCTCCAACCTGACTCTGCCAATCTCCCTGTGTGCCCCCCCCAACATTTCTTTGGGGGGGTGCCTCTCACACTTGCCTCGTGGTTGGTATAGTGCCTCATAATAACGCCGCTCTGCTATTGCTGCCTCAATCTCCTCCCTCGGGCGGCAATACTCCCCAGCCTGACTCCAGGGTCCTTTCCGGTCCAGAATCTCCTCCCATGTCCAGTTGTCCTGTCCATGCTGTTTGGTCCTTTTGTGGTGGGATCTTCTGTGACGCTCGTCGAAAGGAGTAGACCAAGGTGCAGCGTGTTGAGTGCTCATGGTAAACATTTATTTTAACTCAGAACACTATACAAAACAATAAACAATGAAACACGACCGTCACGTTCTGCAGGCTTAACAGAGCTGTGCAAAAACAAGATCCCACAACACATGGTGGGAAAAAAAATACTTAAGTATGATCTCCAATTAGAGACAACGAGGACCAGCTGCCTCTAATTGGATATCATCCCAAACAAAACCAACATAGAAATACAAAACTAGAACACAACAACATAGCTATAGAAAACATAGAATAAACATAGAAATACAACATCTAGAATGCCCACCCAAATCACACCCTGCCCGAACCAAAATAGAGAAAATAAACGGCAATCTAAGGTCAGGGCGTGACAGAGAGACAGAATAACAACAAAAAATCCAGAAAAACGCATGTCAAAAATTGTATAAATTGATTTGCATTTTAATGAGGGAAATAAGTATTTGACCCCTCTGCAAAACATGACTTAGTACTTGGTGGCAAAACCCTTGTTGGCAATCACAGAGGTCAGACGTTTCTTGTAGTTGGCCACCAGGTTTGCACACATCTCAGGAGGGATTTTGTCCCACTCCTCTTTGCAGATCTTCTCCAAGTCATTAACATTTCGAGGCTGACGTTTGGCAACTGGAACCTTCAGCTCCCTCCACACGTTTTCTATGGGATTAAGGTCTGGAGACTGGCTAGGCCACTCCAGGACCTTAATGTGCTTCTTCTTGAGCCACTCCTTTGTTGCCTTGGCCGTGTGTTTTGGGTCATTGTCATGCTGGAATACCCATCCACAACCCATTTTCAATGCCCTGGCTGAGGGAAGGAGGTTCTCATCCAAGATTTGATGGTACATGTACCTTTGATGCGGTCACCTTAGCAGAAAAACACCCCCAAAGCATAATGTTTCCACCTCCATGTTTGACGGTGGGGATGGTGTTCTTGGGGTCATAGGCAGCATTCCTCCTCCTCCAAACACGGCGAGTTGAGTTGATGCAAAAGAGCTCCATTTTGGTCTCATCTGACCACAACACTTTCACCCAGTTGTCCTCTGAATCATTCAGATGTTTATTGGCAAACTTCAGACGGGCATGTATATGTGCTTTCTTGAGCAGGGGGACCTTGCGGGCGCTGCAGGATTTCAGTCCTTCACAGCGTAGTGTGTTACCAATTGTTTTCTTGGTGACTATGGTCCCAGCTGCCTTGAGATCATTGACAAGATCCTCCCGTGTAGTTCTGGGCTGATTCCTCACCGTTCTCATGATCATTACAACTCCACGAGGTGAGATCTTGCATGGAGGCCCAGGCCGAGGGAGATTGACCGTTCTTTTGTGTTTCTTCCATTTGCAAATAATCGCACTAACTGTTGTCACCTTCTCACCAACCTGCTTGGCGATGGTCTTGTAGCCCATTCCAGCCTTGTGTAGGTCTACAATCGTGTCCCTGACATCCTTGGAGAGCTCTTTGGTCTTGGCCATGGTGGAGAGTTTGGAATCTGATTGATTGATTGGTTCTGTGTTTCTGTGGACAGGTGTCTTTTATACAGGAAACAAACTGAGAATAGGAGCACTCCCTAATCTCAGCTCATTACCTGTATAAAAGACACCTGGGAGCCAGAAATCTTTCTTACGATTGCCCACTGACAAAGAAATGATCAGTCTATAATTTTATTATCGCTTTTTTACGAGAAAAATCGCATAAAAATTGATTTTAAACAGCGTTTGACATGCTTCGAAGTACGGTAATGGAATATTTTGACATTTTTTGTCACGAAACATGCCGGGCGCGTCACCCTTCGGATAGTGTCTTGAACGCACAACAAAACGGCGCTATTTGGATATAACTATGGATTATTTGGAACCAAACCAACATTTGTTATTGAAGTAGAAGCCCTGGGAGTGCATTCTGACGAAGAACAGCAAAGGTAATCCAATTTTTCTTATAGTAAATCTGAGTTTGGTGAGTACCAAACTAGGTGGGTGTCAAAATAGCTAGCCCGTGATGGCGAGCTATCTACTCAGAATATTGCAAAATGTGCTTTCACCGAAAAGCTATTTTAACCTCTCTGGGCTCGGTGGGACGAAATCGTCCCACCTACGTAACAGCCAGTGGAATCCTGTGGCGCGTTATTCAAATACCTTAGAAATGCTATTACTTCAATTTCTCAAACATATTACTATTTTACACCATTTTAAAGACAAGACTCTCGTTAACCTGTTGGGGATAGGGGGCAGTATTGACACGGCTGGGTAAAAAACGTACCCGATTTAATCTGGTTACTACTCCTGCCCAGTAACTAGAATATGCATATAATTATTGGCTTTGGATAGAAAACACCCTAAAGTTTCTAAAACTTATTAGAATGCGAGGAAGTTGACATGTCATCACTTCATTTTTTTGCGCCTGCGCATAAATCTGAGAAGCGTGAGTTTGTCATCATTGTTTATCTAGACATAGGATAGGTTGTGTGAAAATATTACTGATGTTTAACGTTAAAAATGGACCAAAAGATTAATGCTAAACAACATTTGACATGTTTGAACGAACGTAAATAGAT
Source organism: Salmo salar (assembly GCF_965601325.2). Taxonomy (NCBI): domain Eukaryota; kingdom Metazoa; phylum Chordata; class Actinopteri; order Salmoniformes; family Salmonidae; genus Salmo; species Salmo salar. The sequence goes on from NC_138299.1 coordinate 36,780,572, forward strand.
TATTTACTAGGTTTTTTTAGCTTTTCGGCGTGATTTTACACCCCCCCCACCACGTTCTGTGGGAGCATAATGAACGCTAAGTACTTGGTGTTATTTGGACATCAATTATGAACTTTGTCAAAAGAAACCACATTTGTTCCGGACCTGGGATGCCTTCCGGACCTGGGATGCCTGCCTTCTGATGGAGATAATCAAAGGTAAGGGGATATTTACAATGTTATTATCGATATTAGATGATGCTAACTGTATAGCATAGCTTATTGTTCTTACCATAGCACCCCGTTTATTGCAAAATGTGATTTCCCAGTAAAGTTATTTTGAGATCTGGCCATTCGGTAGCAATTACGAGATGATAATATACTATTCTTTGAATGACAATATTATAATTTACCAATGTTTTCGAATAGTAATTTTGTTATGTTCACCGGAAGCATTTCAGAGAAGAAAAAAATCTGAATTTCACGCTACTGTAAAATGCTGTTTTTGGATATAAATATGAACTTGATGGAACAAAAAATGCATGTATTGTATAACATAATGTCCTAGGAGTGTCATCTGATGGAGATTGACAAAGGTTAGTGCATAATTCTAGCTGGTTTCTGCTTTTGGTGACGCCTGACCTTGAATTGAAAATGGATGTTTGTACTTTTGTGGCTATGTACTGTCCTAACATAATCTAACTTTATGCTTTTGCCGTAAAGCCTCTTTGAAAATCGAACAATGTGGTTAGATTAAGGAGATGTTTATATTTTAAATTGTGTAAAATAGTTGATTGTTTGAGAAATTGAAATTATTAGATTTTTGATGTTTTGAATTTCCAGCCTTGTTAGCAATCCCGACTCGGGGTTCATTGCTAACCTGTAGCCCCAACAGGATAAAGGAGAGTCTTGTCTTTAAAATGGTGTAAAATAGTCATATGTTTGAAAAATTGAAGTTTTCGGATTTTCGAGGAGTTTGTATTTCGCGCCACGCCCATCATTGGATATTGGAGCAGGTGTTCCGCTAGCGGAACGTCTAGATGTAAGAGGATAACAGGAAAATTGTCCAATTCACACACTTATAAAGAGAACATCCCTGCTTGTCCCTACTGCCTCTCATCTGGCGGACTCACTAAACAGAAATGTTTCATTTGTAAATGATGTTTGAGTTTTGGAGTGTGCCCCTGGCTATCTATAAATAGGTGTGCCATCTGAATTTGAAAGTGTTTATACTTTTACTTTTGATACTTTGTATATTTTAGTAATTCAATTTACTTTTGATACTTAAGTATGTTTAAAACCAAATACTTTGACTTTTACTCAAGTAATATTTTACTTGGTGAATTTCACTTTAGTAATTTTGTATTGAGGTATCTTTACTTTTACTCAAGTATGAGAATTGGGTACTTCTTCCACCACTTTCTACATGTTAATCCCTCATCAGTTGACTTTGGTTCAGTCTTGAGTATTTTCGTCTTGGATCCATGATAAACTGACAAACACTTACAGTATCCTTTTGTGAATGCAGAAACTTACCTGCTCAAATCTGCACGACATATTGCAAAATCCCTTTGACCTGCAAAAACTTCCATTTTATGATTCATTCAAGGAGTGAAATCATTTTGACCTGTAAAAATGCGCTGACTTCAAGGATTTTACATTGGAGGGTTTCCAGAGTGATTTTATTTCCATTTCCACCACAGCCTATGATCAAATGGCATTCCTTTTAGATATTTATTTTACGCTAATACGATACATTTCTTGACATAAAAGACAGAGCCAACATATTGCACAAAGACCCATTCGTTAACCAGAAGAGCAAATTGGCTGATAAATATAACTCTTTCGTCACTGGAATCCAGTCGGGTTCGTTCTAGACTCGGACCCATAAGGGTACAGGCTGGGTCTAGGTCTCGTTGTTGTCGGGACCATTCGAGCTAGGGTCTGATTGTTCTCAGGTCTGGGTCCCCCTTTAAAAAAAAATGTGCGTGTCCATTCGGGTACGGGTCCAACTTTTTGGACTCAAAAACACCTCTACCATTGAGGTACTGCAGGGGTTCTGAAAAAAGATTTTAAAAAAAAAAGTAAAACAAGTTCCCCCAAATGTTTTTATTATTATCGCTAGCAACAACAGAATAAACCCCTTTTGACTTACATTTTCCTGTTTTCTACTGTAGGTATGTATTGCTTAATTCCCTATATTGAGCAAATTACACTCATTGGAGCTAATTACACTCCCTGGAGTACCTAACATAGGCTTTGAAAAAGCACTTGGAGAACCAGTCGCAGAAAGTGCCGCTTGCTACTGGTAAGCTTTTTTGACTTGGACATACATTTTTGTCAACATGGCTAACCTTTATTTAACCAGCTGCTATTAGCGAACATGTATTTGTAGTTGCCTTTCTATCTAATAGGCTTCATCTTCCAATTATAATGTGGGGAAACATGAAAAACTAGCTGCCAAATATATTAATTGAAAAATGTTTATTACTTCTCCTTGCTGTTATGATTCACTTGATGATAAGACAAGACATGCGAAAATAATGTTTTTGATAAAATATGATGGGGATCCCTAGGTCCTCTGTTTGCTATGGCGGGAATACCTGGCCTACTGGCATCAGACCAGACCTGCCACAGCATTTCTTCATATGCCAGTCCTGTATTTTTTAACTAACTGAGAAGACCAAGCTCAAAACATGACATTTGAAAGGCATGAAAGGCCAGCTCTGAGGTCCACCACTCCTTTCCTATCTGACAGCAGATAAATTATAAATGACAATAGCACCTCTTTGGTTCAGACCTCCTGCTGCTCTACACTGAGGCATGGGCAGTTTGATGTTCTCCCCAAATGTTTTAACCTTTACAGCTAGATTTCAGGAGGGATGGGTGGTTTAGCTATGACGGAGAGTTGATGTTGTTGTTTTGACAGCAACAAATGCATCCTAGCCAGTGCATGGCAACCGCATCAAACCTGACAACCCTTTCCATGTCATTGTCATGACACCTGACTTTGAGTGATGGATCCATGATGCTGTTCTGTCTGTGTTTGATGCCAGTAGAGAGATATCCTAGCTTGTTTCACCCCAGTTAACCCCTCCTCCTCTCTCCACTTTCCTCTCACCCCTCCTTTCTCTCCTCTCCTCTCACCCCTCTATTCCCCCTCTCTCCTCTCTCAGCCAGAGTCAGGTCTAATAAATGGATCAGTCACACTAAATCTCAGTTCCTTGGAAATCTGCTTCCGAAACTGCAAACGCTCCTGACGTCCAGACCAGGATACACAGAGAGGCCACAGTCACTAACTGGTCTGATATCTAACGAGCTGGGGGTTAGTCTACAAACACACACACAGCAGTCTGTGTGGCTTATCAGAACCTGTGATGAGTCAGTCTCTGAAGTGATCCCACTGCACCCCGCTACAGACCGAAGTCTGATAAGGTTCCAAGAACACAAAACACATCTGAGGAAGAGTGAGGGAGAGAGACAGATAGACAGAGAAAGAGAGAGAAATAGAGGGAGAAGAAGATGGAGGAGAGACAAAGAGAGAGAGTGAGAGAGAGATTGGGAGAGAAATAGGTAGATGAAGAGGGACAAGGAGAGAAAGAGTTGAAGAGAGTAAAGGAAAGCTCAAAGATAGAGGGATGGATAAAGGGAAAGCAAAAACATGGTCTTGTCACGCCCTGACCGTAGAGATCCTTATTATTCTCTATGTTTGGTTAGGTCAGGGTGTGACTCGGGTAGGAAAATCTATGTTTTTTGTTTCTTTGTTTTGGGCCGAGTGTGGTTCCCAATCAGAGGCAGCTGTCTATCGTTGTCTCTGATTCGGAATCATACTTAGGCAGCCTGTTTTCTTCCTGTGTTTGTGGGAGGTTGTTTTCTGTTTAGTGTCTGTGTCTGACGGAACTGTGTGTTTTTCGTTTTCGCTTTTGTTATTTTGTTTGAGTGTGTTTATGAATAAAGTAATCATGAACACTTACCATGCTGCGCCTTGGTCCACTTCAACTACCACTTACGACGAGCGTTACAGAACCTCCCACCAAAAACGGACCAAGCAGCATGGCCAGGAGGAGTGGACATGGGAGGACATCCTGGACGGCAAAGGATCCTGGACGTGGGAGGAGATCCAGGCCGGATGGGATGGCCTCCCATGGGAACAGGTGGAAGCAGCGAGGGAGGAATGGCGATGAGATCGGGAGTCACGGCAACGACGGATGCCTGAGAGGCAGCTCCAAAAAAAAGTTTGGGGGGAGGCACAGGGTTGAGACCTGAGCCAACTCCCCGTGCTTACCGTGGGGCGCGTGTGACCAGTCAGGCACAGTGTTATGCGGTGATGCGCACTGTGTCTCCAGTGCGCATTCACAGCCCGGTGCGCTCGTTGCTTGCGCACCGCATTTGCCGGGCTAAAGTGAGCATTCAGCCAGGACAGGTTGTGCCGGCTCAGCGTTCCTGGTCTCCTCGGTCCAGGATATCCTGCGCCAGCTCTACGCACTGTGTCGCCAGTGCGCCTTCACAACCCAATTCATCCTGTGTCAGCGCCCCACACCTGCCGGGCTAAAGTGAGCATCCAGCCAGGACGGGTTGTGCCAGCCCTACGCTCCAGACATCCAGTGCGCCTCCACGGCCCAGTATATCCTGTGCCAGCTCCGCGCACCCGGTCTCCAGTGCGTCTCTCCAGCCTGGTAAGCTCTTTACCTGCTCCACGCACCCGGCCTCCAGTGTGTCTCCCCAGTCCGGTGAGAACTGTTCCGGCTCCACTTACGAAGCCTCCAGTGATGATCCATGGCCCGGAGCCTGTAGTGGTGATCCATGGCACGGAGCGACGGTCCGCAGTCCGGAGCCTCCAGCGGGGATTCCCAGACCGGAGCCTCCGGCGATGATCTACAGTATGGTTTCTCCAGCAACGATCCAGGGTCCGGAGCCTCCGGCGACGATCCACGGTCCGGTTCCACGAAAGTGGGGGGAGCCCAAAGCGGAGGGGGATCTACGTCCCGCACCGGAGCCTCCACCAAGAGAAGATGCCCACCCGGACCCTCCCCTTTAGGTTCAGGTTTGCGGCCGTAGTCCGCACCTTGGGGGGGGGGTACTGTCACGCCCTTGGTCCACTTCAACTACCACTTATGACGAGCGTTACAGGTCTGGGATTCCAAATCAGCTGCTGTGGAAGGACTGTGTGAAAGAAGATTGTTTCATGGTTTAGATTTTGCACTTCATGAAAGAGCATATGTGTGTTTTGTTCCTGAGACTGTGTGTAGTATTGTAGTATTACACTTGAACTGCATATTTAACTGAATATTATTAATTCAACACTTCATGCATTCCCTACACTCAAGTCTGCAACTCTGATAGATCTGAAACACACACTGGCCTGTTTATGTCAGCCCTCTTTCATACAGACTATATAGCATGTGATATAATCCATGCATTCAATGGATCATTATGGTCAGTTTATATACTGTAAGCACAGTTCGAAAGCATTTAAACACAATAACATTCAGAGTAAAAATGTTAAAGTGTAACATGACAAGAATTATGATTTTGTCCTTCCCTGGGCTTAAAGTGCCTTTCAGTGAATGTCAGTCAATTTCAAAATTAAAACTAGTTCAATATCTGCTTTTATGTGTTAAAAACTCACAAAATATATTCCATTGGTGAATTTCTTGGGCATTGGATAGGCCCTCCCTTCCTCATCCTCAAACTGTGTTTTCAAGGTTATGTATTTCAACAGACATTAAAAATGAATTGGACTCTGTGCTCATCTAGAAATAAAATGGCTGAAAATGTATGAGCTCCGTTTGACTCAGCCTGGACTCAGGGGTAGATGTAACTTAGTAAACAAAAATGTGGGACACTCAAATTAGTATGATATGTTACAATTGGTACGGTACTGTATGTACAGTGCCTTGCAAAAGTATTCATCCCCCTTGGTGTTTTCCTATTTTGTTGCATTAAAACCTGTAATTTAAATTTATTTTAAATTAGATTTCATGTAATGGACATACACAAAATAGTCCAAATTGGTGAAGTGAAAGGAAAAAAATAACTTACATCTAGACGTTCCGCTAGCGGAACACCTGCTCCAATATCCAATGATAGGCGTGGCGCGAATTACAAATTCCTCAAAAATCCCAAAACTTCCATTTTTTAAACATATGACTATTTCACAGCATTTTAAAGACAAGACTCTCCTTTATCTAACCACACTGTCCGATTTCAAAAAAGGCTTTACAGCGAAAGCAAAACATTAGATTATGTCAGCAGAGTACCCAGCCAGAAATAATCAGACACCCATTTTTCAAGCTAGCATATAATGTCACATAAACCCAAACCACAGCTAAATGCAGCACTAACCTTTGATGATCTTCATCAGATGACAACCCTAGGACATTATGTTATCCTGTTAGGGCTAGGGGGCAGTATTTACACCACCGGATAAAAAACGTACCCGAATTAATCTGGTTACCACTCCTACCCAGTAACTAGAATATGCATATACTTATTACATATGGATAGAAAACACCCTATAGTTTCTAAAACTGTTTGAATGGTGTCTGTGAGTATAACAGAACTCATTTGGCAGGCAAAAAACTGAGAAGGTTTCATGCAGGAAGTGGCCTGTCTGACAAGGTGTCGTTCTTCTTGTCTCTGTTTATTGAAGAGTGAGGATCTTAGCTGTCCCGTGACACTTCCTACGGCTGCCATAGGGTCTCAGAAGGCGGTAAAAAGCTGAATCGTGGCTTTGCAGGCTCTGGCTGAAAAAAAGTAGCGCGTTTGGATAGTGGCTGGTTACAGTATTGTGAGACTCAGGCTCGTGCCTGCGTCGACCGAAAGCTTTGTTTACTTTCCTCTCTTTAGCTAAATGGACATTCCCGGTCGGAATATTATCGCTTTTTTTACGAGAAAAATGGCATAAAAATGGATTTTAAACAGCGGTTGACATGCTTCGAAGTACGGTAATGGAATATTTAGATTTTTTTTTTTTACGAATTGCGCCATGCGTGCGACCCTGATTTACCATTTCAGATAGTGTCTGGGACGCACAAACAAAACGCCGCTATTCGGATATAACGATGGATTATTTTGGACCAAACCAACATTTGTTATTGAAGTAGCAGTCCTGGGAGTGCATTCTGACGAAGACAACAAAAGGTAATCAAACTTTTATAATAGTAAATCTGATATTGGTGAGTGCTAAACTTGTCGGGTGTCTAAATAGCTAGCCCGTGATGCCTGGGCTATGTACTTAGAATATTGCAAAATGTGCTTTCACCAAAAAGCTATTTTAAAATCGGACATATCGAGTGCATAGAGGAGTTCTGTATCTATAATTCTTAAAATGATTGTTATGCTTTTTGTGAACGTTTATCGTGAGTAATTTAGTAAATTGTTAGCGAATTCCCCGGAACTTTGCGGGGGGTATGCTAGTTCTGAACGTCACATGCTAATGTAAAAAGCTGGTTTTTGATATAAATATGAACTTGATTGAACAAAACATGCATGTATTGTATAACATAATGTCCTAGGGTTGTCATCTGATGAAGATCATCAAAGGTTAGTGCTGCATTTAGCTGTCTTCTGGGTTTTTGTGACATTATATGCTAGCTTGAAAAATGGGTGTCTGATTATTTCTGGCTTGGTACTCTGCTGACATAATCTAATGTTTTGCTTTCATTGTAAAGCCTTTTTGAAATCGGACAGTGTGGTTAGATTAACGAGAGTCTTGTCTTTAAATAGCTGTAAAATAGTCATATGTTTGAGAAATTGAAGTAATAGCATTTCAAAGGTTTTGAAAATCGCGCCACAGGATCCCACGTAGGTGGGACGAATTCGTCCCGCCTAGCCCAGAGAGGTTATACAATACATGCATGTTTTGTTCAATAAAGTTCATATTTATATCAAAAACCAGCTTTTTACATTAGCATGTGACGTTCAGAACTAGCATACCCCAGCAAACCTCCGGTGAATTTACTAAATTACTCACGATAAACGTTCACAAAAAACATAACAATTATTTTAAGAATTATAGATACAGAACTCCTTTGTGCAATCGAGGTGTCCGATATTAAAATAGCTTTTCGGTGAAAGCACATTTTGCAATATTCTGAGTAGATAGCCCAGCCATCACGGCTAGCTATTTAGACACCCACCAAGTTTAGCCCTGACCAAACTCCGATTTACTATTACAAAAGTTTGATTACCTTTGTTGTTCTTCGTCAGAATGCACTCCCAGGACTGCTACTTCAATAACAAATGTTGCTTTGGTTCAAAATAATCCATCGTTATATCCAAATAGCGGCGTTTTGTTCGTTTGTTCAAGACACTATCCGAAGTGTAAATAAGGGTCACGAGCATGGCGCAATTCGTGACAAAAGATTTCTAAATATTCCATTACCGTACTTCGAAGCATGTCAACCGCTGTTTAAAATCATTTTTTATGCCATTTTTCTCGTAAAAAAGCGATAATATTCCGACCGGGAATCTGCGTTTAGGTAAACAGACGAAAGAAAACAAAGCATGGGGTCGACGCGGGAACGAGCCTGAGTCTCACAGTACTGTAACCAGCCACTATCCAAACGCGCTACTTTTTTTCAGACAGAGCCTGCAAAGCCACGATTCAGCTTTTTGCCGCCTTCTGAGAGCCCATGGGAGCCGTAGGAAGTGTCACTTAACAGCAGAGATCCGCTGTAATGGATAGAGATAATCAAGAAGGGCAAGAAATTGTCAGACAGGGCACTTCCTGCATGGAATCTTCTCAGGTTTTGGCCTGCCAAATGAGTTCTGTTATACTCACAGACACCATTCAAACAGTTTTAGAAACTTTGGAGTGTTTTCTATCCAAGGCTAATAATTATATGCATATTCTAGTTTCTGGGCAGGAGTAATAATTAGATTAAATCGGGTACGTTTTTTATCCGGCTGTGAAAATACTGCCCCCTAGCCATAACAGGTTAAAAAAGAAAATACAAAATTAAAAACGGAAAAGTGGTGCGTGCATATGTATTCACCCCTTTGCTATGTAGCCCCTAAATCAGATCTGGTGCCACCAATTACCTTCAGAAGTCACATAATTAGTTAAATAAAGTCCACTTGTGTGCACTGTAAGTGTCACATGATCTGTCACATGATCTCAGTATATATACACCTGTTCTGAAAGGCCCCAGAGTCTGCAACACCACTAAGCAAGGGGCAACAAAAAGCAAGCGGCACCATGAAGACCAAGGAGCTCTCCAACAAAGTTGTGGAGAAGTACAGATTAGGGTTGGGTTATAAAAAAAATATCTGAATCTTTGAACATCCCACAGAGCACCATTAAATCCATTATTTAAAAAATGAAAGAATATGGCATCACAACAAACCTGCCAAGAGAGGGCCGCCCACCAAAACTCACGAACCAGGCAAGAAGGACTTTAATCAGAGGCAACACAGAGACCAAAGATAACCCTGAAGGAGTTGCAAAGCTCCACAGTGGAGATTGGAGTATCTGTCCACAGGACCACTAAGCCGTACACTCCACAGAGCTGGGCTTTACGGAAGAGTGGCCAGAAAATAGCCATTCCTTAAAAAAAAAAATAAGCCAATATGTTTGGTGTTCGCAAAAATGCATGTGGGAGACTCCCCAAACATATGGAAAAAGGTACACTGGTCAGATGAGACTAAAATGTAGCTTTTTAGCCGGAAAGGGAAGTGCTATGTCTGGTGCAAACCCAACACCTCTCATCACCCCGAGAACAACATCCCCACAGTGAAGCATGGTGGTAGCAGCATCATACTGTGGGGATGTTTTTCATTGGCAGGGACGGGGAAACTGGTCAGAATTGAAGAAATGATGGATGGCGATAAATACAGGGAATTCTTGAGGGAAACCTGTTTCAGTCTTCCAGAGATTTGAGACTTGGACGGAGGTTCGCCTTCCAGCAGGACAATGACCCTAAACATACTGCTAAAGCAACACTCAAGCTGTTTAAGGGGAAACATTTAAATGTCTTGGAATGGCCTAGTCAAAGCCCAGACCTCAATCCAATTAAGAATCTGTGGTATGACTTAAAGATTGCTGTTCGCCAGCGGAACCCATCCAACTTGAAGGAGCTGGAACAGTTTTGCTTTGAAGAATGGGCAAAATTCCCAGTGGCTAGACGTGTCAAGCTTATATCAAATCAAATCAAATCAAATGTATTTATATAGCCCTTCTTACATCAGCTGATATCACAAAGTGCAGCCTAAAACCCCAAACAGCAAGTAATGCAGGTGTAGAAGCACGGTGGCTAGGAAAAACTCCCTAGAAAGGCCAAAACCTAAGAAGAAACCTAGAGAGGAACCAGGCTATGAGGGGTGGCCAGTCCTCTTCTGGCTGTGCCGGGTGGAGATTATAACAGCACATGGCGTAGATGTTCAAATGTTCATAAATGACCAGCATTGTCAAATAATAATAATCATAGTAGTGGTCGAGGGTGCAACAAGTCAGTAACACAGGAGTAAGTGTCAGTTGGCTTTTTCATAGCAGATCTTTGAGAGTATCTCTACCGCTCCTGCTGTCTCTAGAGAGTTGAAAACAGCAGGTCTGGGACAGGTAGCACGTCCGGTGAATAGGTCAGGGTTCCAGCAGGTCTGGGACAACAGGTCTGGGACAGAGAGCATGTCCGGCGAACAGGTCAGGGTTCCATACCTGCAGGCAGAACAGTTGGAACTGGAGCAGCAGCACGGCCAGGTAAACTGGGGACAGCAAGGAGTCATCAAGCCAGGTGGTCCTGAGGCATGGTCCTAGGGCTCAGGTCCTCCGAGAGAGAGAGAGAAAGAAAGAAAGAGAAAGAGAGAATTAGAGAGAGCATATTTAAATTCACACAGGACACCGGAAAAGACAAGAGACATACTCCAGATGTGATAGACTGACCCTAGCCCCCCGACACATAAACTACTGCAGCATAAATACTGGACGCTGAGACAGGAGGGGTCAGGAGACACTGTGGCCCCATCCGATGAACCCCCGGACAGGGCCAAACAGGTAGGATATAACCCCACCCACTTTGCCAAAGCACAGCCTCCACACCACTGGAGGGATATCTCCAACCACCAACATACCATCCTGGGACAAGGCTGAGTATAGCCCACAAAGATCTCCGCCACGGCACAGCCCAAGGGGGGGCGCCATCCCAGACAGGAAGTCCACGTCAGTGACTCAACCCACTCAAGTGACGCACCCCTCCCAGGGACGGCATGGAAGAACACCAGTAAGCCAGTGACTCAGCCCCCGTAATAGGGGTAGAGGCAGAGAATCCCAGTGGAAAGAGGGGAAACCGGCCAGGCAGAGACAGCAAGGGCGGTTCGTTGCTCCAGCCTTTCCGTTCACCTTCACACCCCTGGGCCAGACTACACTTAATCATAGGACCTACTGAAGAGATATGTCTTCAGTAAAGACTTAAAGGTTGAGACTGAGTCTGCGTCTCTCAGATGGGTAGGCAGACTATTCCATAAAAATGGAGCTCTATAGGAGAAAGCCCTGCCTCCAGCTGTTTGCTTAGAAATTCTAGGAACAATTAGGAGGCCCGCGTCTTGTGACCGTAGCATACGTGTAGGTATGTACGGCAGGACCAAATCGGAAAGATAGGTAGGAGCAAGCCCATGTAATGCTTTGTAGGTTACCAGTAAAACCTTGATATCAGCCCGTGCCTTAACAGGAAGCCAGTGTAGGGAGGCTAACACTGGAGTAATATGATCTAATTTTTTGGTTCTAGTCAGGATTCTAGCAGCCGTATTTAGCAGTAACTGAAGTTTATTTTTGCAATGTTACGTAGATGGAAAAAAGCTGTCCTTGAACAGTCTTGATATGTTCTTCAAAAGAGAGATCAGGGTCCAGAGTAACGCCAAGGTCCTTCACAGTTTTATTTTTGACGACTGTACAACCATCCAGATTAATTGTCAGATTCAACAGAAGATCTCTTTGTTTCTTGGGACCTAGAACAAGCATCTCTTTTTTGTCCGAGTTTAAGAGTAGAACGTTTGCAGCCATCCACTTCCTTATGTCTGAGACACAGGCTTCTAGCGAGGGCAATTTTGGGCTCTTCACCATGTTTCATTGAAATGTACAGCTGTGTGTTATCCGCATAGCAGTGAAATTTAACATTATGTTTTCGAATGACATCCCCAAGAGGTAAAATATATAGTGAAAACAATAGTGGTCCTAAAACGGAACCTTGAGCAACACCGAAATTTAAAGTTGATTTGTCAGAGGACAAACCATTCACAGAGACAAACTGATATCTTTCCGACAGATAAGACCTAAACCAGGCCAGAACTTGTCCATGTAGACCAATTTGGGTTTCCAATCTCTCCAAAAGAATGTGGTGATCGATGGTATCAAAAGCAGCACTAAGATCTAGGAGCACGAGGACAGACGCAGAACCTCGGTCTGACGTCATTAACCTCTTGGGGCTAGGTGGGACGCTAGCGTGCCACCCGTGGTGCACTCCATCAACAGCAGGTGCATTTCAAGAGCGGCAAATTTGAATCCAAATAAATGTCAAAATTCAAATTTTTCAAAAATACAACTATGTTACACCATTTGAAAGATAAACATCTCCTTAATCTAACCACGTTTTACGATTTCAAAAAGGTTTTACGGCGAAAGCATAAATTTAGAGTATGTTAGGACAGTACATTTACAAGAGTTGTGTGTAATGTTTTGTCAAGTCAAAGACAGGGTCACCAAAACCATAAAACCAGCTAAAATGATGCACTAACCTTTTACAATCTCCATCAGATGACACTCCTAGGACATTATGTTAGACAATGCATGCATTTTTAGTTCTATCAAGTTCATATTTATATACAAAAACAGCGTTTTACTATGGCATTGATGTTGAGGAAATCGTTTCCCTCCAATAACCGGCAGTCAAGTCAGCGTCAGAAATTAAATAATTAAAATTAGAAAACATTGGTAAAATATTATATTGTCATTTAAAGAATTATAGATTTACATCTCTTGAACGCAATCAACTTGCCAGATTTAAAAATAACCTTACTGGGAAATCACACTTTGCAATAATCTGAGCACTGCGCCCAGAAAAATACGCGTTGCGATACAGACTAGACGTCATGTTGGGGAGATCTAAAATCGAAAATACTATGTAAATAATCCATTACCTTTGATTCTCTTCATCAGATGTCACTTCCAGGTATCACAGGTCCATAACGAATGTAGTTTTGTTCAAAAAAGCTCATCATTTATGTCCAAAAATCTCCGTCTCGTTAGCACATGATGTAAGCCAGCCGGACTTCTCGTCATGAACGAGGGGAAAAAATATATTTCCGTTCGTTCAAACATGTCAAACGTTGTATAGCATAAATCATTAGGGCCTTTTTTAACCAGAACATGAATAATATTCAAGGTGGACGAATGCATACTCTTTTATAACGTATTGGAACGAGGGTACCCAACATGAACTAGCGCGCCAGGTGTCTAATGGGACATCACCGTTCCATGGCTCTTGTTCGGTCAGATCTCCCTCCAGAAGACTCAAAACACTTTGTAAAGGCTGGTGACATCTAGTGGAAGCAATAGGAAGTGCCAAAATATTCCTAAACCCCTGTGTTTTTCAATGGGATAGGTTTAAAGTCAATACAACACATCAGGTATCCACTTCCTGTCAGAAAATGTCTCAGGGTTTTGCCTGCCAAATGAGTTCTGTTATACTCACAGACACCATTCAAACAGTTTTGGAAACTTTAGAGTGTTGTCTATCCATATATAATAAGTATATGCATATTCTAGTTACTGGGTAGGATTAGTAACCAGATTAAATCGGGTACATTTTTTTTATCCAGACGTGCAAATGCTGCCCCCTAGACCCAACAGGTTAAAAGGTAATTTACCACCTTCACAAGTGCAGTCTCAGTGCTATGATGGGGTCTAAAACCAGACTGAAGCTTTTCGTGTACATTGTTTGTCTTCAGGAAGGCAGTGAGTTGCTGCGCAACAGCTTTTTCAAAAATTTTTTGAGAGGAATGGAAGATTCGATATAGGCCGATAGTTTTTTATAATTTCTGGGTCAAGATTTGGCTTTTTCAAGAGAGGCTTTATTACTGCCACTATTAGTGAGTTTGGTACACATCCGGTGGATAGAGAGGTGTTTATTATGTTCAACATAGGAGGGCCAAGCACAGAAAGCAGCTCTTTCAGTAGTTTAGTTGGAATAGGGTCCAGTATGCAGCTTGAAGGTTTAGAGGCCATGATTATTTTCATCATTGTGTCAAGAGATATAGTACTAAAACACTTTAGTGTCTCCCTTGATCCTAGGTCCTGGCAGGGTTGTGCAGACTCAGGACAACAGAGCTTTGGAGGAATACACAGATTTAAAGAGGAGTCCGTAATTTGCTTTCTAATGATCATGATCTTTTCCTCAAAGAAGTTCATGAATTCATCACTGCTGAAGTGAGAGCCATCCTCTCCTGGGGAATGCTGCTTTTTAGTTAACTTTGCGACAGTATCAAAAAGAAATTTCGGATTGTTCTTATTTTCCTCAATTAAGTTGGAAAAATAGGATGATCGAGCAGCAGTGAGGGCTCTTCGATACTGCACGGTACTGTCTTTCCAAGCTAGTTGGAAGACTTCCAGTTTGGTGTGGCGCCATTTCCGTTCCAATTTTCTGGAAGCTTGCTTCAGAGCTCGTGTATTTTCTGTATACCAGGGAGCTAGTTTCTTATGACAAATGTTTTTCGTTTTTAGGGGTGCAACTGCATCTAGGGTATTGTGCAAGGTTAAATTGAGTTCCTCGGTTAGTTGGTTAACTGATTTTTGTCCTCTGACGTCCTTGGGTAGGCAGAGGGAGTCTGGAAGGGCATCAAGGAATCTTTGGGTTGTCTGAGAATGTATAGCACGACTTTTAATGCTTCTTGGTTGGGGTCTGAGCAGATTATTTGTTGCAATTGCGAACGTAATAAAATGGTGGTCCGATAGTCCAGGATTATGAGGAAAAACATTAAGATCCACTTATAGAGACATACCTCAAGAGACTTGAAGCTGTAATTGCTGCAAAAGGTGGCTCTACAATGTATTGACTTTTTTTGGGGGGGGGGGTAAATAGTTAGGCACGCTCAAGTTTTCTGTTTTTTGTCTTGTTTGTTGTTTGTTTCACAAGAAAAAATATTTTGTATCTTCAAAGTGGTAGGCATGTTGTGTAAATCAAATGATACAAACCCCCCCAAAAAATCAATTTTAATTCCAGGTTCTGAGGCAACAAAATAGGAAAAATGCCAAGGGGGTGAATACTTTCGCAAGCCATTGTATTCATTTGTGGATGTCCATCATTAATTTTGTGGGATGTGTTATGAATTACAATTTGTATGATATCTTATGATTTGTAATTATATTCCATATTGTTATATTCCATTTTCTTGTGGCTAATGTTAGCTAGGTGGCTAATGTTAGGTAGTTAGGGGTTCGGTTTAGAGTTAATTGTTTAAGGTTAGGGTTAAGGTTAGGGCTAAATTTAGGGTTAAGGTTAACCCTTAGATACCCGGACCCAGTTTTCCTTGCATGAAAATTAAGCAGTGATTAGGAATGCCTAAGCAGACCCTAAATAAAATATTTCTGAAAAAAAGTAATACAATTTAACACTCTTAGCAATAGTTATGCAATGTTAAATATATGTGCACTGGGTAGAAAAGGGGTGCAAATCACACAGGGGTACAAACAACAAAATCTATTTCTGCATTGTGAACAGCTTGCACTAAATGTAAACAACTCATTATTTCTGAAACCCAAGTTCTAAAAGCAGCATCATGTATCTTGCACAAGTTGTTAATCTTCAGTGTCATTATTTCTGCATTGAAAAAAAATCCATAAATTCCAGGTATGAAATATAGTCAGCCAGAGTATACACACAGTGATCACTCCATGCAAATATTACCTTGCAAACAATAGTTGTGAGAAAATGGATATTGTTAAACCAGTCTGAAAATGCATTATATATCATGCAAATGCATTGCATATCATGCAAACGCTAGTCGCAGTATTCAAAACTCCTGACTGTCATTGGTGTCTATTAGGTACAGTGCAAATGGGTGGGTATACTCATGTAAATACCATTTTTATATATAATTTTCAATACATTTGCAAAAATAGCAACAAAACAAAATTAACTTTGTCAATAAGGGGTAGTTGTGTGTAGATGGGTAAGAACATTTTTGATTTCAGGCTGTAACACAACAACATGTGGAATAAGTCAAGGCGTATGAATACTCCGGACTCTGAATGTAAGTTATCATTTCTTGACGTGATATACAAACAATGTCATTGTAAATAAACATCATGCAATATGTGGCTTGCATCAATTAATTCCAGATGTCAATGAGCGGCTATACTTTGTCAAAAATTTCTATTTTTCTTAGAAAATGTACACAGGCGTCCCACTCACCTTTTTGACAACGTAGGAGATGGTTTTGGAGTAGCAGAACTGCCATGTTGACAAGCTGCAGAGGCGTGCCATTTAGAGTGGCTCGCCTCTGCCTGTGGCATGCCTCGGTTTGGTAATTACATGATCAGCCACCAAATGGTGTCAAAAGTGTTCATTCGCATCTCATTTAGAAGAGAGTGATGCTATTTTATGTTTTGATTGCGTAGGGTTTAATGTTAGGGTTAGGAGTTAGTTTAAAGGGTTAAGGTTAGAGGAAGGGTTAGCTAACATGACTAGTAGTTGCAAAGTAGATAAAAAGCAGTAAGTAGTTGCAAAATTGCTAAAATGCTTAACACACAACCTTTTGGTTGCTAGACATTTGCGTTATACACTCACCCATCCACCCCGATCAACCACCATCCTTTCATTTTTGCTTTAACCCTTATGTGGCGTTCATGTTTTTGTTATTAAGCCAATGTTCGCGGTTCTGATGGACCAACAACATTATTGGGTTTGTAAAATAACACAGCCATAACAATTTATGTAAAAATACTTACACTGCCATTCAAAAGTTTGGATCACTTAGAAATGTCCTTGTTTTGAAAGAAAAGCTATTATTTTGTCCATTATAATAACATAAAATTGACCAGAAATAAAATATAGACATTTTTTTGGTTATAAATGACAAACTATAGTTTTGGCAAGTCGGTTAGGACATCTACTTTGTGCATGACACAAGTAATTTTTCCAACAATTGTCTACAGACAGATACTTACACTTATAAATCACTGTATCACAATTCCAGTGGGGCAGAAGTTTACATACAATAAGTTGACTGTGCCTTTAAACAGCTTGGAAAATTCCAGAAATTTATGTCATGCTTTAGAAGCTTCTGATAGGCTAATTGACCACATTTTTTATTTATTTATTTTATTTCACCTTTATTTAACCAGCTAGGCCAGTTGAGAACAAGGTGTACCTGTAGATGTATTTCAAGACCCACCTTCAAACTCAGTGCGTCTTTGCTTGACATCATGGGAAAATCAAAAGAAAATCAAAAGAAATCAGCCAAGACCTCAGAAAAAAATTGTAGTCATCCACAAGTCTGGTTTATCCTTGGGAGCAATTTTCAAATGCCTGAAGGTACCACGTTCATCTGTACAAAAATAGTATGCAAGTATAAACACCATGGGACCACACAGCCGTCATACCGCTCAGGAAGGAGACGCGTTCTGTCTCCTAGAGATGAACGTACTTTGTGGCGAAAGTGCAAATCAATCCCAGAACAGCAGCAATGGATCCTGTGAAGATGCTGGAGGAAACAGGTGCAAAAGTATCTATATCCACAGTAAAATGAGTCCTATATCGACATAACCTGAAAAGCTGCTTTGCAAGGAAGAAGCCACTGCTCCAAAACCGCCATAAAAAAGCCACACTACAGTTTGCAACTGCACATGGGGACAAAATATCGTACTTTTTGGAGAAATGTCCTCTGGTCTGATGAAACAAAAACAGAACTGTTTGGCCATAATGACCATCGTTTTGTTTGGAGAAAAAAGGGGGAGGCATGCAAGCTGAAGAACACCATCCCAACAGTGAAGCACGGGGGTGGCAGCATCATGTTGTGGGGGTGCTTTGCTGCAGGAGAGACTGGTGCACTTCACAAAATAGATGGCAACATGAGGAAGGAAAATTGTGTGGATATATTGAAGCAACATCGCAAGACATCAGTCAGGAAGTTAAAGCTTGGTCGCAAATGGGTCTTCAAAATGGACAATGACCCCAAGCATACTTCCAAAGTTGTGACAAAATGGCTTAAGGACAACAAAGTCACGGTATTGGATTGGCCATCACAAAGCCCTGACCTCAATCCCATAGAAAAATGTGTGGGCAGAACTGAGAAAGTGTGTGCAAGTAAGGAGGCCTACAAACCTGACTCAGTTACACCAGCTCTGTCAGGAGGAATGGGCCAAAATTCACCCAACTTATTGTGGGAAGCTTGTGGAAGGCTACCTTCCCTCTGCTAGATCACATTTATCAATAAAAGCACTATTCATTTTTTTAATAAATGTGATTTTTGTAAACAAAAATCAATTATTATCAAAAAATGGTTTGAATAAATCATGTTTCTCTTGAACAAATATAAATGAAACATGGTTTTCATCACTATTGATGTTAATTGCTTGGAACTGAACAAATTGGAAGGACAATTTTACATACAGTATTTCATGGAAATGATAAACGAGCCCCATTGCACACAAATTAAGGCCGGTATACAGTACACGCCACATGAGGAACCGAGTTTTACTTTGTGTGTCCGTGTTGCACATGTATTTCTTGCACTTGATACATGTGTTCTGTGTCTTCCTGTCCTTCTTCGGTCCACACACATCACAGTGCTTCTTCTCGTTGCTACCGACTGCAATCTAGAATGATGAAAACACTTAGTTCAGGAATTTTACTAACATCTCAGTCACCTACATAGATTACAGCAGGCCAAAGTAGGAGAGTCAGACACACACACACACACACACACATGCAACAACATCACTCACACTTACTTCCGGTATTGGAGTTGTTGGTTCTGTGGGTCGGGCGGAAGGGGCACCAGCATCCTCCTCCTGAATATCCTCCTCACAATGGCTGCAGAAGCTGGGGTCCTTGGGATATGTTGCCTCCTCTGGATTTGAGGTCTTACCAATGCCTTGCCAAGCTCCTCGTGAAAGAATTGTCTCCTCTGGAGCTTCCGTCTGTTCCAATCTGGGTTCAACGCCATGACAAACGTGTTGTACGCCGAGATGTCCAAGATGTTGAAGAATATCACAGGTGGCCAGTGTAGGGTTCTTCAAGCCAGTCACCAGCTTGTCTAAATTGTCCACCCCTCCTTTTGTTGCATTGTAATCCATTATGATTTCTGGTTTTTGATGTTCCTGCCCACAGATTCTCCCATCCCTATGCACCATACTCATGAGTACCACATTTTTGCCTTTCTTCTGTACGTAGGACACTACGGACGTGTCGGCCGTGAACGCAAACTTAGAGGAATTGATAGGCTTATTTTGTGTATTCAACAGCTGAGGTGGGAGCTCTGGCTTGTTTTTTCGTATTGTTCCTACCATTGTCAGCTTCCTCTTGAGGATCTCCTGTCCCAGATTGTACAAAGTAAAAAAAGTTATTGCATCTGATGTTGTGGCCACGTGTCATGTTCAGGACAACGCGTATCCATTGGTTCTTCTCAGGGGTTCCTCCATCTGGCTTCTACGTATACACTTGCAAGTTCCACGCATATGATGAGGCAGCTTCACCGGCAGCCCTGATCTTGATTCCATATTTTGCTGGTTTAGACGGTATCTACTGCCTGAAGGGGCAGCGGCCCCTAAATGGCATAAGCTGCTCATCAACAGTAACATTGGGCCCAGAATTGTAAAACAGGGGAAGGCGGTCCACCCACTTGTCCCACACTGACCTGATTGCAGCTACTGTAGCTTGTCTCTCTGCCGCCGAACTGGTCTGGTGTGGATAATCCTGGAAATAATGTGGGTTTTCCAGAGACAATGTTGCATGGAGAAGTTCTCTGCTAGTTTCTGCATCCCACAGGGATTCTGTGGATTCCCCATTGGATCTGAAAACACCAGCAAGGATAAGAGCCCCAAAGTATGCTTGTAAATTAGTTTGGTCCCTCTCCTTCCATCTCTCTCCAAAAACACGCCTTCCCTCCAAATGAGTGCAGTCCAGAATGATTTTCTGGATGATGTCTGGGATAAACAGTTCAAAAGAAGACTTTATGTCCTGCACATGTTTTACCGCCAATCTCATCCTCTTCTTCCAACTCACTTTTTGACTTCGAATTGACAGAGACATTTTGACCATATTTGTATTTACCTTGAGTTAGGATAGGGAAAATTCAAAACAGGTTTGGGGTTTCATGTTGTTGAGCATCCCATTCTGCTCTCTCTGATAATACAAATCTTTGAGAACAGAAACAGAAACAAATTAACTCAGGTGAATATGTACATGTATAGGATCTATTGGGAGGTTGAAACGATAAGTAAAAGTGAGAATGGGAATTCAGCAGGTGACATGATTAAAATACTGTTACAGTGCAGGTGATGCGTTACAGTGAAGGAGACACACATTGTTCAAAGATAAAGGGAATGAAACAGAAAAGAAAACATGAAGCACAAACCGCTATGATGTGTCTCTTTGTGAATTCAGAATGCATCCAATAATGAGAAACCCTGCAAGATGTGCTTTTCTTTTAAAACAAACAACAATTAAAAATATATATATTCTTGTTTGTGGGAACAGAGGCAAGGCAAACAAAGCTCTTATGCATCATGAAGTAATGTAATTTCATGATGTTGTAGAAAATCATGTTCATGCTCAAAGTTTTGTTAAAATAAAATACATTACAACACCTACAAAACCAAGGCGTGCATGAATGTGCATGAATACCAAACAAGCCTCATTGTTAAAAACATTTTTTTAGGAAAGACAATAATCTATCTCTCTCTCTCTACTTCTCCTTCTTTCTTCTCTATCTCTCCTAGCATCCTTCCCCCTCTCCCTAGTATTTCCCTCCAACATCAATCCTGTAGGTGGTATAGGCATCACTTGACTGCACACATCAATTTGACTGACAGATTCTGTGTCTCTCCTTTCATGTTGAAAATCAAAACTTGCTTTTTTCATTAAAGAAGCACACACAACGGAATAAATATGACACCCAGAGCAATGCATCAACATGTAAAGTGTCACTCATTTTCATCAGAGAATGAAGTGACCCCCTTTTCTTTGAAATTGTTGTACATACTAAACAATTAAAAAATAAAGTAATTGCTATGAAAAATTATTCAATCTGTTCCTGATAGTTATGGTTCCTTTCAAGTTTTCATCTTTGTATTCTCACTTCCTCTTATGGGGAAAGCAATTTATCCAATGCATAATCTCTTGATCAGGGGCTGGAGTTTTCCTGGCTCTAATTGCAATCTATAGGTAGGACTAAGAGTTTAACCATGTGAATGACCAAGATAATTTTCCTGATGATGTTACAAGACCAGGAAAAAATCCTGACCCAACAAATGTTTTGCCCATCCCTCCCAACAGGGAAATGTAGGCATCCCGAATGTGACCCTACTCCCTTTATAATGCACTACTTTTGACCAGAGTCCATAGGGTTCCATTTGAGACAGAACCAAAATGTCTACCAACACGGCCTTCCATTTTCCCAGAAGTAGCGAGAGAGGACTTCAGCTCAGTCTCACCCTGCTCATTTCTGCTTTAACAGATGGCGGGTGGCATTTGCGATGTTTGTTTTATGCCCGCTGAACGGCAGCCCACATCTGGCCCTGGCACAGCCTGCAAACCAGCAGCAGATGTACTAGTCGTGTATTCCTGCCACTCAACGGGAGCCACAGCTACATAAAAGCATCATTTAGAGACACCGCTTCTTAAAGGTCCCTCTGGGGTAACACAGGTACAGGGACATCAGCCAAGGACATAGAGCATATTAGAGGAGAGGAGAGGTTAACACACAGGGATTGAATCTGAGGGGAGTGGTTGTATGTGTGAGTTACTGTGTTTAGCTCTGAAATTAGCATAATCCCATGTGTGCTTCTCTGTTGTAACTTCATGGCATGTTAATAATCCCAAATGGTACCATATTTCTTATATAGAGCACTACATTTGACCAGAGCTACAGTATATGAGACCTGGAAGTAGGGTATATATATATATATATAGATAATATATAGATAATAGGGTGCCATTTGGGACGTAGCCGATGTAACTTTTCTCTATGGCAGCAGAGTTGGCCATTGTACAGTGAAATTATACATCCTCTTGATGTAAAACTTTCACTGTACTAAATGATGTATTCAGAGGAGCCTTGAGAACGCTGAACAGTCATACAGTAAGCATCCTCAACACAAGTTGTACAGTCCTGTGACTAAGGAATACAACTCTACACAATATAATTCCACTTTCAATTGACATTTCCATTCAATCTAGTTTGATACTTTGACAACTCATAAAAACTCACCTTGCTCCATAAGAATATCTTGAATAGTTTGGCTAGACACTTTTTTCTCCTATGATGTAACTTTAACCTCCAGACAGAGGCCTTGCTATCATAATAAAGCAGATATTAAAAGAGAAGGGACACATGATGTTGGGTTATACAACCCCTCACAGTATGAGTCGTGTCAACATAAAAATACAGACTTATCCTCTCTAGGCTAGGCGGGACGAATTCGTCCCAGCTACGTAACAGCCACTGCTATCCTGTGGCGCGATTTTCAAAACCTTAAAAATCCTATTACTTCAATTTCTCAAACATATGACTATTTTACAGCCACTTAAAGACAAGACTCTCGTTAATCTAACCACACTGTCCGATTTCAAAAAGGCTTTACAACGAAAGCAAAACATTAGATTATGTCAGCAGAGTACCAAGCCAGAAATAATCAGACACCCATTTTTCAAGCCAGCATATAATGTCACCAAAACCCAGAAGACAGCTAAATGCAGCACTCACCTTTGATGATCTTCATCAGATGACAACCCTAGGACATTATGTTATACAATACATGCATGTTTTGTTCAATCAAGTTCATATTTATATCAAAAACCAGCTTTTTACATTAGCATGTGACGTTCAGAACTAGCATACCCCCCGCAAACTTCCGGGGAATTCGCTAACATTTTACTAAATTACTCACGATAAACGTTCACAAAAAGCATAACAATTATTTTAAGAATTATAGATACAGACCTCCTCTATGCACTCGATATGTCCGATTTTAAAATAGCTTTTTGGTGAAAGCACATTTTGCAATAATCTAAGTACATAGCCCAGGCATCACGGGCTCGCTATTTAGACACCCGGCAAGTTTAGCACTCACCATAATCATATTTACTATTATAAAAGTTTGATTACCTTTTGTTGTCTTCGTCAGAATACACACCCAGGACTGCTACTTCAATAACAAATGTTGGTTTGGTCCAAAATAATCCATCGTTATATCCGAATAGCGGCGTTTTGTTCGTGCGTTCCAGACACTATCCGAAATAGTAAAGAAGTGTCGCGCGCATGGCGCAATTCGTGACAATAAAATTCTAAGTATTCCATTACCGTACTTCGAAGCATGTCAACCGCTGTTTAAAATCAATTTTTACGACATTTTTCTCGTAGAAAAGCGATAATATTCCGACAGGGAATCTCCTTTTCGGCAAACAGAGGAAAAAATCCCAAAGGCGGGGGCGGTCGGGGTCACGCGCATAAGCCAGTGTCCCTTGATCGGCCACTTGAGAAAGGCGATAATGTGTTTCAGCCTGGGGCTGGAATGACGACATTCTGTTTTTTCCCGGGCTCTGAGCGCCTATGGACGACGTGGGAAGTGTCACGTTAGAGCAGAGATCCTTAGTAAATGATAGAGATGGAAAACAAGTTCAAGAAATGGTCAGACAGGCCACTTCCTGTAAAGGAATCTC
Source organism: Salmo salar (assembly GCF_965601325.2). Taxonomy (NCBI): domain Eukaryota; kingdom Metazoa; phylum Chordata; class Actinopteri; order Salmoniformes; family Salmonidae; genus Salmo; species Salmo salar. The sequence continues at coordinate 36,804,423 of NC_138299.1, forward strand.
TCAGGTTTTGACCTGCCATTTGAGTTCTGTTATACTCACAGACACCATTCAAACAGTTTTATAAAATTTAGGGTGTTTTCTATCCATATGTAATAAGTATATGCATATTCTAGTTACTGGGTAGGAGTGGTAACCAGATTAAATCGGGTATGTTTTTTATCCAGCCGTGTCAATACTGCCCCCTATCCTAAACATGTTCTAGAGAACCTAACCAGCTGGAAAAGGGATGGAATTCATCTAAGGGATGTGCTATGCCCTATATAGTGCACTACTTTTGATTAGAGCTGTATGCGCCCTGGTCAAAAGTAGTGCACTACAGTGGCTTGCGTCAGTATTCACCCCCCTTGGCATTTTTCTTATTTTGTTGCCTTACAACTTGGAATTAAAATTGATTTTTTGGAGGGGGGTTGTATCATTTGATTTACACAACATGCCTACCACTTTGAAGATGCTAAATAGTATTTATTGTAAAACAAACAAGAAATAAGACAAAAAACAGAACTTGAGCGTGCATAACTATTCACCCCCCCCCCCCACCCCCCCAAAGTTAATGCTTGTAGAGGCACCTTTTGCAGCAATTACAGCAGTAAGTCTATTGGGGTATGTCTCTATAAACTTTGCACATCTAGCCACTGGGATTTTTGCCAATTCCTCAAGGCAAAACTGCTCCAGCACCTTCAAGTTGGTTGGGCAATCTTTAAGTCATAACACAGATTCTCAATTGGATTGAGGTCTGGGTGTTGACTAGGTCTGGGTGTTGACTAGGCCATTCCAAGACATTTAAATGTATTGTCCTGCTGGAAGGTGAACCTCCGTCCGAGTCTCAAATCTCTGGAAGTCTGAAACAGGTTTCCCTCAACAATTTCCCTGTATTTAGTGCCATCCATCATTTCTCCAATTCTGACCAGTTTCCCAGTCCCTGCCAATGAAAAGCATCCCCACAGCACGACGCTGCCACCACCATGCTTCACTGTGTGTTCACTGGGGATGGTTTTCTCGGGGTGATGAGAGGTGTTGGGTTTGCACCAGACATAGCGTTTTCCTTGATGGCCAAAAAGCAAAATTTTAGTGTCATCTGACCAGAGTACCTTCTTCCATATGTTTGGGGAGTCTCCCACAGTCCTTTCAGAGAACACCATGTTTGATTTTTTTTTTCATTAAGCATAAGACTTTTTTCTGACCATTCTTCCGTAAAGCCCAGCACTGTGGAGTGTACGGCTTAAAGGGATTCTATGGACAGATACTCCAATCTCCACTGTGGTGCTTTGCAGCTCCTTTAGGGTTATCTTTGGTCTATTTGTTGCCTCTCTGATTAATGCCCTTCTTGCCTGGTCTGTGAGTTTTTGTGGTCGGCCCTCTCTTAGTAGGTTTGTTGTGGTGCCATATTCTTTCCATTGATTTAATGGTACTCCGCGGGATGTTCAGAGTTTCTGATATTTTTTTATATCCCAACCCTGATCTGTCCCTGACCTGTTTGGAGAGCTCCTTGGTCTTCATGGTGCCGCTTGCTGAGTGGTGTTGCAGACTCTGGGGCCTTTCAGAACAGGGGTATATATACTGAGATCATGTGACAGATCATGTGACACTTAAATAAAGTCCACCTGTGTGCAATCTAACTAATTATGTGACTTCTGAAGGTAATTGGTTGCACCAAATCTTATTTAGGGTCTTCATAGCAAAGGGGGTGAATAGATATGCACACACCCTTTTTCCGTTTTTCTTTTTTCTTTTTTATAATTCTTTGAAACAAGTAATTTTTTTCATTTCACTACACCAATTTGGACAACTTGGTGTATGTCCATTACATGAAATCCAAATAAAATCAATTTAAATTATAGGTTGTAATGCAACAAAATAGGAAAAACGCCAAGGGAGATGAATACTTTTGCAAGGCGCTGTATATAGTTAATAGGTTGTCGTTTGGGATGCAACCCAACCAACTGTAATAAAAGGATCTATTCAGTTATGGTCACAAAACTATTTGTAAGAATCGATTTACTGGACAATGTGTCTGTCAGCATTGATTAAAAAAGGATCATGAGTAAGAATGCCTGTGCTGACAAAAAGTAACTTAATATTTGACTCTCAAGTGAGCTATAATTATGCACCATTTCATTAATAATCTGAACATGATAAGTGGTATAAAACCACATTTCTAAATAAGTGATGGAATGTCCTTGATTTAGTCATACCTAATTGCTTACCTTTCCTGAAAAGCATATGGTCCACAACTGCTGAAGATGCTTCCTCGTCTCAGGGTGATGGCAGTAACATTGATGTGCATAAGACACCTTGCTATATGAATTCTATACTGTAATTTGGTAAGACCAACCAGCCTTGCATATGCACATAAGTTTCATGGAAGCTGATTTTTATTATATACTGAACAAAAATATAAACATGCAACAATTTCAAAGATTTTGTTAGAGTTCATATAAGGAAATTAGTCAGTTGAAATAAATTCCTTAGGCCCTAATCTATGGATTTCACATGTCTGGGAATACAGATATAAATCTGTTGGTCACAGATACACTCATCAAAAGAAGGGGCGTGGATCAGAAAACTAGTCTTTATCTGATGTGACCACTATTTGCTTCATGCAGCACGACACATCTCCTTCGCATAGAATTGACTGTGGCCTGTGGAATGTTGTTCCACTCCTCTTCAATGGCTGTGTGATGTTCCTGGATATTGGAGAGAACTGGAATGTTTGCTCATACCATAACTCCACTGCCACCATGGGGCACTCTGTTCACAACGTTAACCTGAGCAAACTGCTCACCCCCACACACGTGGTCTGTGGTTGTAAGGCCGGTTGGACATACTGCCAAATTATCTAAAACAACGTTGGAGGCGGCTTATGGTAGAGAAATGAAATTAACCTTAAATTATCTGGAAACAGCTTTGGTGGACATTCCTGCAGTCAGCATGCCAATTGCAAGCTCTCTCAACATTTGAGAGATCTGTCGCATTGTGTTGTGTGACAACTGCACATTTTAGAGTGGCCTTTTATTGTCCCCAGCACAAGGTGCACCTGTGTTATTATCATGCTGTTTAATCATCTTTTTGATATGGAACACCTGTCAGGTGGATGGATTATCTTGGCAAATAAGAAATGTTAACTAACAGGGATGAAAACAAGCTTGTTGTAACGGCTGTCTGAAGAGAGAGTAGACCAAGGTGCAGCGGAGTTAGTGTTCATCATAGACGTTTAATTAACGAAAGAACACTATACAAAAAAACAGGAAAACCGACAGCCAAACGGTACTGACAGGTAACACACTGAACAGAAACAATTACCCACAAAACCCAAAGGAAAAACATGCTCCTTATGTGTGACTCCCAATCAGCAACAACGAACTTCAGCTGTGCCTGATTGGGAGCCACACACCGCCCAAAACAAAGAAATACAAAAAACCTAGAAAACGAACATAGAACGCCCACCCAATGTAACACCCTGGCCTATCAAATATAAAGAACAAAAAACCCCTCTCTATGGCCAGGGCGTTATACTTGTGCACAACATTTGAGCGAAATAAGCTTTTTGTGTGTGGAACATTTCTGGGATCTTTTATTTCAGATCATGAAATGGTACCAACACTTTACATATTGCATTTATATTTTTGTTCAGTATATAACACTATTCAATAACATTGATATTTGTTTATGTTCCTTCCCGCTTGGCCATGTATATGTTGATAAAATGTTCGATTTTTTTAAATGGCATTGAATGGAGATGCCATAGGAGCGAGTGGGTTAAGTTGAACCAATGGTTGAGCAAATTTAAGTGATTTCTTCTCAGGCTTAATACAAGCCATTATCACTGGGATACGAGGAAACAACAGGGCCAGGCCTAGTTTAAAAGTGTTTAAAAAGTATCAAGTGTTTGTTAGGCGTTACGCCTGTGCTAAAAGCTGCATCAAAAAATGTAAAGACAACAAAGTATTTGTGATTGTTTTGCATTGTGTTTGGAAAATAAATATAGACATGGTTTTAAAAAGGTTGTAATATTTCATTCAGTACAGACATTTTTAGGCAGCTTAACTTACCCTGTCCCGTGGCTCAACTTACCCCATACCCAGGGTAAATTGTGCCAAGAGAACACCATTTTTTGGATCAGTTATGTTTTCAAAACTGTAATGTTTTCATTATTTCCAGGGATACAAAACATCCTGAACTATATCTAGATATCTGTGTTGGAAATAATACTATATTTCCCTTGACTGAGTGATGCTGAATGTAAAAACCTACCACACCCTTCCCTAAGTTATGAAATGTATCACCACCAGCAAGACCACCACCAACATGGCACCGACAGAGAGGGTCGCTTTGCTTCTAGTCCTTATGAAACTCTGCAGTATTTAGTTTTTTATGTATTATTTCTTACATTGTTAACCCAGAAAATCTTAAGTGTTATTACATTCGGGTGGAACTATTGAATATGACTTTCCCGAAGCGGATCCTTTGTTCGAACCACCCAAGGCATTCATACGGATTCCAAAGGCTGACCCAAAACAACATCGCCGCAGAAGAGGTAGACGAAGCGGCCTTCTGGTCAGACTTCGGAGGCGCGCGCACCACCCATCACCTCCGAGTATATTACTCACTAATGTCCAGTCTCTAGATAACAAGGTAGACGAAATTAGTGCAAGGGTTGCTTCCAGAGAGACATTAGGAATTGTAACATACTCTGTTTCACGGAAACATGGCTCTCTGGGGATATGCTTTTGGAGTCGATACAGCCACCGGGATTCTTTGTGCATCGCACCGACAGAAATAAACATCTCTCCTGGAAGAAGAAGGGTGGAGGTGTATGTTTAATGATTAACGACTCATGGTATAATTGTAACAAGATACAGGAACTCATGTCCTTTTGTTCACCTGACCTAGAATTCCTCACAATCAAATACCGACCATATTATCTCCAAAGAGAATTCTCGTCGGTTATTGTCACAGCCGTGTATATCCCACCTCAAGCCGATACCACAAGGAACTTCACCGGACTCTATGCAAACTGCAAACCATATATCCTAAGGCTGCATTCAATGTAGCTTGGGATTTTAACAAAACAAATTTGAAAAAACAAGGCTACCTTAATTCTATCAGCATATTACATTTACATTTACATTTTAGTTATTTAGCAGACGCTCTTATCCAGAGTGACTTACAGTAGTGAATGCATACATTTCATTTCATTTATTTATTTTTTTATTTTTTTGTACAATATTGATTGTAGTACCCGGGCTGGCAAAACACTGGATCACCACTACTCTAACTTCCGCAATACATACAAGGCCCTCCTTTCGGCAAATCTTAGCACGATTCCATTTTGCTACTCCCCTCCTATAGGCAGAAACTCAAACAGGATGTTCCCATGACAAGGACTATTCAACGCTGGTCTGACCAATCGGAATCCACACTTCAAGTTTGCTTTGATCAAGCAGACTGGGACCTGTTCCGGATAGCCTCAGAGAATAATATAGATTTATATGCTGATTCTGTGAGTGAATTTATAAGGAATTGCATAGGAGTTGTTGTACCCACTGTGACTATTGAAACCTACCCTAACCAGAAACCGTGGATAGATGGCGGCATTCGCGCAAAACTGAAAGCGTGAACCATCGCATTTAACCCTGGAAAGGTGACCCGGAATTTGGCCTAATACAAACAGTGAAGTTATTCCCTCCGCAAGTCAATCAAACAAACAAAATGTCAGTATAAGGATAAAGTGGAGTCGCAATTCAATGGCTCAAATACGAGACGTATGTGGCAGGGTCTACAGACAATCAGGGACTACAAAAAGAAAACCAGCCATGTCACGGACACCGACGTCTTGCTTCCAGACAAGCTAAACACATTCTTTGCCCGCTTTGAGGATATAACAGTGCCACCGACGTGGCCCACTACGGAGGACTGTGGGTGCTCTCCTTCTCTGTGGCTGACGTGACTAAGACCTTTAAACATGTTAACCCTCGCAAGGCTACCGGTCCAGACGGCATCCCTAGTCACGTCCTCAGAGCATGTACAGACAAGCTGGCTGGTGTGTTTCTGGACATATTCAATCTCTCCCTATCCCAGTCTGCTGTCCCCACATGCTTCAAGATCGTTCCTGCTTCAAGGTTGTTCCTGTACCCAAGAAGGCAAAGGTACCTGAACGAAATGACTATTGCCCCGTAGCACTCACTTCTGTCATCAAGAAGTGCTTTGAGAGACTAGTCAAGGACCATACCACCTCTACCTTACCTGTCACCCTAGACCCACTGCAATTTGCATACCACCCCAATTTCCATCACACTGCACACTGCCCTATCCCATCTGGACAAGAGGAATACCTACAGTGGGGGGGGGGGAGTATTTGATCCCCTGCTGATTTTCTATGTTTGCCCACTTACAAATAAATGATCAGTCTATAATTTTAATGGTATGTTTCTATGAACAGTGAGAGACAGAATAACAACAAAAAAATCCAGAAAAACGCATGTCAAAAATGTTATAAAATGATTTCCATTTTAATGAGGTAAATAAGTATTTGACCCCTCTGCAAAACATGACTTAGTACTTGGTGGCAAAACCCTTGTTGGCAATCACAGAGGTCAGACGTTTCTTGTAGTTGGCCACCAGGTTTGCACACATCTCAGGAGGGATTTTGTCCCACTCCTCTTTGCAGATCTTCTCCAAGTCATTAACGTTTCGAGGCTGATGTTTGGCAACTCGAACCTTCAGCTCCCTCCACAGATTTTCTATGGGATTAAGGTCTGGAGACTGGCTAGGCCACTCCAGGACCTTAATGTGCTTCTTCTTGAGCCACTCCTTTGTTGCCTTGGCCATGTGTTTTGGGTCATTGTCATGCTGGAATACCCATCCATGACCCATTTTCAATGCCCTGGCTGAGGGAAGGAGGTTCTCACCCAAGATTTGACACTACATGGCCCCGTCAAATGATGCGGTGAAGTTGTCCTGTCCCCTTACCAGAAAAACACCCCCAAACCTCCATGTTTGACGGTAGAGATGGTGTTCTTGGGGTCATAGGCAGCATTCCTCCTCCTCCAAACACGGCGAGTTAAGTTGATGCCAAAGAGCTCCATTTTGGTCTCATCTGACCACAACACTTTCACCAGTTGTCCTGTGAATCATTCAGATGTTCATTGGCAAACTTCAGACAGGCATGTATATGTATTCTTGAGCAGGGGGACCTTGCGGGCGCTGCAGGATTTCAGTCCTTCACGGCGTAGTGTGTTACCAATTGTTTTCTTGGTGACTATCGTGCCAGCTGCCTTGAGATCATTGACAAGATCCTCCCGTGTAGTTCTGGGCTGATTCCTCACCATTCTCATGATCATTGCAACTCCACGAGGTGAGATCTTGCATGGAGCCCCAGGCCGAAGGATATTGACAGTTCTTTTGTGTTTCTTCCATTTGTGAATAATCACACCAAATCTTGTCACCTTCTCACCAAGCTGCTTGGCGATGGTCTTGTTGCCCATTCCAGCCTTGTGTAGGTCTACAATCTTGTCCCTGACATCCTTGGAGAGCTCTTTGGTCTTGGCCATGGTGGAGAGTTTGGAATCTGATTGATTGATTGCTTCTGTGGACAGGTGTCTTTTATACAGGTAACAAGCTGAGATTAGGAGCACTCCCTTTAAGAGTGTGCTCCTAATCTCAGCTCGTTTCCTGCATAAAAGACCCCTGGGAGCCAGAAATCTTTCTGATTGAGAGGGGGTCAAATACTTATTTCCCTCATTAAAATGCAAATCAATTCATAACATTTTTGACATGCGTTTTTCTCGATATGTTTGTTGTTATTCTGTTTCTCACTGTTCAAATAAACCTAACGTTAAAATTATAGACTGATCATTTCTTTGTCAGTGGGCAAACATACAAAATCAGCAGGGGATCAAATACTTTTTTCCCCCACTGTATGTAAGAATGCTGTTCATTGACTACAGCTCAGCATTCAACACCATAGTACCCTCTATAGTGTTATTTCAGTGTTCCCTTTATTTTTTTGATCAGTGTATGTGTGTATTAGGTAGTTGTTGTGGAATTGTTAGATTTCTTGTTAGATATTGCTGCACTGTCGGAACTAGAAGAACAAGAATTTCGCTACACTCGCAATAACATCTACTAACCATGTGTATGTGACCAATAAAATGTGTTTTGATTTGATCTATGCTGATCACACAACCATTTGACGGCCCAACCATTTACTGTGAATGCATCCCAAATGGCAACCTATTCCCAAGATAGGGCTCTAGTCAAAAGTAGTGCACTATGGGCCCTGGTAAAAAGTAGTAGACTATATAGGCAAGAGGGTTCCTTTTGAGACGGAACCCTGAGTTAGGACAGAGCAAGATCAAGGTTAGAGTAACGTAATGTTGCAGGCATAAAATAAATGCCTGAGCAGCGTTCTTTTCTTTCTGGTCCTGACGAGAAAGAAATTACTGTCGCGGGAGGTTCTCTTCTGCACTGTTCAACTAATCCAGTAAATATGGAAGAGGAGTTAAGATGGAGTGTTGCCTTTTTAACATCCAAAAGCAGAAGGCTTTCCATTTAAACTAAATTATCAGCTATGTAGGTAAGACCCAGATGCAGACCGTGTCGAAGTAACAATGTTCATTACAGCAACAGGGGCAAAGGTACAGGATGGCAGGCAGGCTCAGGGTCAGGGACAGGCAGAGTGGTCAGGTGGGTGGGTACAGGGTCAGGACAGGCATGGGTCAAAAACCAGGAGGACGAGAAAAGAGAGACCGAGGAAAAGCAGGAGCTGACACAGGTTAGCTTGACGAAGACAGGTGGAACAGATCAGGGTGTGACATAAATTACAATAATTTAATCAAAATAAGTATCTAAAATATATTCACAAAGAAATACAAATGCCATAGAGATGGTTTCAAGTAGAACACCAGATTTCTTTCTCCAGAAAATATTTCTGGACCGTCTCACATCACATTGGCTTTGATCAGGATCGAGACGAGAGTGTCACTCATTGATTCTGTTGTTTGATTTTATTTTTATCCCTCTACCTACCATTGAGGCATGATGGCTGTGTCGGAAGTGTTGGATGTGGAGCCTAACTCATTATTAACCTTGACAGTGTGTCCCGAGGATGGTCTCGTTTTGAGATAATAACAATATGAATCGTCTACCGTAAAATATAATGTAATTTGATGTGGAATAGGCCATGCTTTACCTATACCTACTCCTAACCATACAGAGCCAACATTTAGGATTTTCCCTGTTGCTTCATGCTCTATAGGGAGTTTCCCATACATGCTGTTGATGTCTTTGTCACCCAAAAGGCCATCTGGTATAATACAGCAGCCACATACTGTTGCTCTGGCAAATTAGTTTCTCTGGGGAGGTTTCAATGATGTTAAACTATCAATTAAACCAGCACAGTGTATCTGCCATGTGAATTGACTTACAGGGGTATATTATGTTCGACAAGGTTCTCTGTCTCTACGACTCCCAGCAGGATGTGAAAGCAAAACAATGACACCGCCAAGGACAAGCAGGATGGCATCATTGTAATTCATATTGGACCCGGAACGCATGTATAGAATATGATATGTACAACTCTACTGTATGTTTACATTTGTATCTGTTAGTTCAGGAAAAAGTCAGTTATTTACATGTCTCTTGAGGATGTCGTGTCCAAAAATCAAGCCTTTGAAGGAATTCAATCATCCCTTTCAATCATTCAATTATATGAAATTACCTCAGTGTGATAATGTGACAACAATGAGACTCACTCAAACCACAAACAAAAAGAAGTGATGAAGGAGATAATACATATTTTTGTCTTGACATGTCTAAAGATTCTCTCTCTCTCTTACAACTATAGGCTCTAGATCACTCCACAGCAGCCCTCCCTCTCCTAGCCCTCCCTCTTCCAGCCCTCCTTCTCCCAGCCCTCCCTCTCCCAGCCCTCCCTCTTCCATCCCTCCTTCTCCCAGCCCTGCCTCTCCCAGTCCTCCCTCTTCAAGCCTTCATCCTGTCACAGCCAGACAAGCCATTTTATCACAATGTTATCAGTATCTTCAGAGGGATGAGCAGACAAATATAAAGAGCGAAAGAGCGAGAGATCAACTGAGTTTATCCTGAATAGCCATCTAGTTATATGATGTGCGGGTATAAAATATGTATTGTCACCTGATGTAGAGGAATTGTCAATAAAATACTTGATTCATGATGCATTTGTTAGATGAACATACATGTCTATAGTGTGTCCCAAATTGGACCCCATTCCAATATATAGTGCAGTATTTTTTACCAGGGCCCATATAGGGGAATATGGCAAAACATTTCATGCCACATTCGGCACTTCATATCTTTTGGGACACTGTAAAGGGATACCAATGTAAGACCTATCTTTTCTGTCTATCAGAAGAATTGTACACCTTTGATTGTGTGTGTGAAGAGTCCTAGAAGAGCACTTTGTTTCGCATCCCACTACTAAAATAAACACAATCCAATGTACTGTATGTTTTGACATCAGTCAACTCTGTTTTATGTAAATAATTATCTATTTTCCCCTGGTCCAAACCAAATGGTTTCCTATACTAGGCAAGATCAAATGTGTCTTTTTTGTGCAAATAAGTGATGTCCTTTCTTTGAACTTCCTCTTTGATTCCTGTGCCGCAACGTTAGACAGTCTAAGGGGGTCATAGGAAATAGCTCTCCTTTTCAGTGGGGAAGCAGACATCCACATGTCATTATAAAGTAGCAGAACAGCTTTGCATTCACTGATGTTCTCTGCTGTCATCAGACTGGAAATACACCACATCATGTTCTCTAGCATTCCCCTGAAAATGTACAAAGACCTTCTTCCAAATGAACTACCATTACTATCAGAGAACTGACAGATTCTTCTACTTTTCAGAGCTACAGAAGTGTTGGGCTTATGAACAGAAAAGCAGGGGTTACCAGAGAGGTCTCTACATGAACTGAGAACAGATTAAGATATTTGTTTTATTTCAGAGGGAACAAAGAAGAAAGTGCAGTGGAATAAAGTTACCACAGGTGGACCTATTGTGTGAAACCTCAGTGGACTGTAGAAAACATAGGTCTCCCTTTCAATTTCTCACATTCTTCACACAGACCTCTCCCATTCCATTCTCTCATTTCTCAAACATGAATTCTAAACTTTTCTGCCTGGGAGTCTCACACGGTTGTCCTTGTTTTAATCCAATGACAAGTCCCAGAAGTGCCTCCTTGTTTTCAGAAATGGCTTCTTTCTTTCGTTTCTATTTTTCCGTGCCGGTAGACCTACAAGTGGATCTCCAAGTGACGGGGAAGGAGATTTGTTAGAGGGATTTCTCAACATTGGGCCACAGCAGCAGTTGGCCCGATGTAGGAGCTGAGCTCCAGCCCAATCAAACGGCTGCACCTGGTGCTTCATTACTTGTTCCTCTTTGTCTCCCCGCTCTCTGTTGGTGTGTACATGCTAGGAATGTTGAAATGAATTTACAAATTGTCAGAGGCTGCACTGATGCTGATAATGACACGAGAGGCAGGGATTGAAGGAAAGGCGCTCTGAAGAAAAGTTTTTAGAAGAGAAGAACAATGCGGCACGGCACGCTCCTCAATATCAATGCTGTGAATATAAATCTGCTTCGACATAAAGCTGCTTGTCTATGGCACTGTCTTCTGTGAGAGCTACTCTTTGTTGTTTTCGGGGGTTTTCATTCCCCTCTTTGTCTCTGTTGCCAAGAGAGTTAATAACTATAGATATTTTTCTTTAGATGATGTAGATAAACAAAATATGTTGTCCTCATCGTATCAATAGTTTATCTTCATGATGTAGTGCATCAGGTCACATCCACTAAAACACAATGAGTAACAGACACAGGCAACAGAGATGAAAGATCTATTGAACGTTTTTACAGTGTGATTTTTAAGATCGCCATTCCCTGAGTGTATTGCCAAATTTAAAAACCTTTCTAACACCACAAAACATAAAAGCTCCTCTAGCCTCAAAGTAAAAGAAAAAGCCATCTTGCCAAAGTATGAATAATAACTACTTGATAAGCCATGCAATATATTTGACTGAAAGGTGTTGGCATCATCACCGTGCCAAAGGCCTGTTCTCTCTGCCCGACTGCTCACTACCTAAGATGGCATATTGGAAATGTTCGTAGAGAATGATAGAGGCCTCTAGTAGCCAAAAGGCTCTTTTAGCATGGGCAGCGCCATGCTTCCTCCAGTTTAAAGTAGTCAAAGTAGTCCGCTGGGTGGGGATTCCTATGGGTTGTAGCCTCAATGGCGCTGCCCTTGCTGTCACAGATGCTATAATGGTATAGATACACTGAGTATGTCACGCCCTGACCATAGAGAGCCCTTGGGGTTCTCTATGGTGCAATAGGTCAGAGCGTGACTAGGGGGTGTTCTAGTATTGTATTTCTATGTTGGTGTGAGTATGGTTCCCAATTGGAGGCAGCTGATGATCGTTGCCTCTAATTGGGGATCATACTTAGTGTGGTCCTTTTCCCACCTGCGTTTGTGGGATATTGTTTTGTTTTCAGTTAGTGCCTATATTGCCCGCTGTACTGGACGTTCGTTTATTTTTTGTTGTTTTTGTTAAGTTTCACTTTGAAATAAAGTATGTGGAACTCTTCACGCGCCTTGGTCCGCACCTTTCGACAATCATGACAGAGTATACCAAACAGAAGGAACGCCTTCCTAATATTGAATTCCAGCCCCCCACCCCCCAATCCCTCAGAACAGCCTCAATTCATCGGGGCATGGACTCCACAAGGTGTTGAAAGCGTTCCACAGGGATGCTGGCCCATGTTGATTCCAATCCTTCCCACATTTGTGTTAAGTTGGCTGGATGTCCTTTGGGTGGTGGACCATTCTTGATAGACACGGTAAACTGTTGTGTGTGAAAAACCCATTGTGTTGCAGTTCTTGACAAAAACTGGTGCACCTGTCATTTACAGTGGCTTGCGAAAGTTTTCACCCCTTGCCATTTTTCATATTTTGTTGCCTTACAATCTGGAGTTAAAATAGATTTTTGGGGGGTTTGTATCATTTGATTTACACAACATGCCTACCACTTTGAAGATGCAAAAATATTTTGTATTGTGAAACAAACAAGAAATAAGAAAAAAAACAGAACTTGAGCGTGCATAACTATTCACCCACTCAAAGTCAATACTTTGTAGAGCCACCTTTTGCAGCAATTACAGCTGCAAGTCTCTTGGGGTATGTCTCTATAAGCTTGACACATCTAGCCACTGGGATTTTTGCCCATTCTTCAAGGAAAAACTGCTCCAGCTCCTTCCAGTTGGATGGGTTCCGCTGGTGTACAGCAATCTTTAAGTCATACCACAGATTCTCAATTGGATTGAACGGGGCATAAGCAAGGGGCACCACCATGTCGGGGCATTGAATAGGCCATTCCAAGATATTTAAATGTTTCCCCTTAAACCACTCAAGTGTTGTTTTGGCAGTATGCTTAGGGTCGTTGTCCTGCTGGAAGGTGAACCTCCATCCCAGTCTCAAATCTCTGGATGTCTGAAACAGGTTTCCGTCAAGAATTTCCCTGTATTTAGCGCCATCCATCCTTCCTTCAATTCTGACCAGTTTCCCAGTCCCTGCCAATGAAAAACATCCCCACAGCATGATGCTACCCCCACCATGCTTCACTGTGGGGATGGTGCTCTCGGGGTGATGAGAGGTGTTGGACATAGCGTTTTCCTTGATGGCTCAATTTTAGTGTCATCTGACCAGAGTACCTTCTTCCATATGTTTGGGGAGTCTTCCACATGCCTTTTGGCAAACACCAAACGTGTTTGCTTATTTTTTTCTTTAACCTGTTGGGTCTAGGGGGCAGCATTTGCACGTCTGGATAAAAAAAATGTACCCGATTTAATCTGGTTACTAATCCTACCCAGTAACTAGAATATGCATATACTTATTATATATGGATAGAAAACACTCTAAAGTTTCCAAAACTGTTTGAATGGTGTCTGTGAGTATAACAGAACTCATTTGGCAGGCAAAACCCTGAGACATTTTCTGACAGGAAGTGGATACCTGATGTGTTGTATTGAGTTTAAACCTATCCCATTGAAAAACACAGGGGTTTAGGAATATTTTGGCACTTCCTATTGCTTCCACTAGATGTCACCAGCCTTTACAAAGTGTTTTGAGTCTTCTGGAGGGAGATCTGACCGAACAAGAGCCATGGAACGGTGATGTCCCATTAGACACCTGGCGCGCTACTTCATGTTGGGTACCCTCGTTCCAATACGTTATAAAAGGCTATGCATTCGTCCACCTTGAATATTATTCATGTTCTGGTTAAAAAAGGCCCTAATGATTTATGCTATACAACGTTTGACATGTTTGAACGAACGGAAATATATTTTTTCCCCTCGTTCATGACGAGAAGTCCGGCTGGCTTACATCATGTGCTAACGAGACGGAGATTTTTGGACATAAATGATGAGCTTTTTTGAACAAAACTACATTCGTTATGGACCTGTGATACCTGGAAGTGACATCTGATGAAGAGAATCAAAGGTAATGGATTATTTACATAGTATTTTCGATTTTAGATCTCCCCAACATGACGTCTAGTCTGTATCGCAACGCGTATTTTTCTGGGCACAGTGCTCAGATTATTGCAAAGTGTGATTTCCCAGTAAGGTTATTTTTAAATCTGGCAAGTTGATTGCGTTCAAAAGATGTAAATCTATAATTCTTTAAATGACAATATAATATTTTACCAATGTTTTCTAATTTTAATTATTTAATTTCTGACGCTGACTTGACTGCCGGTTATTGGAGGGAAACGATTTCCTCAACATCAATGCCATAGTAAAACGCTGTTTTTGTATATAAATATGAACTTGATAGAACTAAAAATGCATGCATTGTCTAACATAATGTCCTAGGAGTGTCATCTGATGGAGATTGTAAAAGGTTAGTGTATCATTTTAGCTGGTTTTATGGTTTTGGTGACCCTGTCTTTGACTTGACAAAACATTACACACAACTCTTGTAAATGTACTGTCCTAACATACTCTAAATTTATGCTTTCGCCGTAAAACATTTTTGAAATCGTAAAACGTGGTTAGATTAAGGAGATGTTTATCTTTCAAATGGTGTAACATAGTTGTATTTTTGAAAAATTTGAATTTTGACATTTATTTGGATTCAAATTTGCCGCTCTTGAAATGCACCTGCTGTTGATGGAGTGCACCACGGGTGGCACGCTAGCGTCCCACCTAGCCCCAAGAGGTTAAGCAATGGCCTTTTTCTGGCCACTCTTCCATTAAGCCCTGCTCTGTGGAGTGTACGGCTTAAAGTGGTCTTATGGACAGATACTACAATCTCCGCTGTGGAGCTTTGCAGCTCCTTAAGTGTTATCTTTGGTCTGTTTGTTGCCTCTCTGATTAATGCCCTCCTTGCCTGGTCCGTGAGTATTGGTGGGTGTCCCCATCTTTGCAGGTTTGTTGTGGTGCCATATCCTTTCCATTTTTTTATAATGGATTTAATGGTGCTCTGTGGGATGTTCAAAGTTTCAGATATTTTTTTATAACCCAACCCGATCTGTACTTCTCCACAACTTTGTCCCTGACCTGTTTGGAGAGCTCCTTTGTCTTCATAGTGCCGCTTGCTTGGTGGTGCCCCTTGCTTAGTGGTGTTGCAAATTCTGGGGCCTTTCAGAACAGAGGTATATATGCTGAGATCGTGTGTCGCTTAGATTGCCCACAGGTGGACTTTATTTAACTAATTATGTGACTTCTGAAGGTAATTGTTTATTTAGGGGCTTCATAGCAAAGGGGGTGAATACATATGCAGCCACCACTTTTCAGTTTTACGTTTTGGGGATTTTTTTGAAACAGGTTTTTATTTTTTATTTCACTTCACCAATTTTGACTATTTTGTGGATGTCCATTATATGAAATCCAAATAAAAATCCATTTAAATTACAGGTTGTGTTGCAACAAAATAGGAAAAATTCCAAGGTGGGTGAATACTTTTGCAAGGCATTGTACTTCCATACCCCGTTCAAATCACTTGCCCATTTACCCTCTGAATGGCACACACACACACAATCCACGTCTTAATTGTCTCAAGGCTTAAAAATCCTTCTTTAACCTATCTCCTCCCCTTCATCTACACAGATTGAAGTGAATTTAACAAGTGACATCAATAAGGGATCATAGCTTTCACCTGGATTCATCTGGTTAGTCTATGTCATGGAAAGATCAAGAGTTCTTAATGTTTTGTATACTCAGTGGCACCATTCAGCATTATTGTCTTGGACAGCCGCCGAATGCAATTGCTGCCATGTTGCAGGGATATACAGCACTGGCTCACCCACACACGTAATAAGTTATTTCCTCAGTGCATAAGCCATGTGTAATCATTTGTGTCATTCCGCAGATGCTGTCATATATTATGAAGGGGACTGGTGGTAAAAGCTTTACATCCCATCTATGCCTCTGGCCAGGGATGCCCGGAAATCAGGGAGTTATCCTCACCTTGGATCAACTGAGACTGGGCACTGAAAGATACAGTATATTGTCACATAGTTTGAAAATGAGTTATTGAGAGAGAGAGAGAGAGGAGAGAGAGAGAGAGAGAGAGAGAGAGAGAGAGAGAGAGAGAGAGAGAGAGAGAGAGAGAGAGAGAGAGAGAGAGAACATAGGCCAAACAAGGCTTGCTGCTGAAATCGTGGGACATAACACATTCACTGATCACAATAATACAAAATATTCCAGTAAAGATCTGATCCAAATGAATGATGGACATCCCTAATGAGCCCCCTGGGTTCTGAAGGGAGCCATAGATAATGCTGGGGTTGCAGGGCTGGTACTGCAGAAACAGTTCTGCTAGAAATGCAGGTTCACACACATACACCAACCCACGCAGTTCAGGCACTATGCTATAGCATAGAAGAGACCAGACCCAGACTGAGAATTATGAAATTGTAGTTATATGCCCTTTCATCAGTGCCAATTCATACATTGTGCCACTAATTGAAGACCAAGCCTGGCCTGACACAAAAATATATAAACTCAGCAAAAAAAGAAACGTCTCTTTTTCAGGACCCTGTCTTTCAAAGATAATTCATAAAAATCAAAATAACTTCACAGATCTTCATTGTAAAGGGTTTAACCTGTTAGGGCTAGGGGGCAGTATTTGCACGGCTGGATAAAAAAATGTACCCGATTTAATCTGGTTACTAATCCTACCCAGTAACTAGAATATGCATATACTTATTATATATGGATAGAAAACACCCTAAAGTTTCCAAAACTGTTTGAATGGTGTCTGTGAGTATAACAGAACTCATTTGGCAGGCAAAACCCTGAGACAGATTCTGACAGGAAGTGGATACCTGATGTGTTGTATTACCTTTAAACCTATGCCATTGAAAAACACAGGGGCTGAGGAATATTTTGGCACTTCCTATTGCTTCCACTAGATGTCACCAGCCTTTACAAAGTGTTTTGAGTGTTTTACTGTGAGATCTGACCGAACAAGAGCCATGGAACGATGATGGCCCATTAGACACCTGGTGCGCGAGTTCATGTTGGGTACCCTCGTTCCAATACGTTATAAAAGAGAATGCATTCGTCCACCTTGAATATTATTCATGTTCTGGTTAAAAAAGGCCTTATTGATTTATGCTATACAACGTTTGACATGTTTGAACGAACGTAAATATATTTTTTCCCCTCGTTCATGAAGTGAAGTCCGGCGGGCTTAGATCATGTGCTAACAAGACGGAGATTTTTGGACATAAATGATGAGCTTTTTTGAACAAAACTACATTCGTTATGGACCTGTGATACCTGGAAGTGACATCTGATGAAGAGAATCAAAGGTAATGGATTATTTACATAGTATTTTCGATTTTAGATCTCCCCAACATGGCGGCTAGTCTGTATCGCAACGCGTATTTTTCTGGGCGCAGTGCTCAGATTATTGCAAAGTGTGATTTCCCAGTAAGGTTATTTTTAAATCTGGCAAGTTGATTGCGTTCAAGAGATGTAAATCTATAATTCTTTAAATGACAATATAATATTTTACCAATGTTTTCTAATTTTAATTATTTACTTTGTGGTGCTGACTTGAATGCCGGTTATTGGAGGGAAACGATTTCCTGAACATCAACGCCACAGTAAAACGCTGTTTTTGGATATAAATATGAACTTGATAGAACTAAAAATGCATGCATTGTCTAACATAATGTCCTAGGAGTGTCATCTGTTGGAGATTGTAAAAGGTTAGTGCATAATTTTAGCTGATTTTATGGTTTTGGTGACGCCTGTCTTTGAATTGGCACAACATTACACACAACTCTTGTAAATGTACTGTCCTAACATACTCTAAATTTATGCTTTCGCCGTAAAACATTTTTGAAATCGTAAAACGTGGTTAGATTAAGGAGATGTTTATCTTTCAAAGGGTGTAAAATAGTTGTATGTTTGAAAAATTTGAATTTTGACATTTATTTGGATTCAAATTTGCCGCTCTTGAAATGCACCTGCTGTTGATGGAGTGCACCTAGCCCATAGAGGTTAAACACTGTTTCCCATGCTTGTTCGATGAACCGTAAACAATTAATGAACATGCACCTGTGGAACGTTCGTTAAGATACTAACAGCTTACAGACGGTAGGCAATTAAGGTCACGCAAGCGTCCCACCTAGCCCATAGAGGTTAAAGACAAGACTCTCGTTAATCTAACCACACTGTCCGATTTCAAAAAGGCTTTACAACGAAAGCAAAACATTACATTATGTCAGCAGAGTACCGAGCCAGAAATAATCAGACACCCATTTTTCAAGCTAGCATATAATGTCACATAAACCCAAACCACAGCTAAATGTAGCACTAACCTTTGATGATCTTCATCAGATGACAACCCTAGGACATTATGTTATACAATACATGCATGTTTTGTTCAATCAAGTTCATATTTATATAAAAAAAACAGCTTTTTACATTAGCATGTGACTAGCATGTGACTAGCATTCCCACCGAACACTGCCGGTGAATTTACTAAATTACTCACGATAAACGTTCACAAAAAGGATAACAATTATTTAAAGAATTATATATACAGAACTCCTCTATGCACTCGATATGTCCGATTTTAAAATAGCTTTTCGGCAAAAGCACATTTTGCAATATTCTGAGTAGATAGCTCGGCATCACAGGGCTAGCTATTTAGACACCCAGCAGGTTTAGCACTCATCAAAGTCAGATTTACTATAAGAAAAATGTTATTACCTTTGTTGTCTTCGTCAGAATGCACTCCCAGGACTTCTACTTCAATAACAAATGTTGGTTTGGTCCAAAATAATCCATTGTTATATCCAAACAGCGGCGTTTTGTTCGTGCGTTCTAGACACTATCCTAAAGGCTAAATAAGTGTGACGAGCATGGCACAATTCGTGACAAAAGAATTCTAAATATTCCATTACCGTACTTCGAAGCATGTCAACCGCTGTTTAAAATCCATTTTTATGCCATTTTTCTCATAAAAAAGCGATAATATTCCGACCGGGAATCTGCGTTTAGATAAACAGACAAAGGAAAACAAAGCATTCGGTCGAAGCGGGCACGCGCCTAAGCCCATAGTACTCTGAGTGGCCACTTGCCAAAAGCGATAAAGTGTTTCAGCCAGAGCCTGCCTCGATATCGTTCAACGTTTTCCTGGGCTCTGAGACCCTATGGAAGACGTAGGAAGTGTCACGTTATTGCACAGATCCTGAGTCTTCAATAAAAAGAGCCAAGATGAAACACTACTTCTCAGACAGGCCACTTTCTGCTTGAAATCTTCTCAGGTTTTGGCCTGCCATAGGAGTTCTGTTATACTCACAGACACCATTCAAACAGTTTTAGAAACTTTAGGGTGTTTTCTATCCAAAGCCAATAATTATATGCATATTCTAGTTACTGGGCAGGAGTAGTACCCAGATTAATTCGGGTACGTTTTTTATCCAGCCGTGTCAATACTGCCCCCTAGCCCTAACAGGTTTTAACTTGGTTAGTGTTGTGGAGTAACTACAATATTGTTGATCCATCCTCATTTTTTTCCTATCGCAGCCATTAAACTCTGTAGCTGTTTTAAAGTCACCATTGGCCTCATGGTGAAATCCCTGAGCGGTTTACTTCCTCTCCGAAAACTGAGTTAGGGAGGACGTATGTCAATCAGTGCATTCTTATCGGCAGACTCAACAGCCTTGGTTTCTCTAATGACTGCCTCGCCTGGTTCACTAACTACCTCTCAGAAAGAGTTCAGTGTGTCAAATCGGAGGGCCTGTTGTCCGGACCTCTGGCAGTCAAGGATTAAGAAGGACTCTTTATATCCTTAACTCAGTTTAGCAGGTGCGCTTCAGTCAATAATCCACCCAGTTTCCCTCCATCAAAATGCATACAAAATGAATCCCAAACGTTACTAATAAACTTTTCCAAACAAGTCAAACAACATTTATAATCAAACCTAATACGTAAATAAACAATACAATTTAAGACGGAGATCGTTATTGTCTTTACCGGAGAAAAATACCAAAGAACACGCTCTCTTCCAAGCGCTTGGAAACACTACAGCCAAAATGGGAGCCAACTAGAAAAACTACCATTTCTGGCTCATTTTTCCATAAACCAGCCTGAAACTCTTTCTAAAGACTGTTGACATCTAGTGGAAGCCCTAGGAACTGCAATCTGGGAGGACGTGGCCTTATAATAAAAGTGATAGCCATTGAAAATAGTGGTAGACTGAATTTCTTTTGAGGGGGGGATGGTTTGTCCTATCAGTTCTGTTATACTCACAGACATAATTTTAACAGTTTTAGAAACTTTAGAGTGTTTTCTATGCATATCCTACCTTCTAGGCCTGAGTAACAGGCAGTTTACTTTGGGCACGCTTTTTATCCGGACATCTAAATACTGCCCCCTACCCAAGAGAGGTTAACAAACCTCCAAACGAGCTTCAATGCCATACAACACTCCTTCCATGGCCTCCAACTGCTCTTAAATTCCAGTAAAACTAAATGCATGCTCTTCAACCGTTCGCTGCCCGCACCCACCCGCCTGACTAGCATCACTACTCTGGACGGTTCTGACTTAGAATATGTGGACAACTATAAATACTACCTAGGTGTCAAGCTAGACTGTAAACTCTCCTTCCAGACTCACATTAAGCATCTTCAATCCAAAATTAAATCTAGAATCGGCTTCCTATTTCGCAACAAAGCCTCCTTCACTCACGCTGCCAAACATACCCTCGTAAAACTGACTATCCTACCGATCCTTGACTTCGGCGATGTCATTTACAAAATAGCCTCCAACACTCTACTCTACTGGATGCAGTCTATCACAGTGCCATCCGTTTTGTCACCAAAGCCCCATATACTACCCACCACTGCGACCTGTATGCTCTCGTTGGCTGGTCCTCGCTACATATTCGCCGCCAAACCCACTGGCTCCAGGTCATCCATAAGTCTTTGCTAGGTAAAGCTCCGCCTTATCTCAGCTCACTGGTTACCATAGCAACACCCACCTCTAGCATGCGCTCCAGCAGGTATATTTCACTGGTCATCCCCAAAGCCAACACTTCTTTTGACCGCCTTTCCTTCCAGTTCTCTGCTGCCAATGACTGAAACGAATTGCAAAAATCACTGAAGTTGGAGATTTAGCTCCCTCACTAACTTTAAGCGTCAGCTGTCAGAGCAGCTTACCGATCGCTGCAGCTGTACACAGCCCATCTGTAAATAGCCCATCCAACCAACTACCTACCTCATCCCATATTTGTTTTTGTTTTTCTGCTCTTTTGCATACCAGTATTTCTACTTGCACATCCTCATCTGCATATCTTTCACTCCAGTGTTAACTGCTAAATTGTAATCAATTCGTCACTATGGCCTATTTATTTCCTTCCTTCCTTACTTCATTTGCACACACTGTATACAGATTTTTCTATTGTGTTATTGACTGTACGTTTGTTTATCCCATGTGTAACTCTGTTTTGTTGTTTTTGTCGCACTGCTTTGCTTTATCTTGGCCAGGTCGCAGTTTTAAATGAGAACTTACCTACCTGGTTAAATAAAGGTGAAATAAAAATAAAAAACATATTTGTAGTGACTGGGTGTGTTTATACACAATACAGAGTGTAAATAATAACTGCTCAAAGGGATATTCAATGTCAGCTTTTTGATTTTGTTATTATAGGTGCCCTTCTTTGCGAGGCATTGGAAAACCTCCCTGGTCTTTGTGATTGAACATATCTTTGAAATTCACTGCTTAACTGAAGGACCTTACAGATAATTATATGTTTGGGGTACAGAGATGAGGTAGTCATTCAAAAATCATGTTAAACACTATTATTGCACACAGAGTCCATGCAACTTATTATGTGACTTGTTAAGCAAATATTTACTCCTGAGAGTTTCAAGTTCCTTGGTGTCCACATCACCAACAAACTATCATGGTCCAAACACACCAAGACAGTCGTAAAGAGGGCACGACAACATATTTTCCCTCTCAGGAGACTGAAAAGATTTGGCATGGATCCCCAGATCCTCAAAAAGATCTACAGCTGCACCATCGAGAACATCCTGACCGGTTGCATCACCGCCTGGTATGGCAACTGCTCGGCATCTGACCGTAAGGCGCTACAGAGGGTAGTGCGTACATCACTGGGGCCAAGCTTCCTGTCATCCAGGACCTATATACATGCCTGGGCAATTCCAGTCCTTGGGGATCTGATAGGTGTCACACTTTTCCCCCATCCCTAGCAAACACACCTGATTTAAACTAATTGCATTTTTAACTGAAGATCATGATTAGTGAATTATTGGAGTCAGGTGTGTTAGCTGGGGCTGGGGCAAAAGTGTGACACCAATCAGGCCCCCGAGGACTGGAGTTGCCCAGGCCTGTCCTAGATAGTGTCAGAGGCAAGTGGTAACAGAGCGCCAAGTCTAGGACCAAAAGGCTCCTTAACAGCTTCTACCCCCAAGCCATAAGACTGCTGTTCAATTAATCAAATGGCCACCCGGAATATCTACTGTTTTACACTGCTGCTACTCGCTGTTTATTATCTATGCGTAGTCACTTTACCCCTACCTACATGTGCAAATTACCTTGACTAACCTGTATACCCCCGCAAATTGACTCGGTACCAGTATCCCCTGCATATAGCCTCGTTCTTGTTGTTTTATTGTGTTACTTTTTATTATTTTTTTACTTTTGTTTATTTGGTAAAAATGTTCTTAACTCTTTCTTGAACTGCATTGTTGGTAAAGGACTTGTAAGTAGGCATTTCACGGCGCATGTGATTTGAACTTACTTAGGCTCGCCATAACAAAGGAGTTAAATACTTATTGACCCAAGACAGTTCAGCTTTCCATAATTGTTTTATTTATTTTTTAAATCCACTTTGACATAATGAGGTATGGTGTGGTCCAGTGACACAAAATCTCAATTTACTTCATTTTAAATTCAGGCTGTAATCCAAGAAAATGTGGAAAAAGTCAAGGGGTTTGAATATTTTCTGAAGACACTGTATACTGCATCGGTGGTAGGCTACACCTTTCACAAGGTATCCTTCTCACCAGACTCCCAATCTATGGACCTGTCATTGCTATGGTGTTGGCCCCTAAAACATTAGTCCACAGTGTGTGAGAAATCATGGTTACACTGTTGATGAACAGTCTTTCAATGGAATTAGACACTCACTCAGTCTACCCAATCACCTGGTAAATGGAAAACTATTGTCTTTAGAGTGCACCCCGTTTGACCAGCACCCAAAGGGCATGCATTTTAAAGGGAATAGGGTGCCATTTGGGACACCCATTTCCCACTGGGCACACACTGGTTGAATCAAAATTGTTTCCACAAAATTTCAATGAAATTACATTGAACCAACGTGGAATAGACGTCTGTGCCAAGACTAATTGATTGATATAGCTACTCAAAGGAAATCCCCAGGCATATTCTAAAGGCTCTGCTACACGGGGCCACAGATGTTGGATGGGGAGCTAGTTCTCACAGTATTTTTTTCTCCTTGCTCGCGGTCAAATCTTTTTTTGACTAATGATGTTTTCCCCTCGTGTGATCAGGGAGAGACAGGAGGCAGCTCGGGAGAGAGTGGGCATCTGAACACCTGCTGAACACCCCTCCTCTTCAAGCTCAGTGGGAGACACACAAATCCTCACAGACCAGTGGGAGACATATGGTCACCACTCATTGTAGCTCGCTGGGAAAATCACCACTGAAGCAGCACACAGGTGTGTGTGTGTGTGTGTGTGTGTGTGTGTGTGTGTGTGTGTGTGTGTGTGTGTGTGTGTGTGTGTGTGTGTGTGTGTGTGTGTGTGTGTGTGTGTGTGCGTGCGTGCGTGCGTGCGTGCGTGCGTGCGTGCGTGCGTGCAGTATGGTGGAAACTAATTAACACTAGTCTTGTTCAATGAGTGTCTAACATTTTAGCAATAATGATAAGATATGACAAAAGCTTGCCTTTGTAACTGTGGTATAAGAACAGGTGTACAAGCAATTTAAATGCTACTTTCTGAGTAATTATCTCAGTTTAATAAGGCACCCAGAAAGGAGCCCCACAATTCAGAATACTATATATGGCTGCATAACTAGTGAGCATTGGGATTGAATACATATAGTAACGTAGATATGTTTACTATTATAACAAAACAGGGAGATAGAAGCTGCAAGAAAATGCATTATGATAATTGAGCTGCATGGTGTAATTGTCAAAATAATCATAGCATCTAATCATTTGTAATGCGGATTGATTTCAGAAAACAAATGATCTCATTTAAAAAGTGAAGGGAGACACACATCCAATGTTGATCAACTCTCAACAGTCACGTTGTATGGGAGGTGGTTGACTGGATCCTAACTGACAGATGCGATATCAACACTGGAATGGACCATAACTAACACAATGATTGAACTTTGCTTCAAATCCTGAGGGGAAAGGACATTTTTATTTATTCTCGTTGTCTGTCTTCATGGTTAGGCAGGGTTTTAATTCTGTCTTTCCTTGCCTTAGCTGTGTGAGTCCTTTATACCCCCCCTCCTCGGGAATATGACTCTACTGTAATTGCAAATGGAGTCAGCGAGAAAGACATGTCAACACTACAAAGGTTTAATTTCCAACTGTGCATGCAGGTTCCAAATGTGAGGGGCCTTTTAAGGAAGGAACCGTTTAAAGAGAGGAATGTTCACTCTGAAGGAAATGTTTAACGAGATGAATATTCACTTTGAAGGAACCGTTTAATGAGGGTAAAATTCATTTCCAAAGAACCGTTTAATGAGGGTAACATTCACTCTGAAGGAACCGTTTAACAAGGGTAACATTCACTCTGACACGGAACCCAAACCGGCTGCACGCTTGCGCCATCGTGCATACATTTATTTTGTCCCCCCACACCAAACGCGATCACGACATTCAGGTTAAAATATCAAAACAAACTCTAAACCAATTACATTAACCTCTTGACGGTCGCCTAGGATAGGGGGCGCCACAGCGCATTTTGAAAAGAATTTGTGCCCATTTTAAACAGCCTACTACTCAAACTCAGAAGCTAGGATATGCATATAATTAATACTTGTGGATAGAAAACACCCTAAAGTTTCTAAAACTGTTTGAATGGTGTCTGTGAGTATAACAGAACTCATATGGCAGTCAAAACCCCGAGACAGATCGAAACAGGAAGTGGAATTCTGAATTGCGGACTCAACTTCATCACATTGCCTATTAATCACACCGTGAGCTATGGTTCATTGAGCACTTCCTATTGCTTCCACTAGATGTCCCCAGTCTTTACAAAGTGATTTGAGCCTCCTACTGTGAAAACTGACAGAATGACACGCTGTGGAACATGGTCACACGGAGAGGGCCATCACCATTATGACTACCCTCCCCTTTCGAAACGTTTTGAAACACAATGCAATCGTCCCCCTTGAATCCCCCTTGAATCTTATTGGAGCTCTGGTTGAAAAAGGCCCTAAAGATTTATGTTATACAACGTTTGACATGTTTGAACGAACCTAAATAAGAAAAAAATGCATTTTGTTGAAAGAGTAGCCCCGCGCACATCGGAACTTTTGGTGCAGCCTTCAGAACGCGCTAACAACAACAAGCTAATGGAACATAAAGGATGAACTTTTTCAAACGAAAATACATTTGTTGTGGACCTGGGATTCCTGGAAGTGCCTAAGGATGAAGATAATCAAAGGTAAGGGATTATTGACAATAGTATACAAGACTAGATTTGATATGTGATTGTTCCAAGATGGCACTGACCTGTATTGCTAGCCTATTGTTCTGAGTATCGCATCCCCTTTCATCGCAAAGTGTGATTATTTTTTTAATCTGGCATTACAGGTGCTTTCAAGAGATATTCATCTATAAATCTTAGAATGACAATATTACATTTAAAAAAAAAAATTGAATAGTAATTTAGTCTGAATGGTGTCTGTGAGTATAACAGAACTCATATGGCAGTCAAAACCCCGAGACCGATCGTAACAGGATGTGGAATTCTGAATTGCGGACTCAACTTCATCACTTTGCCTTTAAATCACACAGTGAGCAATGGTGCATTGAGCACTTCCTATTGCTTCCACTAGATGTCCCCAATCTTTACAAAGTGATTTGAGCTTTCGACTGTGACTGAATGAGACGCTGTGGAAAGTGGTCACATGAGGAGGGCCATCACCATTATGACGCCGGCGCGCCTGGCAACCCTCCCCTTTCGAAACGTTTTGAAAGACAATGCAATCGTCCCCCTTGAATCTTATTGGAGCTCTGGTTGAAAAAGGCCCTAAAGATTTATGTTATACAACGTTTGACATGTTTGAACGAACCTAAATTTAAAAAAAATGCATTTTTTCTAAAGAGGAGTCCCGCGCACGACGGAACTTTTGGTGCAGCCTTCAGAACGCGCTAACAAGAACAAGCTATTGGAACATAAAGGATTAACTTTTTCGAACGAAAATTTTTTGTTGTGGATCTGGGATTCCTGGAAGTGCTTTCTGATAAAGATAATCAAAAGTAAGGGATTATCGACAATGGTATACAAGACTAGATTTGATATGCGATTGTTCCAAGATGGCGCTGACCTGTATTGCTAGCCTATTTTCTGAGTATCGCATCCCCTTTTATCGCAAAGTGTGATTACCCAGTAAAGTTATTTTTAAATCTGGCATTACAGGTGCTTTCAAGAGATATTCATCTATAAATCTTAGAATGACAATATTACATTTTAACTTCTCTAGGGCCAGTGGGACGAAATCGTCCCACCTACGTAACAGCCAGTGGAATCCTGTGGCGCGTTATTCAAATACCTTAGAAATGCTATTACTTCAATTTCTCAAACATATGACTATTTTACACCATTTTAAAGACAAGACTCTCGTTAATCTAACCACACTGTCCGATTTCAAAAAGGCTTTACAACGAAAGCAAAACATTACATTATGTCAGCAGAGTACCCAGCCAGAAATAATCAGACACCCATTTTTCAAGCTAGCATATAATGTCACATAAACCCAAACCACAGCTAAATGCAGCACTAACCTTTGATGATCTTCATCAGATGACACACCTAGGACATTATGTTATACAATACATGCATGTTTTGTTCAATCAAGTTCATATTTATATCAAAAAACAGCTTTTTACATTAGCATGTGACGTTCAGAACTAGCATACCCCCGCAAACTTCCGGTGAATTTACTAAATTACTCACGATAAACGTTCACAAAAAAACATAACAATTCTTTTAAGAATTATAGATACAGAACTCCTCTATGCACTCGCTATGTCCGATTTTAAAATAGCTTTTCGGTGAAAGCACATTTTGCAATATTCTAAGTAGATAGCCCGGCATCACAGGGCTAGCTATTTAGACACCCAGCAAGTTTAGCACTCACCAAAGTCAGATTTACTATAAGAAAAATGTTATTACCTTTGCTGTTCTTCGTCAGAATGCACTCCCAGGACTTCTACTTCAATAACAAATGTTGGTTTGGTTCAAAATAATCCATAGTTATATCCAAATAGCGGCGTTTTGTTCGTGCATTCAAGACACTATTCGAAGTGTAAATAAGGGTCACGCGCACGACGCATTTCGTGACAAAAAATATCTAAATATTCCATTACCGTACTTCGAAGCATGTCAACCGCTGTTTAAAATCCATGTTTATGCAATTTTTCTCGTAAAAAAGCGATAATATTCTGACCGGGAAAGCGTGTTTACGTTCAAAGAGAGAGAAAATAAAAGCATGGGATCCCCTCGTGCATGAGCCTGAGTCTCATAGTACTCTGACTGGCCACTATCCAAAGGCGCTAATGTTTTTCAGCCAGGGGCTGCCTCGAATTCATTCAGCTTTTTCCCGGGTTCTGAGAGCCTATGGGAGCCGTAGGAAGTGTCACGTTACAGCAAAGATCCTCAGTTTTCAATAAACAGAGCCAAGAAGAACAAGAACTTGTCAGAGAGGGCACTTCCTGTAAGGAATCTTCTCAGGTTTTTGCCTGCCATATGAGTTCTGTTATACTCACAGACACCATTCAAACAGTTTTAGAAACTTTAGGATGTTTTTTATCCAAAGCCAATAATTATATGCATATTCTCGTTACTAGGCAGGAGTAGTAACCAGATTAAATCGGGTAAGTTTTTTATCCGGCCGTGTCAATACTGCCCCCTAGCCCTAACAGGCTAACAAGGGTAACATTCACTCTGAAGGAACCGTTTAACGAGGGGGTTAATTGACTAGCTGTGTGAACTTGAACATGACTGACTGCAGCAGGAAGCTACCCACTGGGTAAAACTGGTTGAATCAACGTTGATTCCAAGTCATTTCAAGCCAAAAGAATCGACAGTATGTGATGATGTTGAATTAACGTGGAAAACTGATTGGATTTGCACAGTCATCTATCTACGTAAGGGCATTTCTGATTTTCTTTACCTAACTTTTAACCTAAATCCAATACATGGTGATATTTGTTGTTGATTTCACCTTGAATTCATGTTAGTTGACAACGCAACCAAATGTAAATCTCTAACTACATGTTAACCTGTTGGGTCTAGGGGGCAGCATTTGCACGTCTGGATAAAAAAAATGTACCCGATTTAATCTGGTTACTAATCCTACCCAGTAACTAGAATATGCATATACTTATTATATATGGATAGAAAACACTCTAAAGTTTCCAAAACTGTTTGAATGGTGTCTGTGAGTATAACAGAACTCATTTGGCAGGCAAAACCCTGAGACATTTTCTGACAGGAAGTGGATACCTGATGTGTTGTATTGACTTTAAACCTATCCCATTGAAAAACACAGGGGTTTAGGAATATTTTGGCACTTCCTATTGCTTCCACTAGATGTCACCAGCCTTTACAAAGTGTTTTGAGTCTTCTGGAGGGAGATCTGACCGAACAAGAGCCATGGAACGGTGATGTCCCATTAGACACCTGGCGCGCTACTTCATGTTGGGTACCCTCGTTCCAATACGTTATAAAAGACTATGCATTCGTCCACCTTGAATATTATTCATGTTCTGGTTAAAAAAGGCCCTAATGATTTATGCTATACAACGTTTGACATGTTTGAACGAACGGAAATATATTTTTTCCCCTCGTTCATGACGAGAAGTCCGGCTGGCTTACATCATGTGCTAACGAGACGGAGATTTTTGGACATAAATGATGAGCTTTTTTGAACAAAACTACATTCGTTATGGACCTGTGATACCTGGAAGTGACATCTGATGAAGAGAATCAAAGGTAATGGATTATTTACATAGTATTTTCGATTTTAGATCTCCCCAACATGACGTCTAGTCTGTATCGCAACGCGTATTTTTCTGGGCACAGTGCTCAGATTATTGCAAAGTGTGATTTCCCAGTAAGGTTATTTTTAAATCTGGCAAGTTGATTGCGTTCAAAAGATGTAAATCTATAATTCTTTAAATGACAATATAATATTTTACCAATGTTTTCTAATTTTAATTATTTAATTTGTGACGCTGACTTGACTGCCGGTTATTGGAGGGAAACGATTTCCTCAACATCAATGCCATAGTAAAACGCTGTTTTTGTATATAAATATGAACTTGATAGAACTAAAAATGCATGCATTGTCTAACATAATGTCCTAGGAGTGTCATCTGATGGAGATTGTAAAAGGTTAGTGTATCATTTTAGCTGGTTTTATGGTTTTGGTGACCCTGTCTTTGACTTGACAAAACATTACACACAACTCTTGTAAATGTACTGTCCTAACATACTCTAAATTTATGCTTTCGCCGTAAAACCTTTTTGAAATCGTAAAACGTGGTTAGATTAAGGAGATGTTTATCTTTCAAATGGTGTAACATAGTTGTATTTTTGAAAAATTTGAATTTTGACATTTATTTGGATTCAAATTTGCCGCTCTTGAAATGCACCTGCTGTTGATGGAGTGCACCACGGGTGGCACGCTAGCGTCCCACCTAGCCCCAAGAGGTTAAACTGATATCTGTGCCCAGTCCAGTGGGTAGCTAGCAAGCAGCTCTCTAGGAGTGCGTCCCAAATTGCACGCTATGCCCTATTTTGTGCACCCCATAGTGATCTGGTCAAAAGTAGTGCACTTTATAGGGAATAGGGTGCCATTTGGAACAAATCCTATGTTTCTGTAACAACAATGACTTCAGAGACAGGCTTCCTGTGCAGCAGTGTCTAAACAAGACTTTGGTTACCTTGCGGGCTGAAGGAGCCATTCAGCCACTCAAGATGTTTTTTCTATCTCAACTTTTCTCTTTCTCGCTCTCTCTCTCTTTTTCTTACCCTCTCTATCTCCCTTTCACGCTCTCTCCCTCCCCCTCTCTCTCTCCCTCTCTCTCTCTTGCTCTCTCTTTCCATTCCCCTTTTCTCAACCTTCTCCCAAACCACTGCTCCTCACACCAGACCTTGCCACTTGAGTGAGAACATAGTGGTGCAGGACTCAATGAGAGCCTCTTATTTCAGCGGAGGATGGAAGCAATTAACAAAATGCGAGCTGCTGGGAGGTGGGCACTTACACGCACGCACGCACGCACACACACACACACACACACAGAGACACACTGGGAGCAGGCTACGATCTCTCTGCATTATTCAGCATTTTTCACAAAGTCAGAGAGAACGTATGAAAGAGGGCCATCTGGTGGAAGCCAACACAATGTGAAGTATTGAGACGTCCATTTGTCTATTCTACTCAGGAGGATCCAAAATAGGCATATTAGGATTTCATCAAAGCAACTTTTGTACATGGATCAGTGGGCTTCTCCATTCAACTTACCTCAGACTAATACACTGTTCCCATATGTATGTATTAGAGTGCTGTGGGCTGCTGAGGCATACACCAGTGGAGGCTCCTCAGAGGATTTTCATTTTACCTTTATTTAACTAGGCAAGTCAGTTAAGAACAAATTCTTATTTTCAATGACAGCCTAGGAACAGTGGATTAACTGCCTTGTTCAGAGGCAGAATGACAGATTTGTAACTTGTCAGCTCAGGGATTTGATCTTGTAACCTTTGGGTTACTAGTCCAACGCTCTAACCACTAGGCTACGCTGCCACCCCAAGATGAAGGGGAGGACCATCTTCCTCAGTGAATTTCATAAAAAATTAAAATAGTAAACATTAAAAAAGCTATCATTTTTAGATAAAGCTATACTAAATATATTCACGTCACCAAATATTTGATTGAAACACTGTTTTTCAGTAAAGGTCTACAATACCCTCAGCAGCCGGAGGAAAGCTAGTTTCCATTCTCCTCTGGGTACATTGACTTCAAAACAAAACCTAGGAGGCTCATGGCTCTCACCCCCTTCCATAGACATACACAGTAATTTAAATGGATCAAAGAATGAATCTAGTCCTGAAAGCATAAGCTACAGCTAGCTAGCACTGCAGTCATAAAAGGTGTTGAGTAGCTGTTAGCGGTTATGATGGTTTGGTTTCGAACGTTTTTTGCCTGGTCACAGACAGCTGATGTGTTATGCACTGAAGTCCACAAGCGAAGGGAAAGGGTGAGAGAGGAGGAGTGCATGTAGATGCGAGAAGGAATTACAATGAGCAAAGAGATCATGCTGTTTGTATGTGGCTGCTATGAATGTGACCTGTGTCCGCGTGTGATCAGGGGTGTATTCATTCTGCCGGTTCTGTTTCTTTAACGGAAACAAACAGTACAAAACAGGGATAAACATACCTGAATTTGTCCAATAGAAACTCTCATTTGCAACTGTTGGACTAATGATTACACCCTAGATCAGCTAGATACAGGCAAGCGTGTGCAAGACAGTATTAAATGTGTCACTGTCAGACACCTTGATTACAAAAAAAGATCTCACAACCTGTGCACCTACGTTGTAGATGCTACTGAATGCTGTAGCTGCTACTGAACGATGTGTAGCTGCTACTGAATGCTCTAGCTGCTACTGAACGCTGTTTAGCTGCTACTAAACGCTGTGTAGCTGCAACTGAATGCTGTGTAGGTGCTATTGAACGCTGTGTAGCTGCTAATGAACAATGTAGCTGCTACTGAACGATGTAGCTGCTATTGAACGCTGTGTAACTGCTACTTAACGCTGTGTAGCTGCTACTGAACGATGTAGCTGCTATTGAACACTGTTTTGCTGCTACTGAACGCAGTGTAGCTGCTACTGAATGTTGTGTAGCTGCTACTGAACGCTGTAGCTACTACTGAATGCTGTTCAGAGTGCTTGCTAATGTGAGGGTCCACTGAGCCACATAATAAGAAACAACTGTGTGATAATGATCTTCCACTGGGGGAGAGAAAAAAACATTTAATTCAAAGTACATCGCCATCATTCGTTATTCCATTCCTGCTTATTGTGCTGCTGCCTTAATCTTAGAAGAAGAAAAATGTTTTATTGTCCATTAACTTGCAGAGAATGAAAATGTGTCTTTATGCTCACAACCCATATTATATCTTGATATACTATAAAGATCATATGGTATAGTTAATGTAATTATATGCCATATATTGTATCTTTGGCAGTCTGCAGAGGCCAACAGACAGTCATTGTGTTTGTTCTTGAGGAATTTGAATTGGTTCTGTGGAAGGCGGGTTATGTACATCTGACTGGAATATGAATCTGATTCATATTCATTAGGATCAACGTTGTAATATCAGGTTCACTTTACAAACTGGAGCCCAGGGTTATAATGAGCTCTTCAAGGGTGGCAGGTAGCCTAGTGGTTAGAGCGTTGGGCCAGTAACTGAAAGGTTGCTGTAATCGAATCCCTGAGATGACAAGGTAAAAATCTGTCGTTCTGCCCCTGAACAATGCAGTTAACCCGCAGTTCCCTGGTAGGCTGTCATTGTAAATAAGAATGTGTTCTTATCTGACTTGCCTAGTTAAATATTAAAATCCTTAATAATTTGTTACAGTTCAACTGTGATGTGTATGTTAAAATGGAGGTGGTCAGATTACATAGGCCATGTCTTGATTGAAACACTTGGATCACCAATTGTTTTAATTTGGTTAAATCTTCACCACTTCATCTTAGTGTCTCTTTTAGAGTCATTGCTTCAGAACAACAGGTTTTAATTTTTTGATATGAGATGAGATAAGCATACATTTAATGAAGGATCTGTGAATGTTAATTCACGTAAATCCATGTAGGTCCTCGTGAAGATAGTGGTCTTCGTAAAATCCCCCAGTGATGTGTAATGATAGAGACAGTCTATTACACGGCAAGCAATGACACCTTCCTTCACTATATGCTGACATTTATTTGATTCTCTATTAAAGGCAAAGGCTGGAAACGTGTTGGAGCATCAGGCCTCCGTGATCTTTGTGGTACGTCACTACTTTGCGGTAATGTCTGTAGAGATTTTGACTAGACAATGAATCCTGGTTTGTGGAGCAATGGAAATAAAAAAATTAAAATATGAAGGACCCAAAAGCAACACATTATGATGGGTGCCATGAATATTGCTACGGAAGAGATATGTTGAAACCCCCTAGCCTCACCAACAGCACCCCAGCAACCTGACAAACATCTAAGTGGAACTGCATTTGAGTCGCTCAGAAGAAAGGGCAGCCTCATATACTTTGTCAAGCCGTCACGTGTACAATTGAAGTCGGACGTTTAAATACACCTTAGCCAAATACATTTAAACTCAGTTTTTCACAATTCCCGATGTTTAATCCAAGTAGAAATTCCCTGTTTTAGGTCAGTTAGGATCACCACTTTATTTTAAGAATGTGAAATGTCAGAATAATAGTAGAGAGAATGACTTATTTCAGCTTTTATTTCTTTCATTACATTCCCAATGGGTCAGAAGTTTACATACACTCAATTAGTATTTGGTAGCATTGCCTTTAAATTGCTTAACTTGAGTCAAACGTTTCGGGTAGCCTTCCACAAGCTTCCCACAATAATATGGGGGAATTTTGGCCCATTCCTCCTGACAGAGCTGGTGTAACTGAGTCAGGTTTGTAGGCCTCCTTGCTCACACGCACTTTTTCAGTTCTGCCCACACATTTTTTATGGGATTGAGGTCAGGGCTTTGTGTTGGCCACTCCGATACCTTGACTTTGTCTTTAAGCCATTTTGCCACAACTTTGGAAGTATGTTTGGGGTCATTGTCCATTTTGAAGACCCATTTGCGACCAAGCTTTAACTTCCTGACTGATGTCTTGAGATGTTGCTTCAATATATCCACGTAAACTCCTTCTTCAACCTACCTCATGTTGTATTCCAATGATCTCTGTCCCTTTGTTTTATAGATAATAGAGTACATATATCGAATCAAATCAAATGTATTGGTCACATACACGTGTTCAGCAGATGTTATTGAGGGTTTGGTGAAATGATTGTGCTTCTCGCTCCGACAGTGCAGTAATATCTAACAAGTAATACCTAACAGTTTCACAACATATACCAAAAATACACGTAAATCTAAGTAAGGAATGGATTAAGAATATATACATGTATGTCAGAGCGGCATTGGACTAAGATACAGTGGCATAGTATAGAATACAGTACATACATATGACATGGGTGATGCAATATTTACACACAATTTAAAAGTGACTAAGATAGCGTAGAATAGTGTGGAGTGCAGTATATACATATGAGATGAGTGATGCTAGATATGGAAACATTATAACAGCACATACAGTTGAAGTTGGAAGTTTACATACACTTAGGTTGGTGTGTGCTGCACCAGTCCCTCCTGCAGCAAAGCACCCCCACAACATGATGCTGCCACCCCCATGCTTCACGGTTTTGATGGTGTTCTTCGGCTTGCAAGCCTCCCCTTTTGTCCTCCAAACATTATGATGGTCATTATTGCCAAACAGTTCTATTTTTGTTTCATCAGACCAGAGGACATTTCTCCAAAAAGTACGATATTTGTCCCCATGTGCAGTTGCAAACCGTAGTCTGGCTTTTTTTATGGCGGTTTTGGAGCAGTGGCTTCTTCCTTGCTGAGCGTCCTTTCAGGTTATGTCGATATAGGACTAATTTGACTGTGGAAATAGATACTTTTGTACCTATTTCCTCCAGCTCCTTCACAACGTCCTTTGCAGTTGTTCTGGGATTGATTTGCACTTTTCGCACCAAAGTATGTTCATCTCTAGGAGACAGAACGCATCTCCTTCCTGAGCCTATGATGTCTGTGAGGTCCCATGGTGTTTATACTTGTGTACTATTGTTTGTACAGATGAACGTGGTACCTTCAGGCGTTTGGAAATTGCTCCCAAGGATGAGCAAGACTTGTGGAGGTCTACACATTTTTTTCTAAGGTCTTGGCTGATTTCTTTTGATTTTCCATTGATGTCAAGCAGAGGCACTGAGTTTGAAGGTAGGCCTTGAAATACATCCACAGGTACACATCCAATTGACTCAAATGATATCAATTAGTCTATCAGAAGCTTCTAAAGCCATGACATCATTTTCTAGAATGTTCCAAGCTGTTTAAAGGCACAGTCAACTTATTGTATCTAAAATTCTGACCCACTGGAATTGTGATACAGTGAATTATAAGTGAAATAATCTCTCTGTAAACAATTGTTGGAAAAATGACTTGTGTCATGCACAAAGTAGATGTCCTAACCGACTTGCCAAAACTATAGTTTGTTAACAAGAAATGTGTGGATTGGTTGAAAAACGAGTTTTAATGACTCCAACCTAAGTGTCTGTAAAATTCAACTTTAACTGTATATCCACTAAGATGGCGCTAGAGAAGAAGGCTGACGTTATACGTGTTCCTATCCAATTGTGTTTTTTTGTTTGTTTCCTTGCGTTGTTTGTAACTTATATTGTAAAAAAAATTATACGTAATGTTGCTGCTAACGTCTCTTATGACCAAAAATAACTTCTGGACATCAGAACTGCGATCACTCACCACGAACTGGCAGAATCTTTTTTTTCCTTTAATGAGTTCGACGAGCCCGAAGTGAATGACACACTGCTTTCCCGGGAACAGGCCCAGATCGCTGTCATTTGCACGAAGAGAAGGTGGAGTAAAAGGGGCCGGAGAGGCGATCAAATATACCCCCACTATCTTCCATTCTGCTAGCAAACGTGTAATCATTGGAAAATAAAATCGATGACCTACGCGGAACATTAACCTCTCTAGGGTATGTGAAATCGTCCCACCTACTCAACAGCCAGTGGAATCCCGTGGCGTGATATTCAAATACCTTAGAAATGCTATTACTTCAATTTCTCAAACATATTACTATTTTACACCATTTTAAAGACAAGAATCTCGTTAACCTCTTACATCTAGACGTTCCGCTAGCGGAACACCTGCTCCAATATCCAATGATAGGCGTGGCGCGAATTACAAATTCCTCAAAAATACAAAAACTTCAATTTTTCAAACATATGACTATTTCACAGCAAGACTCTCCTTTATCTAACCACACTGTCCGATTTCAAAAAGGCTTTACAGCGAAAGCAAAACATTAGATTATGTCAGCAGAGTACCAAGCCAGAAATAATCAGACACCCATTTTTCAAGCTAGCATATAATGTCACAAAAAACAAAACCACAGCTAAATGCAGCACTAACCTTTGATGATCTTCATCAGATGACAACTCTAGGACATTATGTTATACAATGCATGCATGTTTTGTTCAATCAAGTTCATATTTATATCAAACACCAGCTTTTTACATTAGCATGTGACGTTCAGAACTAGCATAGCCCCCGCAAACATCCGGTGATTTTACTAAATTACTCACGATAAACGTTCACAAAAAACATAACAATTATTTTAAGAATTATAGATACAGAACTCCTCTATGCACTCGATATGTCCGATTTTAAAATTGCTTTTCGGTGAAAGCACATTTTGCAATATTCTCAGTAGATAGCCCAGCCATCACGGCTAGCCATTTAGACACCGACCAAGTTTAGCCCTGATCAAACTCCGATTTACTATTACAAAAGTTTCATTACCTTTGTTGTCTTCGTCAGAATGCACTCCCAGGACTGCTACTTCAATAACATATGTTGGTTTGGTCCAAAATAATCCATCGTTATATCCGAATAGCGGCGTTTTGTTCGTGCGTTCCAGACACTATCCGAAATGGTAAAGAAGGGTCGTGCGCATGGCGCAATTAGTGACAAAAAAATTCTAAATATTCCATTACCGTACTTCGAAGCATGTCAACCGTTGTTTAAAATCAATTTTTATGCCATTTTTCTCGTAGAAAAGCGATAATATTCCGACCGGGAATCTCCTTTTCGGCAAACAGAGGAAAAAAATCACAAAGACGGGGGCGGCCAGGTCACGCGCCTAAGCCCACAGTCCCTTGATCGGCCACTTGAGAAAGGCGATAATGTGTTTCAGCCTGGGGCTGGGATGACGACATTCAGGTTTTTCCCGGGCTCTGAGCGCCTATGGACGACGTAGGAAGTGTCACGTTAGAGCAGAGATCCTTAGTAAAAGATAGAGATGGCAAAGAAGTTCCAGAAATGGTCAGACAGGCCACTTCCTGTAAAGGAATCTCTCAGGTTTTGACCTGCCATTTGAGTTCTGTTATACTCACAGACACCATTCAAACAGTTTTAGAAACTTTAGGGTGTTTTCTATCCATATATAATAAGTATATGCATATTCTAGTTACTGGGTAGGATTAGTAACCAGATTAAATCGGGTACGTTTTTTATCCAGCCGTGAAAATACTGCCCCCTAGCCATAAGAGGTTAATCTAACCACACTGTCCGATTTCAAAAAGGCTTTACAACGAAAACAAAACATTACATTATGTAAGCAGAGTACCCAGCCAGAAATAATCAGACACCCATTTTTCAAGCTAGCATATAATGTCACATAAACCCAAACCACAGCTAAATGCAGCACTAACCTTTGATGATCTTCATCAGATGACACTCCTAGGACATTATGTTATACAATACATGCATGTTTTGTTCAATGAAGTTCATATTTATATCAAAAAACAGCTTTTTACATTAGCATGTGACGTTCAGAACTAGCATACCCACCGCAAACTTCCGGTGAATTTACTAAATTACTCACGATAAACGTTCACAAAAAACATAACAATTATTTTAAGAATTATAGATACAGAACTCCTTTATGCAATCACTATGTCCGATTTTAAAATAGCTTTTCGGCAAAAGCACATTTTGCAATATTCTGAGTAGATAGCTCACCATCACGGGCTAGCTATTTTGTCACCCACCAAGTTTGGCCCTCACCAAACTCAGATTTACTATAATAAAAATTGGATTACCTTTGCTGTTCTTCGTCAGAATGCACTCCCAGGACTTCTACTTCAATAACAAATGTTGGTTTGGTTTAAAATAATCCATAGTTATGTTCAAATATCCTCTGTTTTGTTTGTGCGTTCAAGACACTATCCGAAGGGTGACGAAGGGTGACGCGCCCGACGTGTTTCGTGACAAAAAAATTC
Source organism: Salmo salar (assembly GCF_965601325.2). Taxonomy (NCBI): domain Eukaryota; kingdom Metazoa; phylum Chordata; class Actinopteri; order Salmoniformes; family Salmonidae; genus Salmo; species Salmo salar. The sequence goes on from NC_138299.1 coordinate 36,843,364, forward strand.
TAAATATTCCATTACCGTACTTCGAAGCATGTCAACCGCTGTTTAAAATCAATTTTTATGCGATTTTTCTCGTAAAAAAGCCATAATATTCCGACCGGGAAACCCTGTTTTCGTTCAAAGACGAAAAAATAAAAACATGGTGTCGGCTCGTGCATGCGCCCCCAGTCTCATTGATCTCTGATCGACCACTATCCAAATGCGCTACTGTTTTTCAGCCATGGCCTGCAAAGGCATCATTCAACGTTTTGCCGCCATCTGAGAGCCTATGGGAGCCGTAGGAAGTGTCACGTTACAGCAGAGATCCTCAGTTTTCAATAAAGAGAGTGTAGAAGGACAAGAAATGGTCAGAGAGGGCACTTCCTGTAAGGAATCTTCTCAGGTTTTTGCCTGCCATATGAGTTATTTTATACTCACAGACACCATTCAAACAGTTTTAGAAACTTTAGGGTGTTTTCTATCCAAATCAAACAATTATATGCATATTCTAGTTTCTGGGCAGTAGTAATAACCAGATTAAATCGTGTACGTTTTTTATCCGGCCTTGCAAATACTGCCCCCTACCCTAGAGAGGTTAAACTACCAACGGGACATTCAAAACTGTAATATCTTATGCTTCACAGAGTCGTGGCTGAACGACGACATTATCAACAGACAGCTGACTGGTTATACGCTTTATCGGCAGGATGGAACAGTGGCGTCTGGTAAGACAAGGGGAGGTTGACTATGTATTTTTGTAAAAATCAGCTAGTGCACGATATCTAAGGAAGTCTCAAGGTTTTGTTAGCCTGAGTTAGAGTATCTCATGATAAGCTGTAGACCACACTATCTACCTATTGAGTTTTCATCTGTATTTTTCGTAGCTGTCTACATACCAACACAGACTGAGCCAGGCACTAAGACCGCACTCAATGAGCTGTGTTCCACCATAAGCAAACAGAAACACGCTCACCCAGAGGTGGTGCTCCTAGTGTCCGGGGACTATAATGCAGGGAACTTAAATCGGTCTTACCAAATATCTATCAGGATGTTACATGTTCAACCAGAGGGGAAAAAACTCTGGACCACCGTTACTCCACACACAGAGAGGCATACAAAGCTCTCCCTCAACCTCCATTTGGCAAATCTGACCCTAATTCTATCCTCCTGATTCCTGCTTACAAGCAAAAATTTAAGCAGGAAGCACCAGTGACTCGATCAATGAAAAAGTGGTCAGATGAAGCAGATGCTAAGCTACAGGACTGTTTTACTAGCACAGACTGGAATATGTTCCGGGATTCGTCTGATGGCATTGAGGAGTACAGTACACCACATCAGTCATTGGCTTCATCAATAAGTTCATCAATGACGTCATCCCCACAGTAATGGTATGTACATACCCAACCAGAAGCCATGGATTACAGGCAACATCCGCACTGAGCTAAAGGCTAGAGCTGGCGCTTTCAAGGAGCGGGATTCTAACCCAGAAGCTTATAAGAAATCCCACTTTGCCCTTCGACGAACCATCAAACAACGTCAATATAGGAATTAGATTGAATCGTAATACAACGGCTCTGATTCTCATTGGATGTGGCAGGGCTTGCAAACCATTACAGACTACAAAGGGAAGCAAAACCAAGAGCTGCCCAGTGACACGAGCTTACCAGACTAGCTAAACTACTTCTATGCTCGCTTCAAGGCAAGTAACACTGAAACATGCATGAGAGCACCAATTGTTCCTGAAGACTGTGTGATAACGCTCTCTGCAGCCGATGTGAGTAAGAACTTTAAATAGGTCAACATTCACAAGGCCGCAGGGCCAGATGTATTACCAGGACGTGTACTGCGAACATGCGCTGACCAACTGGCAAGTGTCTTCACCGACAGTTTCAACCTCTCCCTGTCCGAGTCTGTAATACCAACATGTTTTAAGCAGACCACCATAGTCCCTGTGCCCAAGAACACTAAGGTAACCTGCCTAAATGACTACCGACCCATAGCACTCACGTTTGTAGCCATGAAGTGTTTTGAATGGCTGGTCATGGCTAACATCAACTCCATTATCCCAGAAACCCTAGACCCACTCCAATTTGCATACCACCCTAACAGATCCACAGATGATGCAATCTCTATTGCACACCACGCTGCCCTTTCCCACCTGGACAAAAGGAACACCTATGGGAGAATGCTATTCATTGACTAAAGCTCAGCGTTCAACACCACTGTGCCCTCAAAGCTCATCAATAAGCTTAGGACCCTGAGTCTAAACACCTCCCTCGGCAACTGGATTCTGGATTTCCTGACGGGCCTCCCCCAGGTGGTAAGGGTAGGTAACAACATTTCCACCACGCTGATCCTCAACACAGAGGCCCCTCAGGGGTGCATGCTCAGTCCCCTCCTCTTCTCCCTGTTCACTCATGAATGCACGGCCAGGCACGACTCCAACACCATCATTAAGTTTGCCGATGACACAACTGATCAGCGACAACGATGAGACAGCCTATAGGGAGGAGGTCAGAGACCTGGCCGTGTGGTGCTAGGACAACAACCTCTCCCTCAACGTGATCAAGACAAAGGAGATGATTGTGGACTACAGGAAAAAGAGGACTGAGCACGCCCCCAATCTCATCGACGGGGCTGTAGGGGAGCAGGTTGAGAGCTTCAAGTTCCTTGGTGTCCACATCACCAACAAACTGGTCATGGTCCAAGCACACCAAGACAGTCGTGAAGAGGGCACGACAAAACCTATTCCCCTTCAGGAGACTGAAAAGATTTGGATTGGGTCCTCAGATCCTCAAAAGGTTCTACAGCTGCACCATCGAGAGCATCCTGACTGGTTGCATCACTGCCTGTTATGGCAATAGCTCTGCTTCCAACCACAAGGCACTACAGAGGGTAGTGCGTATGGCCCAGTACATCACTTTGAGAATTTTTAGGGCCTTCCTCTGACATCGCCTGGTATAGAGGTCCTGGATGGCAGGAAGCTTTGCCCAGACTCCAGCCACCCTAGTCATAGACTGTTCTCTCTGCTACCGCACAGCAAGCGATACCGGAGCGCCAAGTCTAAGTCCAAGAGGCTTCTAAACAGCTTCTACCCCCAAGCCGTAAGACTCATGAACATCTAATCAAGTGGCTACCCAGACTATTTGCATTGCGCTTGCCCCCTCCTGTTTTTAAACCGCTGCTACTCTCTGTTGTTATCATCTATGGATAGTCACTTTAATAACTCTACCTACATGTTCATATTACCTCAATTACCTCGACAAACCGGTGCTCCCCACACATTGACTCTGTACCGGTACCCCCCAGTATATAGTCTTGCTATTGTTATTTTACTGCTGCTCTTTAATTACTTGTTAATTTTATTTCTTATTCTTATTTAATTTTTTAACTGCATTGTTGGTTATGGGCTCGTAAATAAGCATTTCACTGTAAGGTCTACACCTTTTGTATTCGGCGCATGTGACTAAAACTATTTGATTTGATTTGTCATTACTCACATACCTTAATAAGTCTATTTGCTCGTAGCAGGTTCAGAATGTTTTTTCTCATTATTTTCAAATCTTCAACGTTTGAGAGATTCTCTCATCATTTTTATCTCGCGGCACTAACATCTCTAACTGTGTGACAGATTAGAAGATGACAGCTGTAGGATCATTCTTTTGTTGCTGAGAATTTTCCTGCAAATCAGGAAATTCAAACTTGTAGTGTATTTGAGTTTTAAAAAGTCTTTTAAAGTTTGTAATTACCACTTTTACATTTCAGACTTGATTTGCGCTAACGAAAAATGTACCAATTATAATGCACATAATAATTCACATATCCTGTTGCTGCAGGATTATTTTCCTGCTGAAAGAAACTGGTTCAAATTAAGATCCTGCATCTGTAGTGGAACAACTTTTACTTCCTTTTTACCTCCTCAAACTTTAAATTGGTCATGAAAGGGACCAGCAGTCTGCTGCAATAGATATAGATCTAGCATAGTCTAGTCTGACTAGATTTAATCACTCATGTTCTATTTGATGCCCCCCTTGTCTGACGGTTTAGTTTTTTCCCTTGTTAAATCACTGGGCTGTGAAGACGGTGGTCCTCATAAAAACCACCCCAGTGATGTGTAATGATAGAGACCGTCTATTACACGGCAAGCAATGACACCTTCCTTCACTTTATGCTGACTTTTATTTTACTCTCTCATAAAGGGTGTGTTTACCTCATAAAACAGAGGCTGGTTCAAAACGAGATATGTTGATCTACCAGACATCATTGGGCAAAGGAAGTAGGGTTGCAAAATTCAGGGAATTTTCAATAAATTCTTTGGTTTTCCACAGTTGGAGGATTCCCATAATTAGGTGGGAATAAGCAGGAAATCCTCCAACCAGGTGTTCTGGAAAACCAGGGAATTTATTGAAAGTTCCTGGAATTTTGCAACCCTGAAAGGAAGCAGATAATTATCGGCTACTGGGTGGTTATAAACTAGCTAGGAGGGAGCACAGCTGGGTCCACTCAGAGATGTTTCATAATACTACTAAGGTAATACTACTTGGACCCTCTGTTAGTGCTACATAACATTGTTACAGTAGTAATGTAACATATGTCATAGACCAATCTGGTCTCAGAGCATTTTGTATTATTCTGTACGTAAACCTGAGACACTCCATTGAGTTTGATGTTATGTTTCGCATGGTATGTATTAATTTGTGGATGTCCAGCACTCATTTCATATGATATGAATTACAATTCATATTAAATGTCACAAATATGCAAAACATACAATATGTTATGTATTTGCAAAAAGTATGATATGCTACGAATTCTAGCTAGGTCACTAACCTTAGCTAGCTGGCTAACGTTACCTAGGCTAGGTGTTAGGGTTAAGTTTAGGAGTTAGGTTAAACGGTTAAGGTTAGGGTTAGGGTTAAGGGAAATGTTAGCTAAAAGGGTTAAGGTTAGCGTTAGGTGAAGGGTAAGCTAAAAAGGTTAGGGCTAGGGGAAGGGTTAGCAAACATGCTAAGTAGTTGCAAAGCTGCTAAAAAGTAGTAAGTAGTTGAAAGGTTGCTAATTAGCCAAAATGCTAAAGTTGTCCGTGATGAGTTTCGAACTCAAAACCTTTGTGTTGCTAGATGTTCACGTTATACCCCAGTTTTTTATTTGTTTTAAGTATCCATCTGTCTAATGTAACCGTACGTAATGTAACATATCATACAGATTCCAGTGTCTCGGATTTACGTACAGAATAATATGAAATGCTCTGAGACCAGGTTGCACAGACAGTCATCAAGATTGATATCAAGCTTATGTAATGGACCAGCACTAGATGGTGCTAGACTATACCACCTTTTGAATTGTTACAGAGAGCACAAGCCTTCAATGGATGAAGATTACAGAGATGTAATTCACAGTCATGAAGATGTATATACTGAATAGCTTATGACACTGGCTCTATACAGTCAGCACATTGACTCTTATGATGGAGGGAGTTATACAGTTCTAGTGAAGTCTACCCAATAATGAAGACCTAAAAACAAGTACAGGGTGTATTATGAGGACACAAGCTTACAGACATCCATTTTGCTGTGTCTTCAGTACCATTGTGAGTAATGCATTTTGGTAACATTGTTCTGAGTTGTTCTCTTTGGGAGCCTGGTCAATGAAAACAAGAATTAATCGTCCTTGAAAGGAGCTGAAGGTATATTTGATGAGAATTTTGTGAGATACTCTTTATATGAGTCAATTGGCTGGCCGGTGCCTGCGACAACATCTGTTTATCTTTCAGCTGAAAGAGGGAAAGAGAGGAGGAAGGGAGGAAGGGAGAGAAGTCAGCAACATTAAAGATTAAAGGGATATTAGATTGATTTGGATAATGTTCATTTGCTTCATCCATTTCTCAAGTCGTCAGTTGCTTTGGGAAATGTGAAATAATGCTATCTGAACTGGTCTGTAAACGTGAGTTCATGAGGAAATCAGTTATTTACCAATTGGCTTGACATAGACGAGCCCACACGCTTCAATATGCAACAATGTTTTGTAAACTCTGAATAATAAAAAATCTAATATCAGTTTCTGGTCATCTATATCTCTGAATTGCTCCAAGGTGACTCTCTGTAAACAAACTTTTTAATTCAACTGTAAAGTCTAAAAGCCAAGAAAAGGATGTTCCATTTCAAATGACAACGTTTACCACTTCAATTGAGTCATGTTTTGTAGCAATTATTGTGGCCTTTGTGTTTTGCCGATTGCACGATTAGTAGATATGGTTGTCATTGTTCAATTGAGTTATAGGACATCTAGGTTTACTCATTTTCCCTGGCATTGTAATGACTACTGCCTGATGGGAGTCATACTTCCTTGTTCCCATGCTCAAGGGCAGGCTTTTCTCTGATGTTCTTTAATATAGGAACATACAGCACTATTTATTTGAGCCAGAATACACTGAAGAGGAGTTGAAACAGTGAGAAAGAAAATTGCGAGATCAGCAAGCAGCGCCGGCAGCCTAGACCAGCTGGACCAGGAATCAGGAGGGTAAATGACAAACGAGGAAGTTTTTTGCTGTCGGTAGCTAGCTAATATTATAAGCAGGCAGTGTTGTTCAATACAATTTGGTGATCGATAACAGTGCTTGCTAGTACCACTACAAGCAAAGCTAGACAAGTTTAGCTAGCCAGCTGTGTTTGCTATACCTGAAATGTACTGTAGTCTAACATTATAGCTAGCTAGCTAGCTAACTAGCCTAGCTAGCCTCAGTGCCTCTCATTAGGAGAAAACTGGAGAAGTGTTTTGATTATGATAGCAGAGAGTAAAGGAATGACTTTGGCTTGATGACTCATATTAGCCTTGGGGTAACTATACCTACACTATCGTTCAAAAGTTTGGGGTCACTTAGAAATGTCCTTATTTTTGAAAGAAAAGCATATTTTTTGGCATTAAAATAACTTCAAATTGATCCGAAATACAGTGTAGACATTGTTAATGTTGTAAATGACTATTGTAGCTGGAAACGGCTGATTGTAATGGAATATCTACATAGGCGTGCAGAGGCCCATTATCAGCAACCATCACTCCTGTGTTCCAATGGCACATTGTGTTAGCTAATCCAAGTTTATCATTTTAAAAGGCTAATTGATCATTAGAAAACCCTTTTGCAATTATGTTAGCACAGCTGAAAACTGTTGTTCTGATTATAGAACAAATAAAACTGGCCTTCTTTAGAGTAGTTGAGTATCTGGAGCATCAGTGTTTGTGGGTTCGATTACAGGCTCAAAATGGCCAGAAACAAAGAACTTTCTTCTGAAACATCAGTCTATTCTTGTTCTGAGAAATGAAGGCTGTTCCATGCGAGAAATTGCCAAGAAACTGAAGATCTCATACAACGCTGTGTACTACTCCTTTCACAGAACAGTGCAGACTGGCTTTAACCAGAATAGAAAGAGGAGTGGGAGGCCCCGCTGCACAACTGAGCAAGAGGACAAGTACATAAGAGTGTCTAGTTTGAGAAACAGACGGCTCACAAGTCCTCAACTGGCAGCTTCATTAAATAGTACCCCCAAAACACCAGTCTCAACGTCAACAGTGAAGAGGTGACTCCGGGATGCTGGCCTTCGAGGCAGAGTTGCAAAGAAAAAGCGATACCTCAGACTAGCCAATAGAAAGAAAAGATTAAGATGGGCAAAAGAACACAGATACTGGACAGAGTAACTCTGCCTAGAAGGCCAGCATCCCGGAGTCGCCTCTTCACTGTTGACGTTGAGACTGGTGTTTTGCGGGTACTATTTAATGAATCTGCCAGTTGAGGACTTGTAGTTGTGGACAATGCAGTTGTGAGCATACTAGGCATATCTATATTATACTGCAACATCAGTCTAACTGAATATGGATGTTGTGTTGGCTGAATGTTCCAAACAGGTTTTCAGCATGTTCTTCAGCTGGTGAACCTCTTCCTGTGTTGGGTAATGGCAGCTGGTTTAGCAAGATTTTGTGCTGTGGTGATGTAGGGTTTGGGGGCTGTGACTCTGGCTCCTTGAAGACAACCGTCTGTTTCTTTCTACACTCCACCGATCGGTAGACAAGCCTCTCGTACACTTTCTTCACCACCCACTGCTTTACTATCTTGCAGAAGATTTGTTTGTACTGCAAGTCTTCAGGAAAGACATGAAGACTGATCATGAGGATGTGTAACCATACAATAAACCATGTTCATTTGTAAACGATAAAGGTTACAGTACACTGGTATGTGTTTTGTTACACTGAGTCAATAATGGGGCATTGAAATGGGATGTTAGCAAAGATGTGAAAGGTTTGAGGAGGGCTTGACTTGTAAACAGTCTAGTCATGTATTGTTGTGTATGTGCACCTACAGTTTTGGTGTTGAGTAGACAAGCACTGTCAACAATAGAGTGAACAGGCTAGAAGAGTATACTAACAGTCCCTCTCCCCCATGCCATAGAACCAACTGCAAGGGTGTGTAAAAATTGTTCAGCATCACTTTTAAACGTTTGATGACATGGTAACCCCATCAGTTGAGATTTCAGTTAAGTTTTAAAATATTCTGGCAGAAAGTGCTAGGGACAAACACAGACATTTTGATGTTTCTCACACTAATTGGATAACATTACACCTCCATGGGGCGGTCCTCCACATCCTGAAATCCCTATGAATTCTGGATATTGTTGTTTGCTTTGAACCAGGAAATGTAGCTGGCCCGTTTCTACCGGTGAGATGCAGAAATGCTCACAATTGTGTGTAGTGAGGAAATTAAAAAAAAATTATGACACATGATATGTTAATAACATGTTAATGGCCATACACTACATGACCAAAAGTATGTGGACACCTCGTAGAACATCTCATTCCAAAATCAGGGGCATTAATATGGAGTTGGTAACCCCTTTGCTGCTGTAACTGTCTCAAGTCGTCTGGGAAGAATTCCCAGTAGATGTTGGAACATTGCGGGGACTTGCTTCCATTCAGCCATAAGAGCATTTGTGAGGTCGGGCACTGATGTTGGGCGATTAGGCCTGGCACGCAGTTGGCATTGCAATTCCTCCCAAAGGTGTTCGATGGGGTTGACATCAGGGCTCTGTGCAGGCCAGTCAAGTTCTTCCACACCAATCTCGACAAAAAATGTATGCATGGACCTCGCTTTGTGCACGGGGGCATTTTCATGCTGAAACAGAAAAGGGTCTTCCCCAATCTGTTGCCACAAAGACAGAAGCATAGAATCGTCTAGAATGTCATTGTCTACTGTAACGTTAAGATTTAATTTAATTGGAACTAAGGGGGCTAGCCCGAACCATGTAAAACAGCCCCAGATCATTATTCCTCCTCTACCAAACTTTACAGCTGGCACTACGCATTCGGGCAGGTAGTGTTCTCCTGACATCTGTCAAATCCAGATTCGTCCGTTGGACTGCCAGATGGGGATTGCTCCAGAGTCCAACGGCAGCGAGCTTTACACCACTCCAGTCGATGCTTGGCATTGTGCATGGTGATCTCAGGCTTGGGTGCGGCAGCTCGGCCATGGAAACCCATTCCATGAAGATCCCGATGAACAGCTCTTGTGCTGAAGTTGGTTCCAGAGGCAGTTTGGAACTCGGTAGTGTTGCAACTGAAGGCAGGTGATTTTTACGCGCATCAGTACCCGCAGTCTCGTTCTGTGAGCTTGTGTGGCCTACCACTTTGCGGCTGAGCCAAAGTCACTTCTAGACGTTTTCCCTTCACAATAAATGCACTTACAGTTGACCAGGGCAGCTCTAGCAGGGCAAAAATTTGATGAACTGACTTGTTTGAAAAGTGGCATCCTGTGACAGTGCCACACTGAGGGTCACTGAACTCTTGAGTAAGGCCATTCTACTGCCATTTTTTGTGTGTGGAGATTGCATGGCGGTGTGCTTGATTTTCTACACATGTCAGCAACGGATGTGGCTGAAATAGTAAAATCAACTCATTTGAAGGGGTGTCCACATACTTTTGTATATATAGTGTATGTAATGAAAAAGAGCAGCTGTGAAATGTCCCTTTAACCATAGACATACAGTTGAAGTCGGAAGTTTACATACACCTTAGCCAAATACATTTAAACTCAGGTTTTCACAATTCCTGACATTTAATCCTTGTAAAAATTCCCTGTCTTAGGTCAGTTAGGATCACCACTTTTTTAAAGAATGAGAAATGTCAGAATAATAGCAGAGAGAATTATTTATTTCCGCTTTTATTTCTTTCATCACATTCCCAGTGGGTCAGAAGTTTACATACACTCAATTAGTATTTGATAGCATTGCCTTTAAATTGCTTAACTTGGGTCAAACGTTTCAGGTAGCCTTCCACAAGCTTCCCACAATAGGTTGGGGAAATTTTGGCCCATTCCTCCTGACAGAGCTGGTGAGGTTTGCAGGCCTCCTTGCTTGCACACACTTTTTCAGTTCTGCCCACAAATTTTCTATAGGATTGAGGTCAGGACTTTGTGAAGTGCCACTCTAATACCTTGACTTTGTTGTCCTTAAGCCATTTTGCCACAACTTTTTAAGTATTCTTGGGGTCATTGTCCATTTGGAAGACCCATTTGCGACCAAGCTTTAACTTCCAGACTGATGTCTTGAGATGTTGCTGATCCAAGATGGCGTAGCAGTGCAGACGTGTTTGTCATTGTCCTGTGTAAATGTTGTTGTTTTTTTTCATCTTTTTTTAACATATTTCAATCTCTTTTTCCATTTTTAAATTTAAATATACCTTCTGGCATCCCGCCTCACCCAATGTGATACGGATCTGCTATTTTTAGACCTTATAGCTAGAAACTCCATCAGAAGCTGGCCATCAGATGCTAACCAGCTAATTAGCTATTAGCTATTTAGTCATTGTTAGCCACTACCTAGCGGCCTTTACCTTTAGCTCAGACACCAGCCGCTTTTAGCCTGGATAATACCTGCCAGTCTACACAGCACGTTATCAACCCTGAGCTTACGCTAATGCTTTTCTTTACTACATCATCAGATTCATGCCGTAAGCTCTCGACCATTACTCCATATCATTGCAGCTAGCTAGCTGCTGTTGAGTGGCCCAGCCCCGAAGCTAGCCTGGAACCAGGCCCATCTCCCGGCCTGCTCATTGGACCCTATGATCACTTGGCTACACAGCTGATGCCTCCCGGACTCTTCACTAACATGACTAGAAGCCACTACATCACCGGATTCCTGCCGTAAGCTCTGGACCTTTGCATCGGATCATCGCAGCTAGCTAGATGCTACCGAGTGGCTATAGTGGCTAATGCCCTTGTCCCAAATCTAGCACCAGTTAGCCTTGAGCCAGGCGCATCTCCCGGCTAGCAAACAACATTTCTCCAGCTACAATACATCTTTTGCCAATTGGCCTGGACTTTTTTCGACACGGAGCCCCGCCGATCCATCACGTCTGGTTTGCCGATGTAATTCCGTCCATTGTGCCCTCAACCAGCCTTTGCGGACGTCGGTGAAGACGCTTCTGCTAGCCCCGGCCTGCTATCTTTATGTACGCAGTGTCTCCCGCTTGCTAGTGTAGTAACGACTACCTAACGGCTTCCCTGTTTCATCTATTGCTGTTCATTGGACCCTATGATCACCTGGCTACACAGCTGATGCCTGCTGGACTGTTCATTATTCACAGTACTCCATTTTGTTTATTTTGTTTATCTGTCAGCCTAGCCTCGAACTCAGGCCCTGTGTGTAGTTAACTGACCCTCTCTGCCCATTCATCGCAATTTTACCTGTTGTTGTTGTCTTAGCTGATTAGCTGTTGTTGTCTTACCCATTGCTGTCTTAGCTAGCTCTCCCAATCAACACCTGTGATTGCTTTATGCCTCGCTTTATGTATCTCTCTAAATGTCAATATGCCTTGTATACTGTTGTTTGAGGTAGTTATCAAATCAAATTTATTTTTATATAGCCCTTCGTACATCAGCTGATATTCTCAAAGTGCTGTACAGAAACCCAGCCTAAAACCCCAAACAGCAAGCAAAGCATGTGAAAGAAGCACGGTGGCTAGGAAAAACTCCCTAGGAAAAACTCCCTAGAAAGGCCAAAAACATAGGAAGAAACCTAGAGAGGAACCAGGCTATGAGGGGTGGCCAGTCCTCTTCTGGCTGTGCAGGGTGGATATTATAACAGAACATGGTCAAAATGTTAAAATGTTAAAATGTTCATAAATGACCAGCATGGTCAAATAATAATAATCATAGTATTTGTCGAGGGTGCAACAAGCACGTCCGGTGAACAGGTCAGGGTTCCATAGCCGCAGGCAGAACAGTTGAAACTGGAGCAGCAGCACGGCCAGGTGGACTGGGGACAGCAAGGAGTCATCATACCAGGTAGTCCTGAGGCATGGTCCTAGGGCTCAGGTCCTCCGAGAGAAAGACAGAAAGAGAGAAAGAGAGAATTAGAGAGAGCATATTTAAATACACACAGGACACCGGATAAGACAAGAGAAATACTCCAGATGTAACAGACTGACCCTAGCCCCCCGACACATAAACTACTGCAGCATAAATACTGGAGGCTGAGACAGGAGGGATCAGAAGACACTGTGGCCCCATCCGATGATACCCCCGGACAGGGCCAAACAGGCAGGATATAACCCCACCCACTTTGCCAAAGCACAGCCCCCACACCACTAGAGGGATGTCTCCAACCACCAACTTACCGTCCTAAGACAAGGCCGAGTATAGCCCACAACGATCTCCGCCATGGCACAACCCAAGGGGGGGGGGGGGCGCCAACCCAGACAGGAAGACCACGTCAGTGACTCAACCCACTCAAGTGACGCACCCCTCCCATGGACGGCATGGAAGAACACCAGTAGGCCAGTGACTCAGCCTCTGTAAAAGGGTTAGAGGCAGAGAATCCCAGTGGAAAGAGGGGAACCGGCAAGGCAGAGACAGCAAGGGCGGTTCGTTGCTCCAGCCTTTCCGTTCACCTTCACACTCCTGGGCCAGACTATACTTAATCATAGGACCTACTGAAGAGATAAGTCTTCAGTAAAGACTTAAAGGTTGAGACTGAGTCTGCGTCTCTCACATTGGTAGGCAGACCATTCCATAAAAATGGAGCTCTATAGGAGAAAGCCCTACCTCCAGCCGTTTGCTTAGAAATTCTAGGGACAATTAGGAGGCCTGCGTCTTGTGACCGTAGCGTACGTGTAGGTATGTACGGCAGGACCAAATCGGAAAGATAGGTAGGAGCAAGCCCATGTAATGCTTTGTAGGTTAGCAGTAAAACCTTGAAATCAGCCCTTGCCTTAACAGGAAGCCAGTGTAGGGAGGCTAACACTGGAGTAATATGATCAAATTTTTTGGTTCTAGTCAGGATTCTAGCAGCCGTATTTAGCACTAACTGAAGTTTATTTAGTGCTTTATCCGGGTAGCCGGAAAGTAGAGCATTGCAGTAGTCCAGCCTAGAAGTAACAAAAGCATGGATTAATTTTTCTGCGTCATTTTTGGACAGAAAATTTCTGATTTTTGCAATGTTACGTAGATGGAAAAAAGCTGTCCTTGAAACAGTCTTGATATGTTCTTCAAAAGAGAGATCAGGGTCCAGAGTAACGCCGAGGTCCTTCACAGTTTTATTTGAGACGACTGTACAACCATCCAGATTAATTGTCAGATTCAACAGAAGATCTCTTTGTTTCTTGGGACCTAGAACAAGCATCTCTGTTTTGTCCGAGTTTAAAAGTAGAAAGTTTGCAGCCATCCACTTCTTTATGTCTGAAACACAGGCTTCTAGCGAGGGCAATTTTGGGGCTTCACCATGTTTCATTGAAATGTACAGCTGTGTGTCGTCTGCATAGCAGTGAAATTTAACATTATGTCTTCGAATGACATCCCCAAGAGGTAAAATATATAGTGAAAACAATAGTGGTCCTAAAACGGAACCTTGAGGAACACCGAAATTTACAATTGATTTGTCAGAGGACAAACCATTCACAGAGACAAACTGATATCTTTCCGACAGATAAGATCTAAACCAGGCCAGAACTTGTCCATGTAGACCAATTTGGGTTTCCAATCTCTCCAAAAGAATGTGGTGATCGATGGTATCAAAAGCGGCACTAAGATCTAGGAGCACGAGGACAGATGCAGAGCCTCGGTCTGACGTCATTAAAAGGTCATTTACCACCTTCACAAGTGCAGTCTCAGTGCTATGATGGGGTCTAAAACCAGACTGAAGCGTTTCGTATACATTGTTTGTCTTCAGGAAGGCAGTCAGTTGCTGTGCAACAGCTTTTTCTAAAATTTTGGAGAGGAATGGAAGATTCGATATAGGCCGATAGTTTTTTATAATTTCTGGATCAAGATTCGGCTTTTTCAAGAGAGGCTTTATTACTGCCACTTTTAGTGAGCTTGGTACACATCCGGTGGATAGAGAGCCGTTTATTATGTTCAACATAGGAGGGCCAAGCACAGGAAGCAGCTCTTTCAGTAGTTTAGTTGGAATAGGGTCCAGTATGCAGCTTGAGGGTTTGGAGGCCATGATTATTTTCATCATTGCGTCAAGAGATATAGTACTAAAACACTTTAGTATCTCCCTTGATCCTAGGTCCTGGCAGAGTTGTGCAGACTCAGGACAATGGAGCTTTGGAGGAATACCCAGATTTAAAGAGGAGTCTGTAATTTGCTTTCTAATGATCATGATCTTTTCCTCAAAGAAGTTCATAAATTTATTACTGCTGAAGTGAAAGCCATCCTCCATTTGCGAAGGCTGCTTTTTAGTTAGCTTTGCGACAGTATCAAAAAGAAATTTCGGATTGTTCTTATTTTCCTCAATTAAGTTGGAAAAATAGGATGATCGAGCAGCAGTAAGGGCTCTTCGATACTGCACGGTACTGTCTTTCCAAGCTAGTCGGAAGACTTCCAGTTTGGTGTGGCGCCATTTCCGTTCCAATTTTCTGGAAGCTTGCTTCAGAGCTCGTGTATTTTCTGTATACCAGGGAGCTAGTTTCTTATGACAGATGTTTTTAGTTTTTAGGGGTGCAACTGCATCTAGGGTATTGCGCAAGGTTAAATTGAGTTCCTCGGTTAGGTGGTTAACTGATTTTTGTCCTCTGACGTCCTTGGGTAGGCAGAGGCAGTCTGGAAGGGCATCAAGGAATCTTTGGGTTGTCTGAGAATTTATAGCACGACTTTTAATGCTCCTTGGTTGGGGTCTGAGCAGATTATTTGTTGCAATTGCAAACGTAATAAAATGGTGGTCCGATAGTCCAGGATTATGAGGAAAAACATTTAGATCCACAACATTTATTCCATGGGACAAAACTAGGTCCAGAGTATGACTGTGGCAGTGAGTAGGTCCAGAGACATGTTGGACAAAACCCACTGAGTCGATGATGGCTCCGAAAGCCTTTTGGAGTGGGTCTGTGGACTTTTCCATGTGAATGTTAAAGTCACCAAAAATTAGAATATTATCTGCTATGACTACAAGATCCGATAGGAATTCAGGGAACTCAGTGAGGAACACTGCATATGGCCCAGGAGGCCTATAAACAGTAGCTATAAAAAGTGAGTGAGTAGGCTGCATAGATTTCATGACTAGAAGCTCAAAAGACGAAAACGTCATTGTTTTTTTTTTTTTGTAAATTGAAATTTGCTATCGTAAATGTTAGCAACACCTCCGCCTTTGCCGGATGCACGGGGGGTATGGTCACTAATGTAACCTGGGGGTGAGGCCTCATTTAACACAGTAAATTCATCAGGCTTAAGCCATGTTTCAGTCAGGCCAATCACATCAAGATTATTATCAGTGATTAGTTCATTGACTATAACTGCCTTGGAAGTGAGGGATCTAACATTAAGTAACCCAATTTTGAGATGTGAGGTATCACAATCTCTTTCAATAATGGCAGGAATGGAGGAGGTCTTTATACTAGTGAGATTGCTAAAGCGAACACCGCCATTTTTAATTTTGCCCAACCTAGATCGAGGCACAGACACGGTCTCAATGGGGAAAGCTGAGCTGACTACACTGACTGTGCTAGTGGCAGACTCCACTAAGCTGGCAGGCTGGCTAACAGCCTGCTGCCTGGCCTGCACCCTATTTCATTGTGGAGCTAGAGGAGTTAGAGCCCTGTCTATGTTCGTAGATAAGATGAGAGCACCCCTCCAGCTAGGATGGAGTCCGTCACTCCTCAACAGGCCAGGCTTGGTCCTGTTTGTGGGTGAGTCCCAGAAAGAGGGCCAATTATCTACAAATTCTATCTTTTGGGAGGGGCAGAAAACAGTTTTCAACCAGCGATTGAGTTGTGAGACTCTGCTGTAGAGCTCATCACTCCCCCTAACTGGGAGGGGGCCAGAGACAATTAATCGATGCCGACACATCTTTCTAGCTGATTTACACGCTGAAGCTATGTTGCGCTTGGTGACCTCTGACTGTTTCATCCTAACATCGTTGGTGCCGACGTGGATAACAATATCTCTATACTCTCTACACTCGCCAGTTTTAGCTTTAGCCAGCACCGTCTTTAGATTAGCCTTAACGTCGGTAGCCCTGCCCCCTGGTAAACAGTGTATGATCGCTGGATGATTAGTTTTAAGTCTAATACTGCGGGTAATGGAGTCGCCAATGACTAGGGTTTTCAATTTGTCAGAGCTAATGGTGGGAGCCGTCGGCGTCTCAGACCCCACAACGGGAGGAGTAGAGACCAGAGAAGTCTCGGCCTCCGACTCCGACTCGCTTAATGGGGAGAACCGGTTGAAAGTTTCTGTCGGCTGAATAAGCGACACCGGTTGAGCATTCCTACAGCGTTTCCCTCCAGAAGCCATGAGAAAGATGTCCGGCTGCGGGGACCGTGCGAGGGGGTTTATACTAACGTTACTATCTGTACTTACTGGTGGCACAGACGCTGTTTCATCCTTTCCTACACTGAAATTACCCTTGCCTAACGATCGCGTCTGAAGCTGGGCTTGCAGCACAGCTATCCTTGCCGTAAGGCGATCGTTCTCCTGTATATTATAAGTACAACGACTGCAATTAGAAGGCATCATGTTAATGTTACTTAGCTTCGGCTGTTTGAAGTCCTGACGAACCATGTCCAGATAAAACCTCCGGGGTGAAAAAGTTGAATGAAAAAAGTTGAGTGAGGGAAAAAGTAAAAATATACGGTAATGAAAAAGTAAAAAACCGTCAGGTATCAAAGTAAGATCGGCAACAAAAACGCACAGCAGCGTAAACAAGTCTGCAAGTTGTGACCGGAAACAGGACCATTCAGTTATCATTGTTTTATTTTACTGCAGAGCCCCTAGCCCAACTCAACATGCCTCAGATACCTCTTTTGTCCCACCTCCCACACATGTGGTGAACTCACCTAGCATAACCAGTGCCTCCAGAGATGCAACCTCTCTCATTGTCACTCAATGCCTGGGTTTACCTCCACTGTACCCGCAACCTACCATACCCCTGTATGTACATTATGCCCTGAATCTATTCTACCACACCCAGAAATCTGCTCCTTTTATTCTCTGTCCCCAACGCACTAAACAACCAGTTTTGATAGCCTTTACCCTCATCCTACTCCTCCTCTGTTCCTCGGGTGATGTGGAGGTTAACCCAGGCCCTGTGTGTCCCCAGGCGCTCTCATTTGTTGACTTCTGTAACCGTAAAAGCCTTGGTTTCATGCATGTTAACATCAGAAGCCTCCTCCCTAAATTTGTTTTACTCACTGCTTTAGCACACTCCGCCAACCCCGATGTCCATACCGTGTCTGAATCCTGGCTTAGGAAAGCCACCAAAAATTCGGAGATTTCCATCCCCAACTACAACATTTTCCGTTAAGATAGAACTGCCAAAGGGGGAGGAGTTGCAATCTACTGCAGAGATAGCCTGCAAAGTTCTGTCATACTTTCCAGGTCCTTGCCCAAACAGTTCGAGCTTCTAATTTTAAAATGTATATCTCCAGAAATAAGTCTCTCAATGTTGCCGCCTGTTGTAGACCCCTTTCAGCTCCCAGCTGTGCCCTGGACACCATATGTGAATTGATTGCCCCCCATCTATGTTCAAATTTCGTTCTGCTGGGTGACAAACTGGGATATGCTTAACACCCCGGCCGTCCTACAGTGGGGGAAAAAAGTATTTGATCCCCTGCTGATTTTGTATGTTTGCCCACTGACAAAGAAATGATCAGTCTATAATTTTAAATTTAGAACTAAGACCAGATATAGCCCTAGGTTCACTCCAGATCTGACTGCCCTCGACCAGCACAAAAACATCCTGTGGCGTACTGCACTAGCATCAAATAGTACCCGCGATATGCAACTTTTCAAGAAAGTCAGGAACAAATACACTCAGTCAGTTAGGAAAGCTGAGGCTAGCTTTTTCAAACAGAAATTTGCATCCTGCAGCTCTAACTCCAAAAAGTTCAGGGGGACTGTAAAGTCCATGGAGAATAAGAGCACCTCCTCCCAGCTGCGCACTGCACTGAGGCAAGGAATCACTGTCACTACCGATAAATCCACAATAATCAAGAATTTCAATTAGCATTTCTCTACGGCTGTCCATGCTTTCCTCCTGGCTACCCCAACCCCGGCCAACAGCTCTGCACCCCCCGCAGCTACTTGCCCAAGCCTCCCCAGCTTCTCCTTCACCCATATCCAGATAGCAGATGTTCTGAAAGAGCTGCAAAACCTGGACCCGTACAAATCAGCTGGGCTAGACAATCTGGACCCTCTCTTTCTAAAATTATCCGCCGCCATTGTTGCATCCCCTATTACTAGTCTGTTCAACCGCTCTTTCATATCGCCCGAGAATCCTAAAGATTGGAAAGCTGCCGCGGTCATCCCCCTCTTCAAAGGGGGTGACACTCTAGACCAAAACTGTTACAGACCTATATCCATCCTGCCCTGCCTTTTCAAAGTCTTTGAAAGCCAAGTTAATAAACAGATAACTGACCATTTCAAATCCCACTGCACCTTCTCCGCTATGCAATCTGGTTTCCGAGCCGGTCACGGGTGCACCTCAGCCACGCTCAAGGTCCTAAACGATATCATAACCGCCATCAATAAAAGACAGTACTGTGCAGCCGTCTTCATTGACCTGGCCAAGGCTTTCGACTCTGTCAATCACTGTATTCTTATCGGCAGACTCAACAGCCTTGGTTTCTCAAATGACTGCCTCGCCTGGTACACTAACTACTTCTCAGATAGAGTTCAGTGTATCAAATCAGAGGGCCTGTTGTCCGGACCTCTGGCAGTCTCTATGGGCTTGCCACAGGGTTCAATTCTCGGGCCGACCCTTTTCTCTGGATATAACAATGATGTCGCTCTTGCTGCAGGTGATTCCTTGATCCACCTCTACGCAGACGAAACTATTCTGTATACATCTGTCCCTTCTTTGGACACTGTGTTAACCTGTCTGGGCTAGGGGGCAGTATTTTCACGGCCGGATAAAAAACGTACCCGATTTAAACTGGTTACTACTCTTGCCCAGAAATGAGAATATGCATATAATTAGTAGTTTGGATAGAAAACACTCTAAAGTTTCTAAAACTGTTTGAATGGTGTCTGTGAGTATAACAGAACTCATATGGCAGGTCAAAACCTGAGAAGATTCCATACAGGAAGTGCCCTGTCTGACAATTTGTTGTCCTTCTGTTGCATCTCTATCAAAAATACAGCATCTGTGCTGTAATGTGACACTTTCTAAGGCTTCCATTGGCTCTCTAAAGCCGCCAGAAAGTGGAATGGGGTGTCTGCTGTCTCTGGGCAATGTACAGCAGCAGAGTTTGTAAGTGGTCAGCCTGGGGACAGTGAGACTTAGATGCGCGTTCACGAGACTTCTTTCAGCCTTTGAATGAATACAACGTTGCCCGGTTGGAATATTATCACTATTTTACGAGAAAAGTAGCATAGAAATTGATTTTTAACAGCGTTTGACATGCTTCTAAGTACGGTAATGGAATATTTTATTTTTTTTGTCACGAAATGCGCTCGCGCGTTACCCTTCGGATAGTGACCTGAACGCACGAACAAAACGGAGGTATTTGGATATAACTATGGATTATTTGGAACCAAAACCAACATTTGTTGTTGAAGTAGAAGTCCTGGGAGTGCATTCTGACGAAGAACAGAAAAGGTAATCCAATTTTTCTAATAGTAATTCTGAGTTTAGTGAGCCCCAAACTTGGTGGGTGTCAAATTAGCTAGCCTGTGATGGCCGAGCTATGTACTCAGAATATTGCAAAATGTGCTTTCGCCGAAAAGCTATTTTAAAATCTGACATAGCGTTTGCATAAAGGAGTTCTGTATCTATAATTCTTAAAATAATTGTTATGTATTTTGTCAACGTTTATCATGAGTAATTTAGTAAATTCACCGGAAGTTTTCGGTACGATACATGTGACTCCTGGGAAGTGCAGCGTCTACCAGGAGATTTATCGCACAATCGCCCCGTCGATGGGGTGGAAAAAGGTGAGAGCCAAATCGGCATATTCAGGGGGAATGCGCACGGTGGAGACCTGGTCTGGACTCTCCACCATAGTAGCACCAACGGAAACCACTAAACACCTCCCCGAGCACTCTCACGACCACCCCGTGAGAGCCCTCTGTGGCCAAGAAACAGTGGGGTTATGACAAGCTAACCAGGGTAGGCCTAGCACCACGGGAAATGCAGGAGAGTCAATAAGGAAGAGACTAATTCTCTCCTTGTGACCCCCCTGCGTCACCATGCCCAGAGGACCGGTGACCTCCCTAATCAACCCTGACCCTAATGGTCGACTATCTAAGGCGTGAATGGGAAAGGGCACAGCCACGGGAACAATGGGTATCCCTAAACTATGGGCGAATGCTCTATCAATAACATTTCCAGCCACGCCTGAATCGATGAGCGCCTTATGCTGGTAATGCGGGGAAAACTCAGGGAAAGTGAAATACACAAACATATGTGCAACAGAGGGCTCTGGGTGAGAATGGTGTCGGCTCACCTGGTGTGAAGCCAGAGCGCCCTGCCTGCTGCCTCGATACCTAGAGGAACCAACCCGGCACCGACCGGCAGTGTGACCTCTGCGGCCACAGATGGTGAACGAGCTGGAACCCCCTCCAGTCTCCCTGCGCACCGTCCCCTCCCAGCTCCATGGGTATCGGAGAGGGGGTGCGTGGGGATGGAACCAACAGACCCCGATCTGAACGTCCTCGGGTAGCCAGCAGGTTGACCAGCCGGATGGACAGGTCCACCAGCTGGTCGAATGTGAGGGTGGTGTCTCTGCAGGCCAACTCCCGACGGACGTCCTCGTGCAGACTGCAACGATACTGGTCGATCAGGGCCCTGTCATTCCATCCCGCGCCGGCAGCCAGGGTCCGAAACTCCAAGGCGAACTCCTGAGCGCTCCTCGTCCCCTGCCTCAGATGGAAGAGGCACTCACCCGCCGCTCTACCCTCAGGCAGGTGGTCGAAGACTGCCCGGTAGCAGCGGGTGAACTCTTCAAATTGGTCCAAGGCCGCATCTCCGTCTCTCCACAGGGCGTTGGCCCACTCCAGGGCTTTCCCGGAGAGGCACGAGACGAGGGCGGACACCCTCTCACGGCCCATAGGAGCCGGGTGGACGGTTGCCAACAATTGAAAAATTACTTGTGTCATGTGCAAAGTAGATGTCCTAACCGACTTGCCAAAACTATAGTTTGTTTCAACGAGTTTCAATGACTCCAACCAAAGTGTATGTAAACTTCCGACTTCAACTCTATGTACCTTACATATGCATAATACCACAACACAATACCCTGTGAATTGACAACACATCCCAATTTGTGGAGAGTGAGACGTAACATGAATACTCAGCATGCCCATTATAGGTTACAAACTCCAGTGGAACATACAACACATGTCGTTGGCATGTGGCTGGATCACGTCTGGCACATTTGTTACCGACAAACGCATATTAGAATGGTCAGTGGTCAGAATCAAAGGTCACATCCCTCCTGTTGTGTACTATAGGTGTCCGTTAGGGAGGATGTCCACTGGACAGTGCTGTGAAAGGTTTTGACCCAACCTGCCCTACAGCTTGTTTCAGGTCATTTAGCCAATTATAGCTCATGGTTATGCAGAGCAGAGCCAGCAGCAACTCATATTATATATTTTTCTCTTCTCTTCTCTTCACAGGAGAGGGAAAGCATGGATGTTTGAGAACAGGCTAGGGCTATGCCCCAAATGGTACCCTAGTCCTTTTAGTGCACTGCTTTTGACCAGAGTCCTACAGGCCCTTGTTAAAAATAGTGCACTTTTAAAAGGAAATGGGGTGCCATTGGGGACACAATTATATCAATATCAAAACAATTCATCTAGTGGCTTTATGAAAAGGCTTCTTGTTCAAATTAGCCACTGTTTTAATTGGGTTTAGGGCTGCTGCTGCGGGGGGAAACAGTTGTTAAATTATAGTGTCCTTCATCCCAAAGAGTTGAGGTAAAGTACAATATTTTGACAGTGTTTGTTTATACTTCAGAGAAGCATGTTTTCACATGCATTCACTTTCTGTCCACATCCGTTCCATTAGAATTCAGTTGGGGCCCAGCATGTCATTTACTGCACCAGCTGTTTAGGGTGTAGCACTGCATTTCATTCTTTCTCCGTCTACATTATTAAGAGGCTTAACCTACAGGAGATAGGCAGAGAAGTTCTCTGTGAGTCAAACCACTGTCTGAGTTGTAAATGGCACCCTATGCCCTATGATGCACTACTTTTGGTAAAAAGTAGTGCTTTATTAAGCGAATAGAGTGCCATTTGGCTCAGGAGGGTAATGTAATTGCAAACATGTGTCCATGGAGACAACAGTGTCAGGTAGGGACACTGTAAACCCCAATGCGATATCATTACTCAAGTATTTACCACCTTTCAAATTTTCTGTACTTTTGCATATTTTTTATATTGAATGTTAATAGATCTTTAACCAAAACCTAGATAAAGGGAACCGGAGTGAACAAATAACACAACAATTACATACTTATTTCAATGATTTCATAAACAGAGTATTGCAACACAAAATGTCTGTGTGAAAAGTAAATTGCCACCTTTAGCTGCAATGACTCCAACCAAACACGTCCTGTAGTTGTTGATCAAATCAAATCAAATCAAATGTATTTATATAGCCCTTGTTACATCAGCTGATATCTCAAAGTGCTGTACAGAAACCCAGCCTAAAACCCCAAACAGCAAGCAAAGCAGGTGTAGAAGCACAGTGGCTAGGAAAAACTCCCTAAAAAGGCCAAAACCTAGGAAGAAACCTAGAGAGGAACCAGGCTATGAGGGGTGGCCAGTCCTCTTCTGGCTGTGCCGGGTGGAGATTATAACAGCACATGGCCAAGATGTTCAAATGTTCATAAATAACCAGCATGGTCAAATAATAATATTCACAGTTGTCGAGGGTGTAACAAGTCAGCACCTCAAGAGTAAATGTCAGTTGGCTTTTGATAGCCAATCATTGAGAGTATCTCTACCGCTCCTGCTGTCTCTAGAGAGTTGAAAACAGCAGGTCTGGGACAGGTAGCACGTCCGGTGAACAAGTCAGGGTTCCATAGCCGCAGGCAGAACAGTTGAAACTGGAGCAGCAGCACGGCCAGGTGGACTGGGGACAACAAGGAGTCATTATGTCAGGTAGTCCTGAGGCATGGTCCTAGGGCTCAGGTCCTCCGAGAGAGAGAAAGAGAGAAAGAGAGAGAGAGAATTAGAGAGCATACTTAAATTCACACAGGACACCGGATAGGACAGGAGAAATACTCCAGATATAACAGACTGACCCTAGCCCCCCGACACATAAACTACTGCAGCATAAATACTGGAGGCTGAGACAGGAGGGGTCAGGAGACACTGTGGCCCCATCCGACAATACCCCCAGACAGGGCCAAACAGGAAGGATATAACCCCACCCACTTTGCCAAAGCACAGCCCCCACACCACTAGAGGGATATCTTCAACCACCAACTTACCATCCTGAGACAAGGCCGAGTATAGCCCACAAAGATCTCCGCCACGGCACAACCCAAGGGGGGCGCCAACCCAGACAGGAAGACCACGTCAGTGACTCAACCCACTCAAGTGACGCACCCCTCCTAGGGACGGCATGGAAGAACACCAATAAGCCAGTGATTCAGCCCCTGTAATAGGGTTAGAGGCAGAGAATCCCAGTGGAGAGAGGGGAACCGGCCAGGCAGAGACAGCAAGGGCGGTTCGTTGCTCTAGAGCCTTTCCGTTCACCTCACACTCCTGGGCCAGACTACACTCAATCATAGGACACACTGAAGAGATGAGTCTTCAGTAAAGACTTAAAGGTTCAGACCGAGTCTACATCTCTCACATGGGTAGGCAGACTATTCCATAAAAATTGAGCTCTATTGGAGAAAGCCCTGCCTCCAGCTGTTTGCTTAGAAATTCTAGGGACAATTAGGAGGCCTGCGTCTTGTGACCGTAGCGTACGTGTCGGTATGTACGGCAGGACCAACTCAGAAAGATAGGTAGGAGCAAGCCCATGTAATGCTTTGTACGTTAGCAGTAAAACCTTGAAATCAGCCCTTGCCTTAACCTGTTAGGGCTAGGGGGCAGTATTGACACGGCCGGATAAAAAACGTACCCGATTTAATCTGGTTACTACTCCTGCCCAGTAACTAGAATATGCATATAATTATTGGTTTTGGATAGAAAACACCCTAAAGTTTCTAAAACTGTTTGAATGGTGTCTGTGAGTATAACAGAACTCATATGGCAGGCAAAAACCTGAGAAGATTCTGAACAGGAAGTGGCCTGTCTGACAAGTTGTTGTTCATCTTGGCTCTTTTTATTGAAGACTGAGGATCTTTGCTGTAACGTGACACTTCCTACGGCTCCCATTGGCTCTCAGAGCCCGGGAAAAAGCTGAATGATATCGAGGCAGCCCCAGGCTGAAACACATTATCGCGTTTGGATAGTGGCCGGTCAGAGTACTCTGAGACTCAGGCTCGTGCACGAGGGCACGAGATGTTTTTATTTTCTCTCTCTTTGTACGTATACACGCTTTCCCGGTCGGAATATTATCGCTTTTTTACGAGAAAAAATGGCATAAAAATTGATTTTAACCAGCAGTTGACATGTTTCGAAGAACGGTAATGGAATATTTAGAATTTTTTTGTCACGAAATGCGCCATGCTCGTCACCCTTATTTACCCTTTCGGATAGTGTCTTGAACGCACGAACAAAACACCGCTATTTGGATATAACAATGGATTATTTGGGACCAAACCAACATTTGTTATTGAAGTAGAAGTCCTGGGAGTGCATTCTGACGAAGAACAGCAAAGGTAACAACATTTTTCTTATAGTAAATCTGACTTTGGTGAGTGCTAAACTTGCTGGGTGTCTAAATAGCTAGCCCTGTGATGCCGGGCTATCTACTTAGAATATTGCAAAATGTGCTTTCACCGAAAAGCTATTTTAAAATCGGACATATCGAGTGCATAGAGGAGTTCTGTATCTATAATTCTTAAAATAATTGTTATGCTTTTTGTGAACGTTTATTGTGAGTAATTTAGTAAATTCACCGGCAGTGTTCGGTGGGAATGCTAGTCACATGCTAGTCACATGCTAATATAAAAAGCTGTTTTTTTATATAAATATGAACATGATTGAACAAAACATGCATGTATTGTATAACATAATGTCCTAGGGTTGTCATCTGATGAAGATCATGAAAGGTTAGTGCTGCATTTAGCTGTGGTTTGGGTTTATGTGACATAATATGCTAGCATGAAAAATTTGTGTCTGATTATTTCTGGCTGGGTACTCTGCTGACATAATCTAATGTTTTTCTTTCGTTGTAAAGCCTTATTGAAATCGGACAGTGTGGTTAGATTAACGAGAATCACAGGCTAGCTATTTTGACACCCACCTAGTTTGGCACTCACCAAACTCAGATTTACTATAAGAAAAATTGGATTACCTTTGCTGTTCTTCGTCAGAATGCACTCCCAGGACGTCTACTTCATCCACAAATGTTGTTTTGGTTCAAAATAATCCATAGTTATGTTCAAATATCGTCTGTTTTGTTCTTGCATTCAAGACACTATCCGAACGGTGACGCGCGGACTTGTATCGTGACAAAACATTTCAAAATATTCCATTACCGTACTTCGAAGCATGTCAAACCCTGTTTAAAATCAA
Organism: Salmo salar; assembly: GCF_965601325.2. Lineage (NCBI taxonomy): Eukaryota > Metazoa > Chordata > Actinopteri > Salmoniformes > Salmonidae > Salmo > Salmo salar. Next base: position 36,869,459 of record NC_138299.1, read on the forward strand.
TTTTAATGCGATTTTTCTTGTAAAATAGCGCTAATATTCCGACCGGGAGACGTCTTTTTCGTTCAAAGACTGAAAATCTAAAATGGACTCTTCACGTGCACGCACGCACCCTTCTCATTGTTCTCAGATCGACCACTATCCAAATGCGCTACTGTTTTTCAGCCAGGGACAGCAAAGTCATCATTCAACGTTCTGGCGCCTTCTGAGAGCCTATGGGAGCCTTAGAAAGTGTCACGTTACAGCAGAGATCCTCTGTTTTCAATAAAGAGGGTATAGAAGGCCAAGAAATGGTCAGAGAGGGAACTTCCTGTACAGAATCTTCTCAGGTTTTGGCCTGCCATATGAGTTCTGTTATACTCACAGACACCATTCAAACAGTTTTAGAAACTTTAGGGTGTTTTCTATCTAAATCAAACAATTATATGCATATTCTAGTTTCTGGGCAGTAGTAATAACCAGATTAAATCGGGTACGTTTTTTATCCTGATGTGAAAATACTGCCCCCTACCCTAGAGAGTTTAAAAGGTAATTTACCACCTTCACAAGTGCAGTCTCAGTGCTATGATGGGGTCTAAAACCAGACTGAAGCGTTTCGTATACATTGTTTGTCTTCAGGAAGGCAGTGAGTTGCTGCACAACAGCTTTTTCTAAAAATTTTGAGAGGAATGGAAGATTCGATATAGGCCGATAGTTTTTTATATTTATGGGTCAAGGTTTGGCTTTTTCAAGAGAGGCTTTATTACTGCCACTTTTAGAGAGTTTGGTACACATCCGGTGGATAGAGAACCGTTTATTATGTTCAATATAGGAGGGCCAAGCACAGGAAGCAGCTCTTTCAGTAGTTTAGTTGGAATAGGGTCCAGTATGCAGCTTGAAGGTTTAGAGGCCATGATTATTTTCATCATTGTGTCAAGAGATATAGTACTATTAATACTATTGATCAGTCTCTAACGTCGCTGTGGAGGAATTTTGGCCCACTCTTCCATGCAGAACTGCTGTAACTCAGTGACATTTTCGGGTTTTCAAGCATGAACTGTTCGATTCAAGTTCTGCCACAACATCTCAATTGGGATTAGGTCTGGACTTTGACTAGGCCATTCCAAAACTTCAAATTTGTTGATTTTTAGCCATTTTCATGTAGACTTGATTATCTTTTGGATCATTGTCTTGCTGCATGACCCAGCTGCACTTCAGCTTCAGCTCACGGACGGATGGCCTGACATTCTCCTGTAGAATTCTCTGATACAGAGCAGAATTCATGGTTCCTTCTATTAATTAAGGCAAGTCGTCCAGGTCCTGATGCAGCAAAGCATCCCCAAACCATCACACTACCACCACCATGCTTGACCGTTGTTATAAGGTTATTACTGAGGAATTCAGTGTTTGGTTTTCTCCATGTCACGTTGATTGCATTCATTGCAGCTAAAGGTGGCATAACCAGTTATTGGGGGTTAGGGGGCAATTACTTTTTCAGACAGGGGAATTGGTTGTTGCATAACTTTGTTCTATAAATTCATAAAATAAGTATCCATTTTGTTTTGTTATTTGTGAACTCACGTTCCCTTTATCTAATATTAGGTTTTGGGATTACATTCAGTATCAAAAATATGTAAAAATAGAGAAAATCAGAAAGGGGACAAATACTTTGTCACAGCACTGTATCTGAGTACAGTTACTTGAAGTAAAAAAAAAAGAAAATTACGCTCTCACTAAGCCACACCTCCAATATCATTTCCCAGTGTGCCTTGCGTTTTCAAATGAATTGTGGAGTTACCATCCATTACTGTATTGGTTAGTTACAAAGATGTTATTGAATTAGTTAATGTTCGGTCCTGTGGCCTTCACCAAGTAAGTTTCTAGGCTAATGTTATCATTATAATACATTTTTGGAGATAATACATTACATATCTCATAAGGTCTTATTTTGAGGCCTAGCTTTACCCTAATGCAGTGGCCCGAAACTCATGGTTTAAAGGCCATATCAGGCCTCCAAGTAGGTTTGCAAAATTCAATAACTTCTCAGAATTCCCAGGTTGTCGAAAGATTCTGATCTTTTGAATTATTTCCAGGAATCTTCCAACTGGGATTTCTGGCAAATCTGGGAAATTTACCAAAATTTTGCAACCATGCCTACATTATGCTGGCTTGCTAAGTGATGTGTAATTCCTACTGGAATCCAACTGTTGACATTTTTATTCACCCGCAACCTGCATTCATAATGACTGCCAGCGTTAGGAACGGTGTGAGGAGACAACCTAAGCCATTTAAACAACCATTTCAGTAACATGTGTAAAAAATATTACAAAATAATTGGATTAGTTTAGTAAAAAATATGTTATTTATCTTTGTGTAGCATAATATTAATCAATCAATAACTCAATGTGCATGCAAAAACACAGATATTAAAAACAATTACAAAAATTAAACTGCAGTAGAGCATGCTGGGGATTTTTTATTTATTTGGATCATAACTTTAAATAATAGAGTTGATGTGACTTCTCACTTAGTTTTTAGTCAGTACCACAAACATTTTTAGTAATAATGACTTTTCATTGACTTTGAGTTCAACTTACTAGAAGTATTTGAGTTAAAAATGCCTTGGGGTTTACAGCAGTGTTAACAGGCTTGCAGGAGATTGGAGCTGAAGCACTGATGAACAACCTATAATTGCATCAACGGGAGACATTTATCAATTTTGTGAGCAGGAGGTCTATCTCACCAGCACGTCTGGTCTTGTATTGCAGCCTCACTGGTCTGTGCACAGCTTGACCAATTTCCTCTCCTTTTGCTCAATAAAAAACAATAAATCTGGAGTGTGTTGCATCGAGCTGGGAGTGTGTGTGTGTGTGTGTGTGTGTGTGTGTGTGTGTGTGTGTGTGTGTGTGTGTGTGTGTGTGTGTGTGTGTGTGTGTGTGTGTGTGTGTGTGTGTGTGTGTGTGTGTGTGTGTGTGTGTGTGTGTGTGTGTGTGTGTGCCTCAGCCACAGCATCAGTCTAGCCTAATTGCCTGTGCCTGGAGAGCTGACCAATGCACTGACCACATGTGGTGAGCTTCTCTGTGAGGGGGAGTCGGTCAATGGAGTGCGTACAGCCGAGCAGAAAGAGAACATATTCACTTCAGCAGATGTGACCTCACTGTGTACCACTGCCAAGCATTGTGTGTGTGCAGGAGTGTTAGTGGGAGGCGAGGGGCACACACACACACAGCCTGGAAATGAATTTGAACAAACAATCCCAAAGGTCCTGCTATCTTTTATGGTCAAGACCTAAAATACTCTTGTAATCTGAAGAAGAAGAGAAAAAAAGGAATAATAAATCAGTACTTTGCCATGTACGTATAAGGAATGTAAAGAAATGATCTAAATATTGATTGAATATGCTCAAGCGGAACCCATCGCCGCCTTTATAAGAGCATATTAGAATACGGTTATTTCACACATACGGGCTGTGTGATATTGCAGTAATTGTGGGTGTTGTGTGGAGGGCAAACAAAGGGTATCTGCTTATTGTAAAGCTGGGAAAGAAAACGCTTAGCCAACCCTCTGGTCTAATTTAAATTAACTAACAAAGGTACCTTAGCAGAAGGTGAATGCTGAATCTTAATTAAATCTTTGGCTAAAGCTAATTGAATTTGTCTTAATGTAGGGGGATCACAGAGTGTAAAAGAAAAAGGCTGTTGCAAATTAAATCATAACATAGTAGCTAGTCCAGAGGCAGGTTGGAATGTAATGTGCTTTCTGCTCTACGGATAATTATCTCTGTTCTATGGCATTGGCCATTTCTAGCCTCGGATGACCTTTGAGAAAACAACTGCGTAATGGTCGCGCGCTTCATTTCATTATTTTTTATTAATTTCTTGTTGTTGATAGAAGGTAGGAAATAAATGAATGAAGAAGCAAGGATTACAACAAAAGAATAAGAGAGCTTGAAGCCACTGACACACTGATGGAACTCTAACAAAGTTGTTTGAGTTGCGTGTGTTACAAAACAAATACATTGTACTAGTATTAATTGTGGTCCCAAAGCAATATTATAATATATTTATTTCTCATCTAAAGAGCTGCTTGTTTATGGGTTGGTCACAACAGTAGTGTTAAACTCTTCTTGATGGTATTCTCTTCTTGGGTCAATTGCTCATTAACGAGTTGAGTTTGCATCTTCCCTCTCACATCATATATCCGTTGATATGTCAACGCCTGCGCCTAACAACATCTGAGTAATAGCATTTACATAAAGTGTGCTGAATTACAATAATGGGTCATGTAAAGCAGAATGGATAGCATAGTGAAGCAGGGCAACATGAAAACCGATCTGTATTCATGACGATGTATATTGTGCAACTTCAGTGGAAGAAGACTCCTATTGAACAAAACCATACACTCGAGTGTCTACTCACTGGCTTGTCCATCAAATACCTAAACAGCAGTAAGTAAAGCTCAGCTATGTCAGTACACGTCTGGCAGAATGTGAGCGTAAATGTGCAACATGTATTAGGTATGTGGCTATATGAGAAGTGTACAACAGGGGCGAAGTGGAATGTATGTACACTGCTCAAAAACATAAAGGGAACACTTAAACATAACATCCTAGATCTGAATGAGGGAAATAATCTTATTAAATACTTTTTTCTTTACATAGTTGAATGTGCTGACAACAAAATCACACAAAAATAATCAATGGAAATCCAATTTATCAACCCATGGAGGTCTGGATTTGGAGTCACACTCAAAATGAAAGTGGAAAACCATACTACAGGCTGATCCAACTTTGATGTAATGTCCTTAAAACAAGTCAAAATGAGGCTCAGTAGTGTGTGTGGCCTCCACGTGCCTGTATGACCTCCCTACAACGCCTGGGCATGCTCCTGATGAGGTTGCGGATGGTCTCCTGAGGGATCTCCTCCCAGACCTGGACTAAATCATCCGCCAACTCCTGGACAGTCTGTGGTGCAACGTGGCGTTGGTGGATGGAGCGAGACATGATGTCCCAGATGTGCTCAATTGGATTCAGGTCTGGAGAACAGGCGGGCCAGTCCATAGCATCAATGCCTTCCTCTTGCAGGAACTACTGACACACTCCAGCCACATGAGTCACACCAGTCTCACAAGGGGTCTGAGGATCTCATCTCGGTACCTAATGGCAGTCAGGCTACCTCTGGCGAGCACATGGAGGGCTGTGCGGCCCTCCAAAGAAATGCCACCCCACACCATGACTGACCCACCGCCAAACCGGTCATGCTGGAGGATGTTGCAGGGAGCAGAACGTTCTCCACGGCGTCTCCAGACTCTGTCACGTCTGTCACGTGCTCAGTGTGAACCTGCTTTCATCTGTGAAGAGCACAGGGCGCCAGTGGCGAATTTGCCAATCTTGGTGTTCTCTGGCAAATGCCAAACGTCCTGCACGGTGTTGAGCTGTAAGCACAACCCCCACGTGTGGACGTCGGGCCCTCATACCACCCTCATGGAGTCTGTTTCTGACTGTTTGAGCAGACACATGCACATTTGTGGCCTGCGGGAGGTCATTTTGCAGGGCTCTGGCAGTGCTCCTCCTGCTCCTCCTTGCACAAAGGCGGAGGTAGCAGTCCTGCTGCTGGGTTGTTGCCCTCCTACGGCCTCCTCCACGTCTCCTGATGTACTGGCCTGTCTCCTGGTAGCGCCTCCATGCTCTGGACACTACGCTGACAGACACAGCAAACCTTCTTGCCACAGCTCGCATTGATGTGCCATCCTGGATGAGCTGCACTACCTGAGCCACTTGTGTGGGTTGTAGACTCCGTCTCATGCTACCACTAGAGTGAAAGCACCGCCAGCATTCAAAAGTGACCAAAACATCAGCCAGGAAGCATAGGAACTGAGAAGTGGTCTGTGGTCTCCACCTGCAGAACCACTCCTTTATTGGGGGTGTCTTGCTTATTGCCTATAATTTCCACCTGTTGTCTATTCCATTTGCACAACAGCATGTGAAATGTATTGTCAATCAGTGTTGCTTCCTAAGTGGACAGTTTGATTTCACAGAAGTGTGATTGACTTGGAGTTACATTGTGTTGTTTAAGTGTTCCCTTTATTTATTTGAGCAGTATATTATGTTGAGTGTGTAATGACCAGAGTGTCTATTTTGTATACAGCAGTACTTTGTGCCTAAGACAATTTTCCCCTCTGTCCTATGTTGCTTATCTGCTTCTCCTACAATGCTTCTCTGTATACTATGGCACAAATAACTCTGTCCCTCTGTCAGATATAACTGATTCATCCAACTGACATCTTCCACCTCAATATTCTATCTCTCCATCCTCATCACAGAATGTTAATGCACATAGTGGAAGGCCTGTGGGGAGGGGAGAGTCTGATGTGAGGATGAACGTAAGGCATAAGCCTTTGGTCTTTAGTGATTGAAGCTTTGGGGCACTGTCTGTCTGACTTTGATGGAGAGGGTAAGGGATTAGGTCCCTGTGTGGTTTATCTCCTGAGAGATGGTCCCTGTATGATAACGTATAGACCACCTTAATCTGGGGTAAGCATGTTGAACTCTCTCGCCTAGCGCACCTCTCTCCCTTGGCCACAGTCCGTATCACACAAAGACACAGCATGTTAGAGGACTCTGTTCTAATGTGTCATCTATGGCTTTTATGTATGTAGGACAGGTTCTGTGTTACAAAAGAAGACCAGTTTCTTTATTAAAAATAACTCAACGATATTTTCCATTGTCAAAGTGTGGACTCTTCAGGAAACAACGTGTGATCTGGATATGTTGAACAATTATAGAATATACAGTGCTTCAGTGCATATGTCAAAGTGGATGTCAAGAGTTTTTCATTCAAGTTGAAAAAACAATCACTTTATAATAGTTATTCTACATTGTCTGCATTACTGTTGCCAGGACTACGGTAGAGAAAGTGACACTTTCAAGAAATGTCAAAACAATGTCTATCATATATGCCTTCCATTTTCACCCTTTACTGACACACACACATACACATACACACACACACTAGTTACTGCCTTCTGAAAATATGCACGGCACATCAACATTTAATCTGACATGAGGCCAGTTTTAAATAGATCTCACTAATATAGAAGCTAATATATTCATTTTCATGGTGACATGAACCCACTATGGTGACATAAACTCAATATGGTGACATTAACTCAATATGGTGACATGAACCCACTATGGTGACATGAACTCAATATGTTGACATGAACTCAATATGGTGACATGATCTCAAAAGGGTGACATGAACCCACTATGGTGACATGAACCCACTATGGTGACATTAACTCAATATGGTGACATGAACTCACTATGGTGACATGAACCCACTATGGTGACATGAACTCAAAATGGTGACATGAACTCAAAATGGTGACATGAACCCACTATGGTGACATGAACTCAATATGATGACATGAACACAATATGGTGACATGAAATCAATATGGTGGCGTGATCTCAAAATGGTTACATGAACCCACTATGGTGACATGATCTCAAAATGGTGACATGATCTCAAAATGGTGACATGAACTCAAAATGGTGACATGAACTCAATATGATGACATGAACCTGATATGGTGACATGAACCCATTTTAAACAAATCAATCCAAAAAAGGAGAATCTCTCCACAAAATATGGTAGTGTTGTGCCTTAGTTGACTTTCCTTTCTTTCGTCTCACTACAGCGTGGCCGGTACATGTGTCTCTATGGTTCTATCAGTATTTCTGGGTGCAGTACGGTCCCTCTGTGATGCTCCTTCTCAGTCTGCCTACAGGTATAACCCAGACTCCTGGTCCCCTGACAATACAGCCAACAAGCCTCACTGACTCTCACAGGCCCTCCTTGGAGTATCTGCAGGTGTCATGCCTTTGGTCCTTCGCAAGCAGTCTCAAGGAAAAGCTTCTTCTGACTTTTTTGCGGGTATTCAGGTTTTTATGAAAGAAATATATATATGCTGGGATTTGAAAGTGGATATTGATTTCAGTACTAAAATCAGAAATGAATGTGTGCGTACCAATGAAAATCAGCAATGTGTGTGCATGCCGTGAGTGTGTGTGTGTGTGTTTCTCGGATATTCCTTGTCCTGTGATCAGGTAATATGAGGAACAGGGCTATAGACAGTAGTAGTGTCTATGGTGAGGGCCCAGTCAACCAGTGCGTGTTAGAATTATTCATACTGTATGCCACCATAAACAATAGAACATACATGTCAACCCCTCAGGTGTCCTGACAACACCTGCATTGTAGAGATCGTCTGTAGCGCCTCAGATTAATGACTAATGAAATCAACTTAAACTTCCGTCTCCTCGCCACGAAATCAAAATGATATGAGAGGATGACAAACGGGATGAGAGAAAAGAGGATGAGAGCAGGATGACTGAGAAGGAAGGATGAGAACAGGATGACTGAGAAGGAAGGATGAGAACAGGATGACTGATTGAATAGAGGATGAGAACATGATGACTGAGTAAAGAGACGGGTGAGAACAGGATGACAGACAGAAGAGACGGGTGAGAACACGATGACTGAGAGAAGAGAGGATGAGAACAGGATGACTGAGAGAAGATAAGATGAGAACAGGATGACTGAGAGAAGAGAGGATGAAAACAGGATGACAGAGGGAAGATAGGATGAGAACAGGATGACTGAGGGAAAAGACGGATGAGAACAGGATGACTAAGGGAAGATAGGTTGAGAACAGGATGTCTGAGGGAAAAGATGGATGAGAACATCATGACTGACAGATGAGAGGATGAGAACAGCATGACTCAGGGAAGAGACAGAGGAGAACAGGATGACTGAGAGAAGAGAGGATGAGACTAGGACGACTGAGAGAAGGGAGGATGAGAACAGGATGACTGATTGAATAGAGGATGAGAACAGGATGACAGACAGAAGAGACGGGTGAAAACACGATGACTGAGAGAAGAGAGGATGAGAACAGGATGACTGAGGGAAGATAGGATGTGAACAGGATGACTGAGGGAAAAGACGGATAGAGAACAGGATGACTGAGAGAAGAGAGGATGAGAACAGGACGACTGAGGAAAGGGACGGATGAGAACAGGATGACTGAGGGAAAAGACGGATGAGAACAGGATGACTGAGGGAAAAGACGGATGAGAACATCATGACTGACAGAAGAGAGGATGAGAACAGGATGACTCAGAGAAGAGACGGATGAGAACAGGATGACTGAGAGAAGAGAGGATGAGAACAGGACGACTGAGGAAAGGGACGGATGAGAACAGGATGACTGAGGGGAGAGAGGATGAGAACAGGATTTCTGAGAGAAGAGCGGATGAGAACAGGAAGACTGAGAGAAGAAGAAAATAAAGAAAATGAAACACAGTGTGTGAATGCTGTAGGAAAGGTGGTTGAATAAATTAAGGGATGCAATTGATTGAATGCAATAAAAAAAAACGGTCATCGGTATACATTTTTCTCCTTTGGGGGATTTTTTTATGAAATCTATATCAATATGATACTTCACAACAAAATTGAATTGTTGTGATTGGATGGAAGCGAGATGTTTTTGCATCCATAGTGCGACTTGATTGAGCACCGTGCTCTCCTGTCCCACCACAGTGAATACATCACGGCTGATAACTTCTATTTACCCAGTGACATGAATCATTGCTCAATCTAATTGACTAAGCGGAGCCAATGAAGCTGTTGATGCCATGGAAACAGCTAGATGATGAGGCGTGTTTGAAGTGAGTGAATATCTATTTTGGAATTAGCAGCGGTAGAAGGTGATTCTCAGAGAGAGGTATCACCATGGGCTTTGAAGTTTCCATTATCAAATTGAACATGAACAGTCCATTTATTAGTATAATTCCATCCTTTAAATGATAACTCGGAAATGGGTTAGGGTTAATAAGATGAAAGAGAGGAATATTTATTGATTTGGGGGAATTTCATTAACTGAGATGTAACTAATGGAGAGGTAAACACCAGCTCCCTGGAAATATAACTTTAACATTAATGTTAAATATATGTGGAAATACCTTTTGAGAGAGACGAGAGAGAGACGAGAGACAGACGAGAGAGAGACGAGAGAGAGACGAGAGACAGACGAGAGACAGACGAGAGACAGACGAGAGACAGACGAGAGACAGACGAGAGAGAGACGAGAGACAGACGAGAGACAGACGAGAGACAGACGAGAGAGAGACGAGAGACAGACGAGAGACAGACGAGAGAGAGACGAGAGACAGACGAGAGACAGACGAGAGACAGACGAGAGAGAGACGAGAGAGAGAGAGAGAGACGAGAGAGAGAGACGAGAGAGAGAGGAGAGAGAGACGCGAGACAGACGAGAGACAGACGAGAGCGAGACGAGAGCGAGACGAGAGAGAGAGACGAGAGAGAGAGAGACGAGAGAGAGAGAGAGACGAGAGACAGACGAGAGAGAGAAGTGAGAGAGACGAGAGAGAGATGAGACGAGAGAGAGAGAGAGAGAGACGAGAGAGAGAGAGAGAGAGAGAGAGAGAGTGAGAGAGAGAGAGAGAGAGAGAGAGGTAATCCAATAACTACTGTATGTTAATGACATGCCCTTCTCTATTACTCTGATTGTGTTGTTTTGCTATTTCATGCTGCTCCACACCATAATGGATTATCAATATTCCTTTTGTCTCTGTGGAAACCAAATGCATTTTCCTCTCTGATTGACATTTTGTTTATTGGTGGGTCTGTAAAGGTTACATTACCCGCCATAGTGGGCTTGGCCTTTACTCTTAGTAAATGGAGTTGGGTTTTGTCCTCCTTGCTCTATTGAAATGTTAAATGGAAAACTCACACTGTGAAATTATTTACTAAAGGACTGCATCTATTTATTGCCATGGCAACGGATGCTTACAAAGTTATATATTAATGAAAAAGTCTCTAAACTATTGATAACCTCATCACTGACACAACAAACTAGGGCTGGTTGTTGAAGAGCCATTCTACTGATCCCCTCCATATGGTTCCAAAAGAGTTCATACATAATCACTGTGTTGTTTAATTAGTGAATGTGTATATTTTGGAAGAGTTGACATGGAGATCAAACATGGAGGTTAACTTGTCTTGAATATCTGAGAATAATATGTAATTGCTGTACATTTAGCATAGTTAACAATAAAACCATAAACACCCTGTTGATGTATGAACAATTTAAATTAGCTTGAAAATCTGGTACGTCTCCATGGAATTGGTCGGAAATAATGTCTGCTGTGTTTAATAACCAACACGCACACATACCTTCCTGTACCATTGTTTCGCCCATCGACGAGCAAGACTAATTAACTAGTGTACATAACATCCACCGACGTACCTTGTTTTAATGATATCTGGTTGTTGATGTTTCTCCTGTTCCATTGAATGCCACTTTGACCTCAGGAGTCTACAGAGATCTTCTAATGAATAAAGTTAGGCTTTGTTTTTGTCTTTATGACACAATTAACAGGAAGCTCATTAAATGCTTGCTTTGTGTGCCTTGGATTCAAATGAAAGGATAAACAGATTCTTTTGTCAGGTCTACAAGCCAGACAACACAGAAGCTGAATTGTCCTTTATGATTAATAAAAACATGAATTAATAAAAACAAACCAGCAGGTTTGAATGCACTGTTTCTTAATTAGAGTTGTTGTGCTCTATGTGTTCTCTTATCCTGAGAAGGAACAAATAGATTGGGAAAGTGTCCATCATAACTGTGCCAGACATTTATAACAAGGGTATGACATTAATCCTATATTCATCCGATTAATAGACGTTATTTGGAAACATAAGTATTCTTAGTCGGATTAGTACAGGTTTGAGCCCCCATTTGCTTTATAGTGCTGATCAGGGTACCAAACGCTCCAGGATCCGGATATGTGAAAGCACCCTTGAGGTTAGGTCTACAGGGCTCAATAGACTGTGGAAACTGAGGCAACGTATCGAACACTGCTTGGGCCGTACCCTGTCAAGGAGATACACTTCAAATAACACTATTTGACGTGTCACATACATCTGGTACAGCTGCTGCCTTATGCTTGTGTTGATGAATCCCAAAGAATCAAACAAGGGTAGATTATAATTTTAATACTGCAGTGGGCTAAATCAGGGTCACACAGAGTGATTCATGGTAGACATAAACAAACCTCCTTTGAAACAAAAGTATACACCTCTGTAACGTGGGTCGTATAAAGGGGACCAAGGCGCAGCGTGTAGAGTGCTCATATTTACTTTTAATGAATATACTTAAACAAAACAACAAAACGACCGACAACAGTTCCGTCAGGTGACATACACTAAACAGAAAACAACTACCCACAAAACCCAGGAAGAAAAACCCCAACTTAAATATGATCTCCAATCAGAGGCAACGAGGATCAGCTGCCTCCAATTGGAGATCAACCCAAACAACCCCAACATAGAAATAGAAAAACTAGAACTTAAACATAGAAATAGAACAACCCAAAACACCCCCTGTCACACCCTGACCTACTCTACTATAGAAAATTACATCTTACTAGGGTCAGGACGTGACAACCTCACACACATGGTCATGGGCTTAAAAACAAGAAAACACCTGTACCATGTCAGCTATAGAATTGAAATGTATTCAATTTGGAGTTTCCATCCCAATATTACACTTTATATACATCACAGAAAACCTAAATAAAACAAACCGTTTGACATAGAAACACAGGATTTTCGGCGAGTTTTTGTAAATAATCTTTAATAATTATGAAATTATGAAAAGTATTAATAACATTCCACCCATGAGGCCAAAGAGGGCACTTTTTGGTCATTGTCTGCAGGAAAGGGCTACAAACCTTTTAATATTCTGTAGTGTAAAATTGCTACCCAATGGCCTATAAAATGATAAAGATATCATGGTGGTTACGTCTTAAGGCTTGTTACACTTGACCACTGTGTTACTGAATGTGTTTGGAGACTGGGCTGGGGTCTACGATGTGACCCAGATCAGAACAGATATAGTCATTTATTAATCAACAGATGGTTCGCTAAAATTATTTGCACCAAGAAGGTTACATGACTAAAATGAAAAAATATATCCAAATAATGATGTGCTTTGTCAAAAACATATTTTTTGTTTATTTTGTCCCTTCCCCTACCTTCCTCTTCAGGTCAACATTCAACATGTGCAGGGCAGCCAAATGCTAATCGATAAAGTCATTTAAACCAGACACTGGTAATTACCTGACTGTACTTTGCAGGGTCTGTGTTAAACATAAAATATCCAGTCCCAACCTGCAGTATCTGTCCGTACCTACATTTCCAGCCAGCCAGTGCTGCGAGGGGATCCGTCCCAAAATGGATATTGCACTAATTTCGACCAGGGGTCAAAAGTAGTGCACTATGTAGGGAATAGGGCATCATTTGGGATGAGGGGATGGAGTGGGAACAACTATGTATTCCTGTATTCCCTCACTGTTTTCTCCATCAGCTGATGTAATTAAAGGGTCATTTCCTCAGTACCCCCCTGGGTGTCTCAGGCCTTATTGCCTGATTATTACAGAATTAATTCACATTAAACAGGGAGAATTAGGCTGTGCAGAGAAATACTTACTAGTTTTGTTTTTTGTTTTTTTCTCCACTCTTGAAACAGAAGTGTGGCCTGCAGATTTATGGGATGGTTAATTCTCCAGTAGGAAAATCAATGCCACAACACCAGACAGGTTCACCTTGATAACTGCACGCCCCTGATGCATCATCATAACCAAGGATGCTAGGGGTGTTGGGCACCTCATTGGTTCTCCAACACACTACAATACCTGACTTACATTTTATGATGCATATTTACTTCTAGTGTCATACCCAAGAAGACTCCAGGCTGTAATCGCTGCCAAAGGCACTTCAACAAAGTACAGAGTAAAGGGTCTGAATACTTATGTAAATGTGATATTTCTTTTTTTTATAAAGTTGCCAAAAAAATCTGAAAACACGTCCTTTTGGGGTATTGTGTGTAGATTGACAAGGAAAAAACAACAATTTAATCAATTTTAGAAGGCTGTAACACAACAAAATGTGGAAAAAGTCAAGGGGTCTGAATACTTTCCGAATGCACTGTATGTACTGTACATTGTAGTCATTTAGCAGCCATTCTTATGCAGAGTGACTTACAGTACTGAGTGCATACATTTTCGTGTTTTTTTGTACTAGTCCCCCGTTAGAATCGAACCCCCAACCCTGGCATTGCAAACAGACTCCATTTTGATTTCTGTGGTTGCTTCCCATAGCAATGGTAAAACAGAATGTGCAGGGATGTTCTCTCAATAATACCTTTCCAGTGTTGTCAGAGTAACTAATTGAAAGAACCTTTAACAGTCCAACCAGTCATCAACAAACTCGATAGTGCATTTTATACCACCGCAGAAGCATCTGAAACTCACTATCATATTTAAAAAAATAAAATAAAAGCATGCATCGCAGTCAAACAATGCTGAAGACATTTTCTCTCCAGACCATGAGTAAATCCATGATATGGTATTGTCACTGGTGAAGAGCACAAATTCTATAACTGTCAGACCATTCCATGACAAGAAGGATATAAATTCCATCTGCCTGTCACATACACTACGACCATGTCCACACACACACACACACACACACACACACACACACACACACACACACCACACACACACACACACACACACACACACACACACACACACACACACACACACACACACACACACACACACACACACACACACACACACACGACCAGAGCCAGCTCTTTTCTGGAGAAGAGGAAACAGGGATATGGCTCTATCCATGTCTCCACTAAGATACTCCCCTCAGAGCAGTTAACCTGGGGCTAGTGTATGACAAGGTAGATACCCACCCTCAGAGCAGGGTAACCTGGGGCTAGTGGAGCTCTAATTAATTGGTTACAAATGGAGATCTCTCTCTCTCTCTCTCTCTCCACATGCCTGAGAATGGCAGGTGACTTCCAGCCTATAGCTTAGATCAAGCTGCCACATACCTCTCCCAGAGCTTTTGTCGCGTTCACACATTCACAGCCTATTACTGTCAACTGGTTCATACTGCCATCCACACTCCCAGGGTGAATATGCTTTTATATTTGCTGTTAATAATGTGCTGCTAATAAAGTGTTGTTAATAAAGTGTTGTTAATAAAGTGTTGTTAATAAAGTGCTGTTAATAATGTGCTGTTAATAATGTGCTGTTAATAATGTGCTGTTAATAATGTGCTGTCATATGTGCTGTTAATAACGTGCTGTTAATAATGTGCTGTTAATAATGTGCTGTTAATAATGTGATGTTAATAATGTGATGTTAATAATGTGCTGTTAATAATGTGCTGTCATTTGTGCTCTTAATAAGGTGATGTTAATAATGTGCTATTAATAATGTGCTGTCATATGTGCTGTTAATAATGTGATGTTAATAATGTGCTGTTAATAATGTGCTGTCATATGTGCTGTTAATAATGTGCTGTTAATAATGTGCTGTTAATAATGTGCTGTTATTAATGTTATGTTAATAATGTGCTGTTAATAATGTGCTGTCATATGTGCTGTTAATAATGTGATGTTAATAATGTGCTGTTAATAATGTGCTGTCATATGTGCTGTTAATAATGTGATGTTAATAATGTGCTGTTAATAATGTGCTGTTAATAATGTGATGTTAATAATGTTCTGTCATATGTGCTGTTAATAATGTGATGTTAATAATGTGCTGTTAATAATGTGCTGTCATATGTGCTGTTAATAATGTGCTGTTAATAATGTGCTGTCATATGTGCTGTTATTAATGTTATGTTAATAATGTGCTGTTAATAATGTGCTGTTAATAATGTGCTGTCATTTGTGCTGCTAATAATGTTATGTTAATAATGTGCTGTTAATAATGTGCTGTCATATGTGCTGTTAATAATGTGATGTTAATAATGTGCTGTCATATGTGCTGTTAATAATGTGCTGTTAATAATGTGCTGTCATATGTGCTGTTATTAATGTTATGTTAATAATGTGCTGTTAATAATATCCTGTTATATTTGCAGTTAATAATGTGTTATATGTTCTGTTACATGCGCTATTTTATTTGCAGTTAATAATGTGCTGCTAATAATGTGCTGTTATTAATGTGCTGTTAATAATGTGCTGTTACACAGTTGAAGTCGGAAGTTTACATACAGTTGAAGTCGGAAGTTTACATACACTTAGGTTGGAGTCATTTAAACTCGTTTTTCAACCACTCCGCAAATTTCTTGTTAACTAACTATAGTTTTGGTAAGTTGGTTAGGTCATCTACTTTGTACATGACACAAGTAATTTTTCTAACAATTGTTTACAGAGAGATTATTTCACTTATAATTCACTTTATCACAATTCCAGTGGGTCAGAAGTTTACATACACTAAGTTGACTGTGCCTTTAAACTGCTTGGAAAAATCCAGAAAATGATGTCATGGCTTTAGAAGATTCTGATAGGCTAATTGACATCATTTGAATCAATTGGAGGTGTACCTGTGGATGTATTTCAAGGCCTACCTTCAAACTCAGTGCCTCTTTGCTTGACATCATGGGAAAATCTAAAGAAATCAGCTAAGACCTCAGAAAAAAAATTGTAGACCTCCACAAGTCTGGTTCATTCTTGGGAGCAATTTCCAAACGCCTGAAGGTACCACGTTCATCTGTACAAACAATATACGCAAGTATAAACACCATGGGACCACACTGCCATCATACCGCACAGGAAGGAGACGCTTTCTGTCTCCTAGAGATTAACGTACTTTGGTACAAAATGTGCAAAAAATCCCAGAAAAACAGCAAAGGACCTTGTGAAGATGCTGGAGGAAACAGGTACAAAAGTATCTATATCCACAGTCAAACGAGTCCTATATCGACATAACCTGAAAGGCCGCTCAGCAAACAAGAAGCCACTGCTCCAAAACCGCAAGAAAAAAGCCAGACTACGGTTTGCAACTGCACATGGGGACAAAGATTGTACTTTTTGGAGAAATGTCCTCTGGTCTGATGAAACAAAAATAGAACTGTTTGGCAATAATGACCATCGTTATGTTTGGAGGAAAAAGGGGGAGGCTTGCAAGCCGAAGAACACCATCCCAACCATGAAGCACGGGGTGGCAGCATCATGTTGTGGGGGTGCTTTGCTGCAGGAGGGCCTGGTGCACTTCACAATATAGATGGCGTCATGAGGAAGAAAATTATGTGGATATATTGAAGCAACATCTCAAGACATCAGTCAGGAAGTTAAATCTTGGTGGCAAATGGGTCTTCCAAATGGAAAATGTCAATTAGCCTAACAGAAGCTTCTAAAGCCATGACATCATTTTCTGGAATTTTCCAAGCTGTTTAAAGGCACAGTCAACTTACTGAATGTAAACGTCTGACCCACTGGAATTGTGATACAGTGAATTATAAGTGAAATAATCTGTCTGTAAACAATCGTTGGAAAAATTACTTGTGTCATGCACAAAGTATTTATCCTAACCGACTTGCCAAAACTATAGTTAGTTAACAAGAAATTTGTGGAGTGGTTGAAAAACTAGTTTTAATGACTCCAACCTAAGTGTATGTAAACTTCCAACTTCAACTGTATGTGCTGTTATAATGTTTCCGTATCTAGCATCACTCATCTCATATGTATATACTGCACTCCACACTATTCTACGCTATCTTAGTCACTTTTAAATTGTGTGTAAATATTGCATCACCCATGTCATATGTATGTACTGTATTCTATACTATGCCACTGTATCTTAGTCCAATGCCGCTCTGACATACATGTATATATTCTTAATCCATTCCTTACTTAGATTTACGTGTATTTTCGGTATATGTTGTGAAACTGTTAGGTATTACTTGTTAGATATTACTGCACTGTCGGAGCGAGAAGCACAATCATTTCACAAAACCCTCAATAACATCTGCTGAACACGTGTATGTGACCAATACATTTGATTTGATTCGATATATGTACTCTATAATCTATAAAACAAAGGGATAGAGATCATTGGAATACAACATGAGGTAGGTTGAAGAAGGAGTTTACCTTGGTGGTTTTTGTGCTCATTGCCTTACAATAGTTATTTTCACTTCAATCTTAATAGTCTGTGTATGTTCGTATTAAATTCAAGGATATCATTGTTACAAGCCTAGAAAGTGAGAAAAGTACAAGAAAATTATCAATGAAAAAATAAAAGCAGTTAATTAATTAGCTAAATTGCCTGAAACAATCGTTAATCTCTCACATTTGTGACTCCGTGAAAAGGAACAATTTCCTTCTCAACTAATCAAGAGCAATTAGACTGGCATGGTTTTATTGACAACTGAAAGCCTCAGAGTCAACCTCAGAGAAGCAATTATACACCATCAAAGTGGAAGCCTCCTTCATCAATCTCACTAATCATTCCCCTCCGTAGGGATGAATAGGAGGCACAGTCTAACTGTGTGTGTGTGTGCCTGCCTTCATGCATACATGCCTGTGTGCATGCCTTTGTGCATGTGTCTGTGTATGTGCGTGTGTGCACGTGTGCGTGCCCTTTAGACACACAAAAACACACACACACACACACATACGTGACAGCATTGCAGTAACATAGGACTGAGTTCATTCCCAACAACATAATTTCAGCCAAATTACAAATGTCCTGATTTGGATGCTACTATGACATCATGGCAGTCACCGATCTGTATTCAAGGTCTATATTGTGGCATTTTGATGAAAGACATGCTTTTACAGCATGACATATGAATGTTGCGTGTGGTGTTTTACATCATAATATTAGCTACAATCCTGAAACGTTCACATCCTAGTATCTTGATTTTTTTTAGAAGTCCCATCTTTTTTGGTCACAAAGAGTCGTAATCTATTTTACAATGTTAAGGCTTTCATTTGTTTTCACACAAAATCAAATCAAATTGAATGTGTCACATGCGCCGAATACAAGTGTAGAGCTTACAGTGAAATGTTTCCTTACAAGCCCTTAACCGACAATGCAGTTTTAAGAAAAATACCAACAAAAAATGTTTGGCTAGATGCTCTTATCCAGAACAACTGGTAACAGTTAAATTTGGTGGAGCTTAAATTGTCCAACAATAATTACATTCTCAGTAAGAGATGTATTGATACCTTCCACCACTGCCTAATAGAGAAACAGAGAGAGGGACCTTTGACACAGAAAGTTGGGCCAAACTCTTCATTTAACCTCAGTGGAAACAATCCAACCATTAAACACACATTGGTAAGCATGGCAAATCACATATTATTCTATACCTAAAACCTTGATTTTGGACAAAATTACCTGAATGGACTAATACTATCAAGAAAAAACTGCTAACCAACCAAAACCTGCAAAAGAAACACAAAGGAACGTGGAAATACCATCCAACACAAAACTGAGTGAGTAATGTTCAGTCTGAACTTACTTCTGAAGCCAAAATGTTTTTAAAAATGATCTCTTGGCAGAGGCCTTTGAAGCCCTCATGGCTTATCCTTGTGCGGAGGTCATTACAATACAGTACCCCATGGATATTAAAAACAACACTGCATGGAATAAGTAGAAAAAAAGCTACTCAAGGACAATCCAGAGACACTGTTTGCTGACTGCTACAAAGAGGGGAACATAAGCAACTTAATTTTCCACACAGACCATCCCCTGGCGTGGCACAGTGCTATAAGAGCACACTATCCCTAATCAAATCAAATCAGATTTTATTTGTCACATGCGCCGAATACAACAGGTTCACCTTACAGTGAAATGCTTACTTACAAGCCTTTATCCAACATGGCAGTTTTAAGAAAAAAGTGTTCAAAAAGTATTCACTAAAATGAACTGAAGTTAAAAACAAATAACTCAAATTAAAAATATATGTAGAATTAAAAACAAAAAAAGGAAAACTAATATATAACCTGTTAGGGCTAGGGGGCAGTATTGACACGGCTGGATAAAACACGTACCCGATTTAATCTGGTTACTACTCCTGCCCAGTAACTAGAATATGAATATAATTATTGGCTTTGGATAGAAAACACTCCAAAGTGTCTAAAACTGTTTGAATGGTGTCTGTGAGTATAACAGAACTCAAATGGCAGGTCAAAACCTGAGAAGATTCTGTACAGGAAGTACCCTGTCTGACCATTTCTTGGCCTTCTTTGTCATCTCTATCCAAAACAAAGGATCTCTGCTGTTACGTGACACTTCCTATGGCTCCAATGGGCTCTCAGAGGGCGGCAAAAAGCTGAATCGTGGCTTTGCAGGCTCTGGCTGAAAAAAAGTAGCGCGTTTGGGTAGCGCGTCTGTGAGACTCAGGCGCGTGCCCGCGTCGACCGAATGCTTTGTTTTCTTTCCTCTGTTTACCTAAACGCAGATTCCCGGGCGGAATATTATCGCTTTTTTACGAGAAAAATGGCATAAAAATGGATTTTAAACAGCGGTTGCCATGCTTTGAAGTACGGTAATGGAATATTTAGAATTTTTTTGTCAGGAATTGCGCCATGCTCGTGACCCTTATTTACACTTCGGATAGTGTCTTGGAACGCACGAACAAAACGGCGCTATTTGGATATAACGATGGATTATTTTGGACCAAACCAACATTTGTTATTGAAGTAGCAGTCCTGGGAGTGCATTCTGACGAAGAACATCAAAGGTAATCAAACTTTTGTAATAGTAAATCTGACTTTGGTCAGGGCTAAACTTGGTGGGTGTCTAAATAGCTAGCCGTGATGGCTGGGCTATCTACTGAGAATATTGCAAAATGTGCTTTCACCGAAAAGCTATTTTAAAATCGGACACCTCGATTGCACAAAGGAGTTCTGTATCTATAATTCTTAAAATAATTGTTATGTTTTTTGTGAACTTTTGAATGGTGTCTGTGAGTATAACAGAACTCATATGGCAGACAAAAACCTGAGAGATTCCTTTACAGGAAGTGGCCTGTCTGACCATTTATTGGCTTTCTTTGACATCTCTTTCCAAAACAAAGGATCTCTGCAGTAACGTGACACTTCCCACGGCTCCCATAGGCTCTCAGAGCCCGGGCTCTCAGAGCCCGACTGCCTCATGCCTACTCCTCTCTATGCTTGTGACAGGTTGATGTATTCTAAATGAAATGATAAAATATACAGACCACAAATTCCAATTGGCTATACTTAAACCCTTTTGACATCATCCTCAGCTCTGGCATATTCCCCAATATTTGAAACCAAGAAAAAAGTCAAATTTGACCCAGTTACTACCGGGGGATATGCATCAACAGCAACCTTGGGAAAATCCTCTGCATTATCATTGACATCAGACTTGTACATTTCCTCATCGAAAACCGTGTACTGAGCAAATGTCAAATTGTCTTTTTGACATATTATGTATGACAGACCACGTATTCACCCTGCACACCCTAATTGACAAACAAACAAACCAAAACAAAGGCAAAGTCTTCTCATACTTTGTTGATTTCAAAAAAGCTTTTGACTCAATTTGACATGAGGCCCTGCTATGCAAATAGTTGGAAAGTGGTGTTGGGGGAAAAACATATGACATTATATACTCCATGTACACAAACAAGTGTGCATTTAAAATTGGCAAAAAAACAAACACATTTCTTTCCACAGGTCCGGGGTGAGACAGGGATGCAGCTTAAGCCCCACCCTCTTCAACATATATATCAATGAATTGGCGAGGGCACTAGAACCGTCTGCAGCTCCCGCTCCTGACCCTACTAGAATCTGAAGTCAAATGTCTTCTGTTTGTTGATGATCTGGTGCTTCTGTCCCCAACCAAGGAGGGCTTACAGCAGCACCTAGATCTTCTGCACAGATTCTTTCAGACCTGGGCCCTGACAGTAAATCTCAGTAAGACAAAAATAATGGTTTTCTAAAAATGGTCCAGTTGCCAGGACCACAAACCAAATTCTATCTAGATACCGTTGCCCTAGAGCACACAAGAAACTATACATACCTCGGCCTAAACATCAGCGCCACAGGTAACTTCCACAAAGCTGTGAACAAACTGAGAGACAAGGCAAGAAGGGCCTTCTATGCTATCAAAAGGAACATAATATTCTACATATCAATTATGATCTGGCAAAGTACTTGAATAAGTTATAGAACCCATTGCCCTTCATGGTTGTGAGGTCTGGGGTCCGCTCACCAAACAAGATTTCACAAAATGGGACAAAACACCAAATTTAGACTTTGCATGCAGAATACTGCAAAAATGTATTCCGTGTACAACCACCAAATAATGCATGCAGAGTATAATTAGGCTGATACCCGTTAATGATCAAAATCCAGAAATGAGAAGTTAAATTCTACAACCACCTAAAAGGAAGCGATTTCCAAACCTTCCATATCAAAGCCATCATCTACAGAGAAATTAACCTGCAGAAGAGCCCACTAAGCAAGCTGGTCCTAGGGCTATGTTCACAAACACAAACAGACCACACAGAGCCCCAGGACAGCAATACAAACAGACCCATCCAAATCATGAGAAAACAAAAATATAATTACTTGAAACATTGGAAAGAATTTACAAAAAAACTTAGCCAACTAGAATGCTATTTGGCCCTAAACACAGAGTACACAGTGGCAGAATACCTGACCACTGTGACTGACCCAAAATTAAGGAAATCTTTGACTATGTACAGACTCAATAAGCATAGTCTTGCTATTGAGAAAGGCTGCCGAAGGCAGACCTGGCTCTCAAGAGAAGACACTTTGTGGGCGGTGGAAATTGAGCTGCACTTCCTAACCTCCTGCCAAATGTATGACCATATTAGAGACACATATTTCCCTCAGATTACACAGATCCACAAAGAATTCGAAAATAATAATCCAATTTTGATAAACCCCCATATCTATTGGGTGAAATACCACAATAGAGGGAATAAGGCAGACGGCACGCGTCAAACGTTTGATTTATGACCCTATGTCCGGATGACGTGTGCATGCCCAAATATGGGCATCCGGTCAGGACATCCTGGCGGGAAGTTATCACGGGGTTATGCCCATATAAGGGCATCCTGTACCTTTTGTCACGTGTTAGAGTACGTGTTAATTTATGCATATATTGCATCTATTTCTTTGAAGTTGTCATGATGATTGATGTGTAGGGACCTTGTTGAACTGGGGGGAATGTGTTTGAACATTTCAAAGAGGATGGCCCCACACCCCCTATTTTATTGCCCTTAGGGCTGTTGTCTATAAAGCAGGAATGTCCTGGGGGTATTGTGTTGGGGGCAGACGCATTATAAATAAGACCCAGAACAACACAAGCGACCATGGTAAACCACTAAAGAAATTAAACATGGCTTTTGTGATCAGTGGCAAAGCAGTGATGACCGTAACAACGGAAGCAGGACCGCGGCTGGAACATAGAGAAAGGTCCGAGTATAAAGCAACAATATACGATGCGCCAAAAAAGCGGTTTATAAATGTGTATAAAACCCAAATACCACCCGCAACTGCGCTGAAAGATCAAGTGATGATGTCTAATGGACAGCAATGGGGTTATCAGTTTGATTACCAGGCCTGTAGAGTGAAACTCTATACCATAGCCGAAGGAGAAGAAAATGCAGACCAGACTTTAGGAGTGGACTACTGGCAGGTTTTTCGCAAGGTGGTGTGTCCCGAACTGAGAGTTATCACAAAGGGGTATAGCGTGTTCACGGGCTACGAGACCCGTTGGGAAGGTACCCCTGACTCCTCAGGAAGGGTATTTCATAGGGTGAAAATACAAAGAAAGAATGGACTTCCATGTGGATGCGTGGAGTTCTATATCAGCAACAAGGAAACCCACAACCAAAACATTCGTGATGGTGGCCTGACTGGGGATTTTAGGTTGTGCATGCTTATTCCTTTTAAAAGTTTGGATCTAATGGAATTGAAAATGTTAGAGTTGTTGGACGCTCTTTTTGTACAGAGCCAACAGCGGCAGAGCATTTTTCGGCTAAGGAAGTGCATAATATATACGAATCCTGAGGAAAAAGGGTCATCCTCAGAAGGGTCAGCCCCCGAAGAAAGCTAAGTACGCGGCTGCGTTAATTAAATATTGAATATGAACACATCATCCGCTGCGTATTGGTCCACCTTTTCCGACGATGACTTCTCTGTTTCATCTGACGACGAAGACAGCCGTTACATTTTGCACTGAGTCAATTCCTCACGCTGCTGTTTCCAACGTCTTATCATCGACTCATTAAGACCAAGCTCCCGTGCAGCAGCTCTATTTCCTTTTCCAACAGCTAGATCAATCGCCTTCAACTTGAAAGCTGCATCATATGCATTTCTCCGTGTCTTTGCCATGATGAGGGTGACAAAATGACTACCGTAATCAGAATGATGGGAAGTTTGAGAGCGCTCAATTTAATCTAAACAGTAAACCAAAAAGTTGTTTGACCTTAACCCGTTCGGCAATTTCATTGGTCTAATGAAAGCTTCATGCCGCCAAAAAACTGAGCACGTCACAGAATGTGTTTTTTTGGAGAAAAAAAATTTCAAGCGGGAAAAATCCATATATTATCCGCGTCATTGTTTAAGCCGCGAGGTTCAAAGCCTGGGAAAAAAGTTGCGGCTTATAGTCCGGAATTTACGGTAGCCTGTAAAGATTACAATTTATCTTGAAACTCTTGGTACATTTCCCCAAAAGTATTTTTGGTTAGGACACACATGGCCTGTGGATCAGACTTTTTGAGTGCGGTCAACTCATGCTCCCATATCACATTCATTTTCAACCCGTAAGTAGCCTGTAAAGATTCCAATTTGTCTTGAAACTCTTGGTACATTTCCCCAAAAGTCTTTTAGGTTAGGACACACATGGCCTGGGGCACAAAGCAAGATTTACAACCGTGGAAGACACAACCGTTGTACTCAAACACAGTCTCAACACCGTCAATCTGTATGTATCCATCTACATGATAAGGCCCAAACGCCTTCTCAACCCCTATTCAAAGCATGTTGAATAAAAATGTCTTTATCCTGGGCCATGTACTCCAACCATTGAATGGACCCACTAGAGTATGACTTGAATTGGCGTCGGTAGTTGTCAGGCAAGGGGATAGCTATAGATGCTGGAGGTAAAAAAGTGTATACGATAGGTTTTCATGCCTGCCGATGCAATAGTTGTACAACTCCAGGGGTCAATGCCTGCATCTTTGATTACCTCTTCTCTGAATCTGAGGCATCCTTCACGAAGTATAACTACATCGTTGTCACAGTATGACTCCATCTCTTTGTGGAAATCAAAAGTGCTGTGACATACTGTCTCGTACCATGTTATGAATCTCTCTCGCTCTTTGGGAGACATCTGATCACACCGGTACATTTCGGGGCTGGGATAAGATCCAATATAATGTAAATTCTCCTCAGATGTGAAGAAATGGGGAAACCATCCTTTCACAGAGTTCTCAAAACCCAAGGCCTCAGGCATTTGAGCCAATCTCATGGGTAAGAAGCTTAAACTGTCAATGTATCTCTGGTTGAAGGCGGGGTCTACAAAACACAAGATTTTACTACCTTGGGCTATGACACTGGGTGCAACGCCTTGTTGTATCAAGGAATTCAAAAGAAGGTAGGAGTCATAGGCTCTAGAATTGTGAGCTATAAACGTGAAGTTTCTGTACTGGGGTTTTCTGAAGTGTTTTAGAAAGAGGAGTGCACAATTGGGCCCCACTGCCGACCACTTATCACCCTTGAAAGTCATGGTAGATACAAAAATAGGCAAATGAACACCTGATTGCTGATTAGTCTCAAAATCATAAAACACATATTTCTCTGAATGTTCATCTTCAGCCAAGGGCTGAATATAACACTTGTGTGGCACTTCTTGAACCACTTCAGCGTCTCTGCTTTTCAAAGGCCCTTTACAGATTGGGCAATGTATGATTCCACACACATTAGGTTTAGGGCTGTCTATTTTAAGGTTGTAATTGCACTGGCATTTTGGACATTTCTTGTTAATGTCACAACTGCTTACAGATTTACATGCCTTGGGGTGCCATGTTTCAATTTTGTGTTTTTCGTAGCAGTAGGCCGAACGACATGTGCGGTGACAATCCGCACAGGGTGTCAGGTTTAAGGGCTGCATCGGACAATTTTCATCCAGACATACTGAACAGTTATAACGGCACAAGTGCCCCCCCTTTCGGGTGTAGCCTGTATGACAGGCTGGACACACATATGGTGCGCCTAAAAACGCAGTGATGTTGGTAATAGCATAATAATGGTCATTTTGCACATAAAAGTACAGAATCTGAGGATGAGGTTGTGGGTTGTTTTGGAATTTCAAGAGAGCTGCATTAGCTCTACTGTGGTACAAAACCACAATATTGATATTCAGAAAGTTTTCAAATTTGACTATGTCAGAGAATGCCACTGCATCCTGTATACCTAGACCCACGGCAATTTGGAGCTCTCTAGCCTTGTGTAACGCAGCTAGATCAGTACAATCAGGTTTGAGTAAATGTGCTAGGCCTATTGCAAAGCATAGCTTATTACCAGGATTGTGAACGTTTATGAGGTATGCCCTTTTATTGCTTATGATTTCTGATTGCATGAGACTATCTAGTTTCCTTCTCTGCCCCCCTCCACCCTGGGGTTGACGTATTATTTGCACTACAAGCTTGAGGGTCCTATCGGCTATGATGGATAAATTTGATTGAACAAGTCGTTCCAGCAGGGCTATAAATTGATCAGGATCTGCGGCACCGTTGGGTAAAATAAGAGATACAGTGTTTTGCATGCTATCTCCACAAATTTCAAACTGTAAGACATCACGAGGTTCGCCATAATCTGCAACCCTGTCTAACAGTTCGTTCAGAGTATCCAGTATCATTACATAAAAAAACGCTTAGTCAAGATTCTGATTCAGCCATGTGAAATTTAAAAACTGTCGAATCTCTGTATTGCTGAATTTATTTTGGTACACAACCCGGACACTTCTATCAAGACCATCTCCCTCCTGATTTATTAGACAATTTTCCAATTCCTCAAAAACATCGTATTGCGTTTCAGACTCTTCGGACCTGGGAGTTAATGGCGGTGTATGTGTGGGGTCCGGTGTAGAAGATCTTATGCTCTCATTCATATGATTAATTAACCTCTATGGGCTAGGTGGGACGCTAGCGTGCCACCCGTGGTGCACTCCATCAACAGCAGGTGCATTTCAAGAGCGGCAAATTTGAATCCAAATAAATGTCAAAATTCAAATTTTTCAAACATACAACTATTTTACACCCTTTGAAAGATAAACATCTCCTTAATCTAACCACGTTTTACGATTTCAAAAAGGTTTTACGGCGAAAGGATAAATTTAGAGTATGTTAGGACAGTACATTTACAAGAGTTGTGTGTAATGTTTTGTCAATTCAAAGACAGGGTCACCAAAACCATAAAACCAGCTAAAATGATGCACTAACCTTTTACAATCTCCATCAGATGACACTCCTAGGACATTATGTTAGACAATGCATGCATTTTTAGTTCTATCAAGTTCATATTTATATCCAAAAACAGCGTTTTACTATGGCATTGATGTTGAGGAAATCGTTTCCCTCCAATAACCGGCAGTCAAGTCAGCGTCACAAATTAAATAATTAAAATTAGAAAACATTGGTAAAATATTATATTGTCATTTAAAGAATTATAGATTTACATCTCTTGAACGCAATCAACTTGCCAGATTTAAAAATAACCTTACTGGGAAATCACACTTTGCAATAATCTGAGCACTGCGCCCAGAAAAATACGCGTTGCGATACAGACTACACGTCATGTTGGGGAGATCTAAAATCGAAAATACTATGTAAATAATCCATTACCTTTGATTCTCTTCATCAGATGTCACTTCCAGGTATCACAGGTCCATAACGAATGTAGTTTTGTTCAAAAAAGCTCATCATTTATGTCCAAAAATCTCCGTCTTGTTAGCACATGATCTAAGCCAGCCGGACTTCTCGTCATGAACGAGGGGAAAAAATATATTTACGTTCGTTCAAACATGTCAAACGTTGTATAGCATAAATCATTAGGGCCTTTTTTAACCAGAACATGAATAATATTCAAGGTGGACGAATGCATACTCTTTTATAACGTATTGGAACGAGGGTACCCAACATGAACTCGCGCGCCAGGTGTCTAATGGGACATCATCGTTCCATGGCTCTTGTTCGGTCAGATCTCCCTCCAGAAGACTCAAAACACTTTGTAAAGGCTGGTGACATCTAGTGGAAGCAATAGGAAGTGCCAAAATATTCCTCAGCCCCTGTGTTTTTCAATGGGATAGGTTTAAAGGTAATACAACACATCAGGTATCCACTTCCTGTCAGAAAATGTCTCAGGGTTTTGACTGCCAAATGAGTTCTGTTATACTCACAGACACCATTCAAACAGTTTTAGAAACTTTAGAGTGTTTTCTATCCATATATAATAAGTATATGCATATTCTAGTTACTGGGTAGGATTAGTAACCAGATTAAATCGGGTACATTTTTTTTATCCAGACGTGCAAATGCTGCCCCCTAGCCCTAACAGGTTAAAGCTATGAGTTCGGCAGGAATCTGAGAAAACAGGTTTTCATCTATATGAATTATGTCTGATGTTACCCCAGCCTCATTCATTTGGTTAATTAAGGCTTGGAGTTCGGCAGGAATCTGAGATAACAGGGTTTCAACTGTCTGAATTATGTCTGTTGGCTCATCCATTTAGTTAATTAATGATGTGGTATTCTTGTGGTATTCTGGAAGGATCCATGTTACATATAGGTTTTTAGCGCCTGTATTTGCGTTTTTTAATCAGATTGCTGTTTAACAAATGGGGCATTGTTCTATGCCAGAAGGATAGATCTTGACTGTATTGCCTCTTGATTAAAGCCACCATTCATTTGTGTAGCAAGACATTTCTGGATTTTAGAGCCCCGTAAAAGGCAGTGAGAAACCTAGCTTGTTGGATTTCAGGCTCGGGTGTTTCTACCAAAGAATTGGCTGAATTATGAAGGCTGGCTGAATCAAGAAGGCTGGCCACCACGCACAACATCAAATCGTCTACCTCTGAAATGTCATTTAAAACGTTGAAATCATCTGGTTTCGGTGTTTTATTGTGATTGTCCGGTGCGCCGAAATCCTCCGCGGCTCTCGTTGTGTATGGTCTTCTGTGCCGTTATACGCTGGGGAGGAGTCTGAAAGAAAAATACACATACAAAATAGGTTATTAAACATAAAATATATTAGATAAAAATGTCAAATACATTTCAGGTAAAATACTATATATTAACAATATGTAATTAAATTACCTTGGCTTTTTTGACGTGGGCTGTTCTGACAAATCGCGGATACCGGCATTCCAGATTCTGCCAGGCATGTATCGTTGGAGTCTGAAAAAACATTATTTGTCATTGTTTTAACATACTCAATCTTCAAAATATATAAATAATAATAAAAAAATGTATAACTAATAACATATATATATTGGCTTCATACCTTGTCCATAGAGCGCCGTTTCTTGAAGCCGTAGGTTTCCAGCCCAGTAACACTTCTCGGGCCGGGGTGATTCTGCGCAATGCACTTGCGCCTGAGTTCTGCGTTGCATCTTGGGTTCTCGAATATGGCGTGATTGGCTCGAGTTTCCCGGGGGAGTTGATGGGACGGTTATAGCCTCAGTTCTCGGTGTGTTTGAAAAAACGTTCGTACAGAACGGGAGAATAGCATATATTTCATCGGCTCCTCCGTAGTCGTTTAGAGTCCATAATGCAGCAGGGTGTAACGACTGTCTTCTGAAATGAACCAAGGCGCAGCAGGTATGTGAATACTCATTTTTTAATTACCCAACAAAAGGAGTAAAGCATCCACAGGAAACAATAAATGTGACAGCAGCAACAGTTTGCAGGCTAAAAAACGCAGTGCAAAACAACCACCCACAACCCCAAAGAAAAACACACACACCTATATAGGACATCCAATCAAAGGCAACTCAACACACCTGCCTTCAATTGGAAGTC
This sequence comes from Salmo salar, assembly GCF_965601325.2. Lineage (NCBI taxonomy): Eukaryota > Metazoa > Chordata > Actinopteri > Salmoniformes > Salmonidae > Salmo > Salmo salar. The sequence goes on from NC_138299.1 coordinate 36,899,430, forward strand.
CCAATCAACAATACAAACATACCCAACACAAACATGCCACGTCCTGACCAAAACTAAAACACTAGCTCCATCTGCTGGTCAGGACGTGACAGTACCCCCCCTCAAGGTGCAGACCCCGGAATGCACCTACCAACAGAAAAACACCAACAAAAAACCCATAAACAATAACCCCTAAACAATAAGGGAGGGAAGGGAGGGTGGCTGCCATCACCGACAGCACTGTGCTACACCCTCCCTCCCCAACCCACCTATCCTGGAGGTGGCTCAGGTGCAGGCCGTGGACCTCGCTCCACCTCTGGCATCGCCCACTTTGATGGCGCCGATAGCTGCGCCGGGCCGACGGGCCACTCGGGCTGACCCTGGCAGACGGACCACTCGGGCTGGACCGGGGGACAGGAGGGCCCCTCGGGCTGGGCCGGGGGACAGGAGGGCCCCTCGGGCTGGGCCGGGGGACAGGAGGGCCCCTCGGGCTGGGCCGGGGGGCAGGAGGGCCCCTCGGGCTGGGCCGGGGGGCAGGAGGGCCCCTCGGGCTGGGCCGGGGGGCCGGAGGGCCCCTCGGGCTGGGCCGGAGGGACCGGAGGGCCCCTCTGGCTGGGCCGGAGGGCAGGAGGGCCCCTCGGGCTGGGCCGGAGGGCAGGAGGGCCCCTCGGGCTGGGCCGGAGGGCAGGAGGGCCCCTCGGGCTGGGCCGGAGGGCAGGAGGTCCCCTCGGGCTGGGCCGGAGGGCAGGAGGGCCCCTCGGGCTGGGCCGGAGGGCAGGAGGGCCCCTCGGGCTGGGCCGGAGGGCAGGCTGGCCACTCCGGCAGTTCAGGGCAGTCTGGCCACTCCGGCAGTTCAGCGCAGTCTGGCCACTCCGGCAGTTCAGCGCAGTCTGGCCACTCCGGCAGTTCAGCGCAGTCTGGCCACTCCGGCAGTTCAGCGCAGTCTGGCCACTCCGGCAGTTCAGCGCAGTCTGGCCACTCCGGCAGTTCAGCGCAGTCTGATCTCTCTGGCGACTGTTGACTGGCGGGCAGCTCTGACGACTGTTGACTGGCGGGCAGCTCTGACGACTGTTGACTGGCGGGCAGCTCTGACGACTGTTGACTGGCGGGCAGCTCTGGTGACGGTTGACTGGCGGGCAGCTCTGGTGACGGTTGACTGGCGGGCAGCACTGACGACTGTTGACTGGCGGGCAGCTCTGACGACTGTTGAATGGCGGGCAGATCTGACGACTGTTGACTGGCGGGCAGATCTGACGACTGTTGACTGGCGGGCAGATCTGACGACTGTTGACTGGCGGGCAGCTCTGACGACTGTTGACTGGCGGGCAGCTCTGACGACGGTTGACTGGCGGGCAGCTCTGGTGACGGTTGACTGGCGGGCAGCTCTGGTGACTGTTGACTGGCGGGCAGCACTGACGACTGTTGACTGGCGGGCAGATCTGACGACTGTTGAATGGCGGGCAGATCTGACGACTGTTGACTGGCGGGCAGATCTGACGACTGTTGACTGGCGGGCAGATCTGACGACTGTTGACTGGCGGGCAGCTCTGACGACTGTTGACTGGCGGGCAGCTCTGGCGACTGTTGACTGGCGAGGCTGGGTTCACGCACTTGAAGCCTGGAGCGTGGTGCTGGTACTGGGCGTACCAGATTGTGAACACGCACCTCCATGCTAGTGCGGGGAGCTGGCCTGGGGCTCCATTCTTTCCCCGCAAAACTCCCCTTGTGCCCCCCCCTAAAAAATTATTGGGGGTGCCTCTCGGTCTCCCTTACCTCGCCAGCCTTCTTCCGCTGCTTGGTCCTTTGGTGGGTGGTTCTGTAACGACTGTCTTCTGAAATGAACCAAGGCGCAGCAGGTATGTGAATGCTCATTTTTTAATTACCTAACAAATGAGTAAAGCATCCACAGGAAACAATAAATGTGACAGCAGCAACAGTTTGCAGGCTAAAAAACGCAGTGCAAAACAACCACCCACAACCCCAAAGAAAAACACACACACCTATATAGGACTTCCAATCAAAGGCAACTCAACACACCTGCCTTCAATTGGAAGTCCCAATCAACAATACAAAAATACCCAACACAAACATGCCACGTCCTGACCAAAACTAAAACACTAGCTCCATCTGCTGGTCAGGACGTGACACAGGGATCCTTCTTGGCTGACTGTCAGCTGTAAACACAAAAATAGATTTTAATATAGGGTGCACACTTTTTGTTTTTAAAGTATAAATATTGTTATGGATTTTATTATTGGACTTACGTCGAAAATAGTGTGATGGTGAAGGGCTTCATAAATGATCGGGCGCAGTTTGCTTCTGAGAATCCCTGTCTAACGCTGTCGGTTCCCAATCAATTATTCTCGGTAGCAGCTGGGTAAAGGATGGATATCCTACAAACGTTAGATAATATAAACATATATTTATACGAAATATATACATTTGAAATTATAAGAATAAGTGCATTTGACATATTACCTAAAAAATCATTGTCCCCCCGTTTTAGAATATCTGTGAAAAAAACATAACGCCTGTTTAATATTAGAACAATATCAAATTGTAATATCCAAACAATTCCCAGAAAAAATACCTAACACCTCCAAATCTTATATATTATTTTCACTAACTCACCTTCAGAAAGCTCCATTAGGATGGATTCACAGATTATCTTTTAGCTACTCGGGATTCCGCGGTTCTGGGCTGTTGGCCGGGTGTTTGGAGTTGCACTAATGCCTTTCGTACAGAATGGTTAGAATATGATCTGTTTCACTAGCCTCGCTCCGCGGTCGTGTCTCTAACAAGAGATAGTATGTAATGAGTTTACAGAGCGGGGGTGACGTTTTTCGGGCGATATCCTGTATGCAAAAATGGGCCTGTAGTACCCCAGAATGCTTAGAGACCCAAAAACAACAGGAGGGTGTCTCGACACGTTATGTCTGTCTGTATTTCCTTTATGCTTCATAGCACCTCAGGGGAAACAGCTTGGGGGGTGTCCGATGTAAATTTATAGACCTGGGGTGGGGGGACCATTAGTATCTGCACTGATTAGAAATAACATTTGTTTTAAACCCTAGGGGGCAGACTCGGCATATTCTATTCTGTCTGGGCTGTTTGACTTTTTAGCCCCCACATGGTGAGATAAATACGGATTTGAGAGGCTTGTGTGTTAATTAAACGAAGGTGCCTTTATTGTTTCAAGAGCAATTGAAGAGACGCCCACACATTTTTTGATGGGGGTAGCCAGATATCTGTACATACAGTTTGCATGATAGTGCAAACCTTGGTTTCAAGTGCCCCATGCAGAGACACACACCCCCACCCCCCCTATGTTTTTGAAACACACACACATACACGCCCGCACGTGCACGCACACACACACACACACGCGCATGTCTTTCCAGAACAAATTTTTTATCCGAGACAGACTGGGCGAGAGAGGACGTGTGATATTCCTTTCGTTAAAAACATGCAATAATATTTGTATTTATATACATTGGTGTACAGCAGGTCAGCCACCAGATCATTACCTGGCACATTAATACATTTTTAATAACCTTTAAATGTTTATAACTGTCTGTTGTAGGAAAGCCTGTATTCGTATAAAATAAGACAATTTTTTTTAAGACATTGCATTTCTCCGCGACAGACCAGGGCGAGAGAGAAAAGACAGATTCAATTTGTTGAAGATGAGATATGGCTTTAAATCCCTTTATTTAATTCTAAATCTTTAGTACATACATTTTAAAAACATGTTATAATTAATACATAACATTTTTACTATTCCTTTCTTACAGAAAAATGGGAGGCTATAGGGTTGTCCCTGACCCTCCCGTCAGTTTCCAATTCCCTGTCATCAAGACAGGCTGTCTTGCACGCTCCAGCATGGTTCCGTAAGTTTTCACTCCATGGATAGATCAAACGTCTTGCATGTAGACCCTGGGTATGTCTTAAGGATAGAAGCGGTCAGCGATGTAATTGTTCACGATTTTGGAAAAGACTGTCCAGCTTATTCATCAGGCTTATGAATATATGGTAATCACGCCATTTAAAGCTAAACACTGGCATAAAAAAAGTTGACATCCTTCCAGGCTTTGCAAAATACATATGAACTGACAGACTTGGTTGCATTTGTACTATCATATTGTTCACATGCTAAAATTGTCACTTTGGAGTCGGGGCTATATGCCATTGAAGAGATTCTTATGGCTTTCAAATCACCACGCCCGCACACCAGCTCTTCCAAAGCATAGCCTGGCAGGGTTGTACCACTCAGGGCCTGTTCAATTTGACAGAGCGCCAGCCGTATCTTAAGCCATTCTCTCATACGCAGAGCAGGAGAAAAACTGCCGGGTTTTGCATGATAAAAGGAGTTGGGACCGCTGTCTGTGAAAATCTTCACATTTGAATTCTCAGGTTGGAATATGTAAGTCATATGTCCATCACTCGTATCCAAAACTCCTTTAAAACATTCAGGGGCCTCATACAAAATGTCCTTGATGCTTTTATCATGACAAGAGGCGCATAGCACCCCGAGAATTGGCCTAGGAGACATAATTTTTTGTTTAATGTTGTGGGTTTATTTTTAAAATCTTGTTTAGTGTTCTGGGTTCTTGTTTATGTGTTGGTCTGAGTCTTATTTATAATGCGTCTGCCCCCAGCACAATACTCCCAGGACATTCCTGCTTCATAGACAACAGCCCTAAGGGCAATAAAATAGGGGGTGTGGGGCCATCCTCTTTGAAATGTTCAAACACATCCCCCCCCAGTTCAACGAGGTCCCTACACATCAATCATCATGACAACTTCAAAGGAATAGATGCAATATATGTATAAATTAACACACACTCTAACAGGTGACAACAGGAACAGGATGCCCTTATATGGGCATAACCACGTGATAACTTCCCGCAAGGATGTCCTGACCGGATGCCCATTTTTGGGCATGCCCTAGAGCACGTGATAACTTCCCGCCAGGACATAGGGTCATAAATCAAATGTTTGACGCGTGCCGTCTACTTTATTCTCTCTCTCACAATGCGCAAACACAGCAGCAAGATTTGTGACCTGTTGCCACAAGAAAAGGGCAACCAGTGAAGAACAAATATCGCTGTAAATACAACCTTAATTTATGTTTCTTTATTTTCCCTTTTGTACTTTAACTATTTGCACATCATTACACCACTGTATATAGACAATGTGACATTTGAAATGTCTTTATTCTTTTGAAACTTTTGTGAATGTTATGTTTATTTCACTTTTGTTTATTACCTATTTCACTTGCTTTGGCAATGTAAACATATGTTTCCCATGCAAATAAATCCCCCTTCAATTGAAATGAAATTGAATTGAAATTGAATTGAGAGAGAGAGAAAGAGAGAGAGACTGCAGCTTTGCATGACAGTTCTGCAAACAGTAGGCATATTTGCTAGGATAGCTATGAAGGGCATCGAGGGGACAGCTTGACAGCTTTACAAACAAGGCCTCAATTTGCAACAAAAAAAACATTTAGAGGAGCAACTACAAAACTAGATACAACTAAAGAAATAGATTACACCAAGAGAGCTGGAGAGGTTGCATTTTTTGGAATTCATTCACTTTTTATCATGACCTGAATCTTCTGGGGAGGGAAGGCTGCTGTGAACTTGTAAGTACACGCTCAGGCGCACAGACAACACACACACACAACATACACACACACACAGATCATCGTAAATCACTAGTCATCTGTTTGATTTTCCTACAGGTTAGTGTCCCTTCTTCTTGAAAGCGGCAGCTATAGCCTTAAGCTCAGTGCAGATCTTACCCGTAATCCATGGCTTCTGGTTGGGATATATACGTATGGACACTATGGGGACAAAGTTCATCGATGCACTTATTAATGAAGCCGGTGACTGATGTGGTAAACTCCTCAATGCCATTGGATGAATCCCGAAACATATTCCAGTTTGTGCTAGCAAAACAGTCAAGAAGCTTAGCTTCTGCTTCATCAGACCACTTCAGTAAACTAGCACTGCCTCTGAGTTGTTGATTGTAAGTAGGAATCAGGAGGATAGAGCTATGGTCAGTTTTGCCAAAGTGAGGCAGAGGGAGAGCTTTGTATGCTTTTCAGTGTGGGGAGTAAAGGTGATCTAGAATTTTGTCTCCTTTAGTTGTAAAGGTGACATGCTGGTAAAAAAATGCAGTTTCCCTGCATTAAAATCACAGACCACTAGGAGCACCGCCTCTAGATGTGCATTTTTTTGTTTTCAGATGGCCCCATGCAGCTTGTTGAGTGTGGTCTTAGTGCCAGCATTGGTTTATGATAGTAAATAGACAGCTATGAAAAATATAGATGAACTCTCTCTTGGTAAAGAGTATGGTCCACAGCTTATCATGAGGTATTCTAACTCAAGCAAGCAGAACCTCGAGACCTGCTTAATATTAGAGATTGGGCACCAGCTGTTCTTAACAAAGAGACACGCACCTCCCCCTTGAGCTTAACCGATGCTGCTGTTTTCTGTCCTGCTGATGCATAGAAAAACCAGCTAGATATCCATATCCTTGTTCAGCCATGACTCCGAGAAACATAAGATATTACAATTCTTCAGGTTCCGTTGATAGGAGGGTAGGGGAGGAGAGAGCAGAGGAGGAGAGAGGAGAGGAGGTTTAGTTTAGCGAGTGCAGGCAGGCAGACAATAAAGTGATTCCTGAGCCAAGTGTGAGCTGCTGTAATAAAAGGCAGACGATTACAGAGAGGATCGCCACCATTAAACAGAGATTGATTCTGGGCAGGACTCTCTCTCTCTCTCTCTCTCTATCTCTCTCTCTATCTCTCATACTCTCTCTCACACACATACATATTGATTCTGGGCAGGACTCTCAGAACACGGGCACAGAGGCCTAATATCTCTCCAACAAACACTGTATTATTTTTACTTCCAAAAGAACGGACCAGTGAACACAGCCTGTTAAAACAGACTATTTTTCGTCCCTTCCAAATGCATATTAGCTCAAACAAAGATTCCATTACCACATGTATTCAAGTCAATGTATGTTGGCAAATACTTAAATCACTTTTAGAGTGATTATTCACTCAGTATTATGGTTATGTCTTACAGAAAAAAATCTGATATTAGTGTATTAGAACCCTGATCGGCATCCTAAATGCCACCCTATTCCCTATAAAGTGCACTACTTTTGACCTACCTTTTGCGGAACAGGATGCCATTTGGGACTCACATCTGGTGTTGGCTCTCCCGTCATAGGTGTAGATGAGGAGAGATGGGGAGCAGGTCCTGGCTCATCCATTTTCTTTGGGGACTGCAGGGGCTGGGCTCTCTCTCCATAGTGGTAGATGAGGAGGGATGGGGGAGCAGGTCCTGCCTTATCCATTCTTTCTGGGGACTGCAGGTCTGGCTGTGTCCCAAATGGTACCCTATTCCCTATGGGTCCTGGTCAAAAGTGGTGCACAATATAGGGAAAATAATACGATTTGCCAGGCAGCCCTGAGATGGGAATGGAAATGGCAGGCTACGACAATATCTCTATTAGGAGTGATGGAGAGTGTGTCAGCATGGCGTTATTAACAGTCCTGCCGGTCTGGGATCAGTAGAGAAATGCCAGGCCTCCGCCAAGCCCTTAATGGAGCTCACACTCTCTCACACACACACACACACACACACACACACACACACACACACACACACACACACACACACACACACACACACACACACACACACACACACACACACACACGACACACACACAAGCACTCACACAAGCACTCACACAAGCACACACCGCCACGTCACTGCTGCCATCTCCATCTCCTCTGTGCTCACAGCCAAGCCAAGGTCGTCCTGATTCCTATCAAAACGTATTAATAAGCAATTTGTTTCAATTACCAATGGGCACAGGATACTGAGTGGGATTGGCTGTGTGTTTATGTGTGTGTGTGTGTGTGTGTGTGTGTGTGCGTGTTTTGTGAGGGTGTGGAAGAAAGCTTTGTGTTGACATTACAGAAGAACACAAGATGGTAAACAAACATATTTAAGCTGAGTGATCACAATCATCACCAAGAAATCAATCACCATCATAATCACATGGCCTG